>NC_133328.1:494224458-494534105 GCF_042186555.1 Aquarana catesbeiana | reverse complement strand
GGAGATTCTTTTTCATTTTTTCAGACTTTGACACATTGTTTTAGATCTCTTTTAGCCCTTGCCATCTCTTCCCTTATAGTGCCTACTGTTACCTTCAAATAGGTCCTTTTATGGTGTGACATAGACATGTTCAGAACGAAAACATTTGTTGCATTTCAGATTGAGTCATTAAGTTACTAATTTAGTTTCATTGCATTTGTAACTAAATCGGTTTCACCTAGTTTTGTTTTGTTTCGTTTATTCTGTTTCGACAGGATTCAATTTTTCCCAATGGATTTGAAGTATTTGAATTGATCTGAATTCATTGTGAAAAATAGCTGGTTCTATTCCATTAAAGTTTCAATATATATAGCTATATTCTCTGTTTTATTCTATTCTATGCTATTCGAAATTTGAATTTTGGAAGACAGCTGTATTCTTTTTATTTTATTCTATTATTTTTTTTCTATTCTGTTCTTTTCTTACCATATTTATTGCAATATGTTTCCATTTTAAATTAATTTTCGTATTTGGATGGTTTCATTATAAATTATTTCGGATTCATTGAAATTTGTTACTATTGTGATTCAGAAATTCAGATACAGCTGAATCTCCAAATAACAAAAATTTAGTCCGAATTTCAATTCACAACAAAACAAATTGCACATAGTTAGTCTATCTAGTTCAACTAATAAAAGGGGGAAAATGTATACATTTCTATATACACAATCCTATACCCACAGTTTATTCAGATGAAGGGAAAAAACTCCAGTAAAGCATGATTCGATTTGCTCCAGCAGGGGAAAAAATGCCTTCCTGATCCCCTGAGAGGCAATCGGATATTGCCTGGTTCGACTTTACCTATAAATGTTAGTATCTAGTTATTATATACATTTTAAGAAAGAATCCAGGCTTTTTAAAGGATTCTACTGAGCTAGACAGAACCAGTTCTTGAGGGAGTCTATTCCACATTTATACAGCTCTTTCTGTGAAGAAACCTTTCTGTATTTGGAGATTAAATCTCTTTTCCTCCAGATGTAAGGGGTGCCCCCTTGTCCTCTGTGATGACCTTAAAGAATAACTCAACACCAAGTTCACTATATGGACCACTTAATTACTTATACATCTCTTCTCAAGAGAGAATAAATTCAGTTCCTCTAATCTTTTCTCATAGTTGAGCTCCTCCATGCCTCTTGGTTGTCCTTCTCTGCACTTTCTTAAGTTTTTCGATGTCTAGTGTGACATGAGTAAGTGGAATTAATTATCTGGGTATAGAAATAAAATATAAATGGTTTTCCTGGAAAGTCTGTATTCCGCAACTGCATTCTGTGAACTTCAACAGAGGACCAGAAACTCACTCTCCTTACTTTGACTCCATCAAGGAGGACATCTCGGAAAACCAGGTGGGGGACACAGGCACTAATTCTTCTAGTATGGAGGGCAATGAATAGCAAGTCATGCAAGAAACTCTTTGAAGTGTATGTATAGCTAAAACCTTTTTAATTTTGTAGATCCCGTCAAGTGTTTTTTTTTTTTTTGTGCAATTTGTTTCTTGGCCTCGCAGCTTTACTCTCTGTTTGTCCTAGTAACCTTTGTCACTGAGACAGAAAGTGCGGAAATTGTTAACATTTTAGTTGGCACAAAAACAAGTGGTAAAGGTTAATCTTCCTATAGGGATACCTGTTCAGCCGTAACTGTCAAAGAGTGGAAATCCTCTCAATTTGAAGAGATTACCTATTATGTGCCTAGGACAGAAAGTGAAGGAAAAACTCCCCAATGGGTCAAAGACAGAAAAACTGGAGTTTTAATGCTTCCCTGCTTTATAAAAAAAAAAAAAAAAAAGTTTGTGGTTGTAAAACCTCACTCTGACGATGACTGGAGTACTCCAAGTAAGTTTATATGAACATTCCCCCTGCTGTATGGTGTACGTACATTTTAACAAAGTTCTAATTTTATAAAATAAAAACACCTCTGTTTTGAATCGTCGTCTGTGTCTTTCCGCTTAGCTCTTCATTACTGAGCATTCTTTTTGTGGCCTTGACCCAGCTCCATGTTAAACAGGCGGAGGTGCAAGTGTAGGATGTTGGAATCAAATGTTCCATTTGAACAAGGGCAGTTACATAAACAGAAATTCCTTTGGAATTTGCGATTAATGGTTTCTTAACATATTCATCGCACTCCAAAAGCACGTAATGCTTGAAATAGTTTCAGCAAATGAATATATAAAAAATAAAAATGTGTCCATGTTTTGTGTATTAGGAAGAAATAATCTTTCATCTTGCTTTGTTTCAAAGTTGTTTCTTTAATACTCCCAAACTTGAGCCTTCTCATCGCCTTATTTGGCTTTGTTTCAGTTATGGTTGTGGAATGCATTGTAGCAAAGCCTACATGCATATTATGAATGAAATTTATGGTACTTATACAGCAATCTGTTAAATTCCACACACCAGAAAAAGTTCAGCTAATCTGCCCTACGTAAAAAAACGATTACTGTGAATGACCTAGTATTCGGTTACGTAAATCAGTCTTTTGTTTCACAGCGCACTTATCGGCTTAATTAAAATCAATATGAATTAGAGTGTGCTACTCTTGTACTTCTCATGCTTGTATAAATGTGATCAACGGGATATGTTTAAAGAGGAACTCCAGCAAAACTCTTTTTTTTCTTTTTTTATATAGCGTGAATTAGGGTTAGATCCTGCTTTAGGTGTTTGTTGCTATCTTTGCCCTTTTAATTAGAATCTTCTTTTTTTAATGTCCCAGCAACAGCTAGGTTATATAGGAATTTGCAGATTTGGAGATGGCTGAGAGCAATAAAAGCTACTTTTTTTAAATTTAAGAATATATACTAGAATAGGTTTTTTACACCAAAGTTTGGTGTTACTTTAAAGTGCCATTAAACCCGAATCATTAAAAACAATCCGCAGATGCTGTATTACATGCTTTTCATTCTCACTCAGTTATTTTCTGTATTCTGCAAAAAAACCTGGTTGATCCTGCTGTTCTTTGTCTCCGCCTCCTGTCCATGTCCCCACTGCAGTTGGGGAAATTTGTGGAGCAGTGTTGGCAGCTAATGCACATGCTCAGTTTTCAGTGTATTTCTACCCTGAGCATTTCCTCCCTATCACATCTGATCAGCCCATGTGGGCATTTACACAGTGGTAAATGACAGACCAATCCCTCCTCCTCCATGCCCACTAACCAGCTAAACATAATGGGGGTGGTTATTACATCTTAATTAATGGAGGCTTCACCTCCCTGTTATTGTAAGATACTGGCTGGAGGAACATAACCCAGCCTGTGACTGGCAGAAATCTGCCCGCATCATGTTACTGCCAAAAATAATAGATTTGATTTCAAATATATATTTGCATAACAATTTAGAAATGTAAAACTCATTATGCTCAAATGCTCATCCTGGTTATGTTTCCCTGCAGACAGGCTATAGGAGAGAGCTGGGTCATGTGACTGTTGTATATCAATTAGGAAAAAGGTACTTAGATGTTTTTTTCATTTAAAAAAATTACAGTGCCATCATCCACATACAGAAAGAAAAAAGGACAATGTAAATTAAAAGGTCTGTGTTTATCACTTTTAGATAATGTGTTTCTGTAAAGATGGGGAAGGACAATTTATGCTGTTTATAGCAAACACTCATTAGTTATGCTCGGCTCACAATGAGAGTCGCATGTGACTCGCACAGGAACCGCACCACATTCCTGTGCAATTGACATAAGATTCAATACGGTGTGATTTGACCCATTCAGTCTAAAAGGCTCAAATCGCACCACATCTGCACCAAAGACGTGCCTGCATCATTTTTGGAAACGCACTGCAACCAGATCGCATGGTCATTTTGTACAATGTGATCTAGTGCAGGCAAACGCATTACATTTTCGGTCCATTTGGCGTGTTAAGATTTCATTGACACGGGCAATGTGAATTGAATGCGTTGCGGAAAATGCGCAGGAATCACAGGTTTCCAACATCTAAATAGTGTGAGCTGACGCTTAGGTTGCATTCTCTTGCTTCACCAGAAACAAGAACTGCCTTTTTAGATTCTAGTTATTTATTATAGCCAATGCCTGCAACAATTGCTTTCTACATTTCTTTATAGAAGCTCCTTAGAAACAAAGTCAGCATGAAAACATCCACTATCTCCCAGTTTTGTGTTATCTGGGACCTAGATGCCTTCACCTGAGTCATGGTGTTTGTTATATATGGTTACTAGTTGTGGTTGTTAATGGTGAATGCTAATAAATAACTGCTTTTTTGGAAGTATAGCTCGAGCACAGTAGCTGAGGATTACTAATGTCTTCATTCTGCTCTGGAAAAACTGAATATGTCTCCTTGCCAGAAGTTCAGGCATTCTATCTCTGGCATGAAAATGTTCTACCCTCCCTCTGAACTTCGCAGCCGAACACCTGGTATTGAATAACATAAACTGTAAAAGATCTCTTAAAGCAATTGTTGTGTTCCTTCTCTGCATAACCTATTGGCAGGTCTCAAAGGTGAGTGGGTGTAAAAGTGTAGGCGTTCACAAACAATTCTGCCTGAGATCAGTTTTCGAGCACGAATAAGTAACTAACAGTGTTCTGTTTCTAAAAGGAGTGTAGATCGAAATGTGCCCAGAATTCCAGACTCCTTTCCATCTGTCTGTCGTTTTGTTTGTTTAGTTGGAACTTCTGCTTAGTAGCGAGGTTATATTTGTATTGGGCAACAGCCTTCTTTTAAAGTATACCTGTCACTATGTAACGCTAACTAAACTAACCTTACATCTTAACTGTAGGGCCCTTAAGATGGCTGCGCTGACTTTTGAATAGGATCTCATGCACCTTAAAATCTGAGGAATTCTAATTTGCAAATATTTAAAGTAGTAGCGTGTCCTTCTCCAGGTCCTTTGATGCAAAAAATGGCCTTAATGACCGATATGAAGTTGCAGCAGGGGGAAGCTTTTAACTTTATTTGCAAAACGGAGTACCACAAGTTTTCATCACTCCCAGGACACTCCAGATGCTGTGCCAAAAGTACATGCAGGCTCCTGAAGGTTTCAATTTTTTAGCTGTACTTTACCCCTAATCTCCCGAAATTGGGAGTCTGCAAACTTTTCAAATAAAGGGTCAGTTTACTGTCCTTCAGACTTAGTTAGGGGGGTTTGGTTGTGGCCAGTGGGGATAGAAAACGGGCCCAACATCAGTGAGAGAATAAACATGGCCTCAGGGTTGGTGCTCAGTAGGAGGAGGAATAATACCCCATCATTGGTATCAGTGGGAGGAATAGTACCCCATTGTTGGTGTCAGTGGGAGGAATAGTGCCCCATCATTTTTGGAGGAATATTGCCCCAAGGGCCAGATAAAGGATAGCATAGGGCCACATCCTCCCACTGCAGTTTGAAGACAACTGCCTTAAATGGAGTAACGTCACAATTTGCCAGGAACTAGTGAAATCATTGATAATTGAGGTGCAAAGCAGTAGTGATAAATTAAGTTCTGAATAAAATATTGGTTGCCCTCACTCTGCAGTGGTAACTGATACATAATGGAACTAAATGTAGAGCTCCTTTTGGGACCAATCTGGCACCCCTTTAGAAGTCTCAAGACTTTGAGTTGCTGTGTGCTTTCTGAGAAAGTCAGCTAGAAATGAGATGGTCTGGATTAGTCCTTACCTAGAATATGTATGCATAGAGCAATTACTCCTGTCCCTAGCTTTTACCTTAGGGTGGGGGTAATGGCAATCAGTTAGTAATATCCAACCCACCTAAAGGGTTCTTTTTTGGGGGTGTTTGCAGATAGTTGAAGTACCCATAGACCTAATCTCCTGTTCAAGTAAATACAATGTCCTTCTATAGGTTGTAGTGCTTCACCAATGGATGTAGAGATTTGTATTCGGTATGGTCCCCATCTTCAGATACCTGTGTACCTGCTTTAAATACAAGCCTTTTCTGGAACTTTTTGTTTACAAGTTTAAATAGAACCCCCAAACACTTATTTTTATTTATATATAGATAGATAGATAGAGATATATATATATATATATATATATAAAATACGGTGCGATATAAAATATTTTAATGATTGCCATTTTATTCTCTCATTTTATTTTCGCGGCAGTCTTACAAACGCAATTCTTTTTTTAAAATTAAACAAAACCGTAAAGTTAACCCAATTTTTTTGTATAATGTGAAAGATGATGTCACTCCGAGTACATAGATACTTAACATGTCATGCTTTAAAATTGCGCATGCTCATGAAATGGCGACAAACCATTGTACTTAAAAATCTCCATAGGCAACGCTTCAAAATTTTTTACATGTTACCTGTTTAGAGTTGTAAAGGAGGTCTAGCCCTAGAATGATTGCTCTCACTTTATTGCTCACTCACTTTTTTTCTTATTTATCTAACTTTTATTTTTTATTTTTACACTGTCCCTTTTTAAAAAAAAAAATTTGTTGATCACTTTTATTCCTATTACAAGCAATGCAAACATCCATTGTAAAAGAAATAAGGATGGTAGGGCCACTTTATTGCGAGATCTGGGGTCAACAAGACCTCAGATCTCACATTTACACTTAAAAGGCAAAAACTACTTTCTCTTTGGTTTTAAGAGATGAAAAAAATCATCCCCTTAAGGCCGAAAGGCGGATGTGACGGCGGATGTGACATTGGATGTTGCTCCGTTACTCCAAGGGCATAGAACCGAGTGGGGGCTATGTTGCCCTTAATCGGCTTCCTGTCCAGCCACAGAAAGCATCGGATCGGCTCAGGGCTAACTGACAGGTCTGGTAAACCTGGAGATTACCGGGAGGGGGGGCACCTCTCCTGCCGCCTCTAAAAGTGATCCTGTGGCAAATCTGCCTCTGGGATCACTTTTATCGGAAAGCGAATCACCCACAGTATTAAAAAAAAAAAATACCGGGGGGCTATGGCAGCTAACTTCTGCCATAACAGCGGTATTTAATGTCAAAGTAATGACGTGTATATATACTGTGTGCGGTCTTGAAACCATTTCTAGGCAGGGTACAGTAGAGTGAGGAAAGTTTGCTGTGACCAAACCTAATAGATTTCTCATTGTTTACTGTCAGTTTGGCATGTGTCAGTGAGGGAAAATCTCCCTCTCTGTCTCTTTGATATGCATCAAACAGAACAGGGTTTAAGCAGAAATCCTCCAAAAGGGGCCACAAAATAAAAGATAAATAATATTAATCAAAATATATATTTATATGGCTTTGTTTTAGGTTCAGGCCCTCTGCTCCCTGCTCACCACTATCACTTGTAAACACAGAAGTCTGGCTTCTGTATTTACAAGTCACAGCTTGTCTCCCAACAGCTCCCACAAATCTGATCTCCTGAGCAGCTCCCACTGAGTGCAGGATGGGAACAAGGAAGATGCAGGTGACCAGGGTGCAGTGTGGATGCCAACACCTCCCACTGGATGATCTCCCTGCAAGAGGCAGAGCCACCTACAGTGTGTGGGGAGATACTAGAGCTGGCTGGGTACTTCAGGGGGTAATACTGCAACAAAAGTAAAACATGTGGAAGATGGTGGAGCATTTAGGAGCGGGGAGAAGATGTGTGTGGGTGGGGGGGTTGATGTGCGTGAAGAGGTCAGAGATAAAGAGGGGTGAAAGTGGGATGTGGATAGGGGATGCAGAGGTAAGCAGCTGTTGAAGGATGCTGAACCCTGCAATCTGTGTGTAGTGCACCCCTGAAAAACCCTCCTACTGTTAGAGAAATTTGACTAACCACACCCACTGGTTCATGTGGTTTAGAGGATGTGTGCGTGGGGGAGGGGTTTTGGGGGGTCAAGGTTGAGTTCCAGCACCTATTTTCTGAGAAAAAAAAAACATATATAGAGACACAGACACGCACACGCACACAGACACACACACAGACACACACACACACAGACAAAGACAGAGACACACAAAGACACACACATAATGACACACACACAGACACAGTGCATGTTGGCATTCATGGTTCCCTCAGTGAACTGTAGTTACCCTGTGTGCCGGCAGCACTCATGCAGCCCCAGACCATGACACTCCCACCACCATGATTGACTGTAGACAAGACACACTTGTCTTTGTACTCCTCACCTGGTTGCCGCCACTCACGTTTGACACCATCTGAACCAAATAAGTTTATCTTGATCTCATCAGACCACAGGACATGGTTCCAGTAATCCACGTCCTTAGTCTGCTTGTCTTCAGCAAACTGCGGGCTTTCTTGTGCATCATCTTTAGCAAAGGCTTCCTTCTGGGACGATAGCCATGCAGACCAATTTGATGCAGTGTGCGGCATATGATCTGAGCACTGACAGGCTGACCCCCCACCCCTTCAACCTCTGCAGCAATGCTGGCAGCACTCATATGTCTATTTCCCAAAGACAACCTCTGAATATGAGTCTGAGCACGTGCACTCAACTTCTTTGGTCGACCATGGCGCGGCCTGTTCTGAGTGGAACCTGTCCTGTTAAACCGCTGTATGGTCTTGACCACCATGCCGCAGCTCAGTTTCAGGGTCTTGGCAATCTTCCTATAACCTAGGCCAGCTTTATGTAGAACAACAATTCTTTTTTTCAGATCCTCAGAGAGTTCTTTGCCATGAGGTGCCATGTTGAACTTCCAGTGACCAGTATGAGAGAGTGAGAGCGATAACACCAAATTTAACACACCTGCTCCCCATTTGAAACCCTGTAACACTAACGAGTGATATGGCACCGGGGAGGGAAAATGGCTAATTGGGCCCAATTTGGACATTTTCACTTAAGGGTGTACTCACCTTTTTTGCCAGCAGTTTAGACATTAATAGCTGTGTGTTGAGTTATTTTGAGGGGACAGCAAAGTTACACTGTTATACAAGCTGTACACTCATTACTTTACATTGTAGCAAAGTGTCATTTCTTCAGTGTTGTCACTTGAAAAGATATAATAAAATATTTACAAAAATGTGATGGGTATACTCACTTTTGTGAGCTACTGTGTGTAAATGTATATGTGTGTGTGTGTGTGTGTGTATATATATATATATTATATTATATTATATTAATAATATGTGTGTGTATATAGGCATGTAGAAATTCTATCAGGGTTTTGTTACTGGTGACTAGGAATGACCTTGAGCTGGTTTGGACTCGTGTATGAACAGTCCTGAGCTTGTCCGTGCTGTTGACAAATGGCAAACCGGATCTAATGAAGAGAAGTTCTAATCTTTCCCCACTTTGTTCAAAAGGAAAAAGGTATTGTTGGACTTGGATTATAATTTTAGTTTTTTTTTCTGCTAAAAAGTCCCCATGGCAGTGTTCTAGAACCTAATAGGAGGAAAGGCTGACTGAGATGATGCTGAAGAAACCCTCTGAACTAGCCTGTACTAAAGCAGAAAAAAGCAGGACATTTTTTATAAGATGAGTTTGTGGAGGTGGGACTCCTACAGGGAGCAGATGGCATGATAGGTTTGCTGTTCACTAAATCTGGGAAATCCCTCTTATACTATACTGGAAGATGATCTCTGAAGCATCCCAAAGTTTCAGATAGTATGGTGGTTTCCAGGAGGGCAAGTGTAGCAAAATCTACATGCTGCCACAAAGTTAAAGATGGCTCTGCCAAAATAAAACTGATTGTATTATTTATGTATGAAGTGACCAATTTTCATTATTATGGACCTTTACTCTGATGCCACATTTTTTCTCAAAGCCAAACTCCAGTTTTGCTATCACATTTTAAATAGTGTGTTTGGGCCAAATCAGTGATTTCAAAAGCGTTGAACCTAAAAAGCATCAGCATGGTACCCAAACAATTAAAATTTTTGAGAAGACCGCATTCACAGCTTACGTGTGCTTTTCATATCCTATTTACTTTAAGTGGATTTCACTGTACCTCTTACTGCCGCTAAGCTATTTTCAATCCAACCCATAATCCTACTCCTTGACTGATGATGTAAATCAACTCCAGTTGGCCACCTTATACCACTGGTGTATAGAACCAAGCATTGTGTATGTACCCTGGCTATCCTTTACCCATTGACTGACACAAGTACTCTGGCCAGTTACATGAATAATACTGTTTATGTTCCTAAGAAAAGGCCCGAATGATTCTTCATGCTAGGACAAGTATTTCGGGTGCTTGCTTGTTATATACTATCACAGTTTGCAGGGCAGGACTTAGGGTGGTGCGGGCCCCTGGGCTTGAGTCACTTTCGGGCCCTACCTTCTATACATTACCGTATTTATCGGCGTATAACACGCACCCCAAGTTTAGGAGGGAATTTTAAAGAAAAACACTTTTAGGAGGGAAGTTTAAGGAAAAAACTTACATTTAAATGCCCATTAATGCAGCCTTGCACAGCGTCCATCTGCAGCTTTGTCCATCCATCTGCAGCCTTGTCCAGTGTCATTGCAGCCTTGTCAGTGTAGCCTTGTCATTTGCAGCCTTGTCCCAGTGTCATTTGCAGCCTTGTAATTGCAGTCTTGAAGTTTAAAAATGGCGCCGCCGAGATACAGAGTCCTGTGTATCTCGGCGGCTCTCGGGTCCTCTCGCAGTCCCGAATGGAGCCAAGAGTAGCCGAGTGTTTGGGTACAGCATCACACAACTGCGCAATTGTCAGTTAAATCGACGCAGTGCCGTATCGCAAAAAAATTGATTGAAGTGCAATATTTCTATTATTACATTGTTATTTAAAATAAAATAGTTCAACTCACCATAAGCAGAATCAGTCGGAGCCTGAGCGTGTCACTTGCCAACTTCACCTGCCTTCAGATGTGGATTGTCACTTGCCACAAATTGGGGATTGTCACTTGCCACGTCACTTGTCAGCGGATGCAGGGTGTCACTTGTCAGCGGATGCAGGGTGTCACTTGCCACGTCGCCTGCCACCGGGTCGAAGGGGGCCCCGTCAGGTAGGATGTACGGGGGCCCCATGATTTCTAACATTCAGGGGCACATTCAGGGGGGCGGCAAACTCCTGCCTGCTAGCAAGCCCGTTTAGCCGGCACCACTGATTTTTTTACGGGGGACCGATCGGGCTTCTGTACTCCCACTTCCTAATAGTGGTGGAACGCACGATAGGGCGTACGTGATGTAATCAGCAGGAAATGATGCAAGACATGGAAGGCAACGCGGCCGTCAGTTCTGGCTGATGACATCACGTCCACCCTATGGTGCGTTCCACCGCTATCAGGAAGTGGAAGTAAACACAAGCCTGATTGGTCCCTGTAAAATAAGCAGCGGTACCGACGAAACGGGCTGGCTAGCGGGCGGGAGTTTGCTGTGGATTCAGCCCTGCCCGCGGCGCCCCCATTAGATGGGCCCATGGGCTTGAGCCCAGTCAAGCCCAATTGTAAGTCCGGCCCTGACAGTTTCTAATTTTTTTTTATAATTTTGGAGCCTTGCATCATACCTTAATTTGAGAAGTTAAATCCCTAAACTACACTTTCAATAAATGTTATCTACTCCTTACTGCCTGATATATAGTTTTTTTTAAGAAGTATGCAGGTCAGCTTTAAATGGCAAATAGAGCTTTACAAAACCATACTTCTGTGATAAATGATGTAATGTTTGTCTGAGGTTAAATGTCATCTAGTTCTGGGCCAGAAAGCTCAGTCAAAAGCAGGTGAATCTGACTAAGCAATCTTATATTTCAATTGAAATTCCAACAGTTCTTTTCCTTTTATGGTGGCCACAATGGAGAAAGGAGCTGTGCCTGCCAAACGCTTTCACTTTTACATGAAGCTCTAAAATAGTGCCGGACAATGTTTTTTTGTTTTTTACCATCTGCCAATTTCTGTAGTGTGCCTTTTGTTGCAGGTTGGAGCTTTGAGAAAAAACCTTCAACGATTAACCCTTTTGTTAATGAACACACACATTACGGATGTGAATGTTTACTGAAGCCCTCCTCTTCACTCCAGACCATATAGCTTCTGAAAACAGCACTTCAGTTAAAGAACTGTACTCTAGATTTCACATATTCTATAATCTGTGTGCTACTGTTATCAGAACTATAATCTCAATGGAAAGCAAATTAAAAAAATGTAAGTAACCACAAACAATATAATCTCCAAAATTCCTACTAAATATAGAAAATGCAACTGTCAATTTGCTAAACCTAAACATCTAATTAAAAAAGTGCACAGAAAATGAATTGTGCAACAAAACAGCAAATTTGATGTACTTTAAAATTATTTATTACTTCACTAGTTTGGGGTTTAAATAAAACAACCCCCCTAAAATTATTAATTTGTTACATGTATATGTTTTGGGTGTACGCTTTGCTTTTTTTCTTTTAAATAATTTTTTCATTGTCACAGGGGGCTTATATACCCCTATGGAACAGTATGTGGGCATATATCAGTGAGGGCTTTCACTCCATGGAGAGATTAGATGACATCAAAGCAATACTGATTGTTTTACAATTTATGTGGACCCTAGCTTTAAAGGAGAAGTATGGCCAAAACTATTTTGACCCTACTTCTCTTACGGATCACAGAAGTGCAGGTTGTTCTGCATTCCTGTGACCCATTTTCAGCCAACAGTGGGCTAAAGTTTGCTTTTGGCTGACATCACTCAACCGGTCCAAGCTCTGGTTCGATCCGGACTTTACAGTTGGGAATCCACCCATATGCCTGGACTGCCAGTGAGCTGCTGAGAGCCCGAGCCAGCCACCTCCACCCCCTGCACAGCGCATCACTCCAGTGAACGCTGGAGGGGCAGAGCAGAGAGCCGGTGACTGACAGTCACCACAGTCTTCTCAGAGCAGTAGGCATAGCTGAGCGATCAGTGGTGTTTGATCGCTCAGTTCCGGCAGGGGATAGGTGGATATAACTTTTTTCAACCCCATATTTCTCTTTTAATTTCATCCACCCTGTTCAATTTTATATTTTTAAATTACAACAGTGGGAGGATTAAGACTAAGGAATAAGCCTCCATATTAGATATTAGAAGCCAGTTAACTATCCTGCTAAACAACATTCAGATAATATTTTGATTTTAAGCAAACTTGCTGTCCACAATAGCTTTGCCTTCTTATCCTGCTAAGAATTGTAAAGATAACTAGATGTCTTTGGTGCTTTTATATAAATAAATAGGACTGAACCGGTCACTATGTCTTTTAATCAGAACTTAATTTCCAAGCTCCAGTCAAAAACGTTTTAAAGAAAGTTAGAACAAAGGGGTTAGGAGCTGTCCTAGTTTTTTTTTTTTTTTTTTTTTTTTTTTTTTTACTCTTGTCTGTTGGGAGGATGTCCTCATATTTCATGTCCTGTTACCTGTACAGGTAGTTAGGATATACCATTTTCAGCTGGACAAAGTCAGTTTTTTTTTTTTTTTTTTTGTCTTATTGCATATATGTAAATGGGGGGAAAAAATGCCATATACAAAACACCTTAGTCAGCCCCCCCCTCAAGAAAATCTATTTTGTGTATTTGTTGTTTTTGGGTATTATGGACTTCAGAAAGAGCTGAGTTATGTTAATCCGAAGCGTTGTGTGATCGGCTTGATCACTTGCACAGATGCTTGATTGTTTTACGGAGAGCGGTGCTTAGTATAAGTCGTGCTGACAGTCACAGCCAGGCCAGCAGCCCCAGCCAGGTCAGTTTTGCAATGTAGGAAATGTCTAGCTAGCAGTTATTTGCTGTATTACTTAAGATTTTGAAATCCTGGCCAGCTGGCTGCTTGAGCCAAGAAAATGTCATCTCCTGAATATATCACCCACGCAAGGAGCGAAAACGGAACACAGTAAAAATTATGAGGATACACCTCCGTAATGGAAATCTGGCACTTTAATTCTAACATGGAAAAGTGATTTTGTTATTTTCAGTGCTTTTAATAGAAACTTCAGATAATAACGACCTTTTGAAATAACATTTGAAATTACAGAACATTTGAATGTATGGATCTGAACACTTTGTGTACCATTTTAACAACTTGTTTCATCCTATACTGATCGGTCTGTTTTGGGTGAAGGACAGGCAGGGAAGGCCTGGAAAGGGGACAGATGGAGAAAAAAGGCTTCCTAGGCAGCTCTTGTTTTTGTCAAATGAGGAATAGGGAGCGGTAAGAAACTCAACTCTTCATTGCTATATGTATTCAAAGTAGAATTCCAACTAAAATGTCTTGTTTTGTATAGAGTGCTGAAAGGAGAGAATCTTTGTTCATTGATGCTATTGCCCAGTTGGGAAGACTTCCCTTTACCTCCTGTGACAGGCAGTGGAAAACTTCCCTAAATAGGGGAAATGTTACCTTTGACATCTATCACGGGAACAAGTGTTCAAATTGGAAGATATTCCCTCAACTACCTTTGGATATACTTACTTTGTCCCAGTGGAACACATTACCTTGCAAAATAGTGAGAGTGAAATTCCCCAACAGGGATACAGATGGCATTAAAGATCTGTCAGGGCTTTTAAACTTTCTGCACGTAACCAAAACTATAAAAACATTTTTGAAGTTTTACTGTAAGAATTACAATGAAATATGATTTAGCTGATTCAGAAAAGGAAGTAATCCTAGCCTTGTTGCTACAAACCCGGAGTTGGTGCTAAATTCCCATGGACCACTTTTAATGCTCCCATATCAGAGGTTTATTTTAGCTGGCTGGCACTCTAGTGATAATAGTCTTTATTTAGTTGGCCATTGTTAGTTTTCTAAAGGGTATTCCCGATTTTGCGAATCATCTGTTCTTCTCTGTAGTATTGCACTGTTACTCTCTTATGGAAGATGAGCACAATTAAAGTGTTCCAATCACAATACAGGCAATGGGGTTCAATAGATCAAGATAACTGGGCAGCTGAAATTATAGGCCAAACGTGATATTTCCTATTAAAAAGGGCCAATAGGTAAGCTTGAAAGCCAGGAGGGGGTTCTACAGAAAGAGTTAAGATTAGCAAAGTGATGGACCGGCACTGAAAGCTCAGCAGACCTGGAGGGTAAGTACAGTGGGGATGGGGGCGGCATTTTTTCTGTAAAGGTCAACTAACACTTAAATTCTCATAGCAAATTAAGGCATTTACAACCATTCATATTACATCAAGTTCAGAAACTCATGTATATATATATATATATTTTTTTTTTCCTTTTAACTTTTCCAGCACTTTATGCTCTGCAGCTTGCTTTCTAGTAGTGGGGTGGGTTTGCAAGCCTCTTCGGGGCCCTGTGATCACCTATTCTCCATGCCTACAGCTTAGAGCAGGGGCATTGATTGGCAGCCCCTGCTGCCAGTCACATGTGGAAACCACTGCTGGGCTGTGGCTGACAGAGTCAGGAAGCCAGTTGGGAAGCCCTTCTACTGGCAGATGCTAGTGTTTAACTACATAAGAGCTGCAAAGTAGCCTGAACCATGACCAACTGGGGCTTTTGTTATCTAGTGCCCAACACTAAGCAGGCTGCACACAGGAGCCCAATGGGCCACGTGTTGGGCACCAGGGCTCTAGGCATAGAAATACAGCGAGTCAAGACAAAAGTACATTTTTGAGGGTAGTCCTAGGATACAATTATGGTAACATTTCTAGATCTTCTATAAAATGAAACCAATTTTAAATTCAGATCCACTTTAATCATACAAATATCCTTTATAGCATTTACTAAAAACATTCAGTCATTGGATTCATATTGAAATGAAGCATTTCTGGTGATGCAGATGTAGCTTTGCCTGTATTAGACCATATGGGAAAGGTTGGCTGTTTGTAAACTAGCAAGTGGTAAAAGTGGAATTTTCCTTTAAATTCAGAAGTTAGAAAATAATTACACCGATTTTCTCTCTGTACTAAGTATTGATTTGTGTTCTGTTGATATTTTATTGTTGAGTAATCCTGAACATATTCCGCCGGGAATGTGAATAACCGTGGAAAGATTTAACTAAATAACTGTCCAGCTGCAAAATGACAATATGGCTTACTCCCACGCAAACATTTTCCCATTAACACATCAGAACAGATGTACAGTCTGCCCTTAGCTTGTTACCGGAATGGCAGATCAGCAACGCACTTGTCAGTTGTAGTAACAAGCTTGGATACCATGCTAGATGTATGACAGCAGTTAATAATAATTGTGATACGTGTACCTCCTGTTGATGGTCACCTGAGTCAGCTTGTTAATGGTCAGAAGGAAAGGCTAGAATTCTTACTTTCTACAAATCTATCCTGCATAACCCATTCATGTATTGTATGTGGGGTTGTCTTTGTGACCTTGCCATTTTCTTTACAGTAGCTTTGAAGATGAATTCCAGGCATGGTGTATTTTTACATAGTTACATTGGTCCAGCTTAGACCAAAGTAACTATGTATATACCATACCTGGCTGATGCCCCAGAAGCTGGAAATCAATGAAGTAGACACCGCTACTCCAGGGATCTCCATTAGCTTCTGGGTCTTATGCTGAGTGGCCAACCCAATGTATTTTGAACACAGGAAGTTGGCCACTCAGCTTGGGCACCATTCAGAGATTGCTTTGAATTCTCTGAACAAATGCAAAGCATTTTCTGATTGGATGAAGTGTGGTGACTTCATGTCAGGTAGGACAGTGTCCAGTTTAAAGTTGTATTAAAGGTTCGGCTTTTAGAAAAAAATAAATAAACATGTTATACTTCCCTGCTCTGTGAGTGGTTTTGCACAGAGCAGCCCTGATACTCTTCTTTTCATGTCCCCCTCCAGTGCTCTTGGCTCCTTCCCCTTGACCAGTGCCCCTATAGCAAGTTGCTTACTATGGGGGCACTGGTGCGTGCTCCCTCCCGAGCCCTACTGTGTGCGGCTATAGACACACATAGTGCGGCTCGGCCTCATTCTCTGCTCACTGGATTTTATGGACAGAAGCAGGAGTGGTCCCAGCTGCTGCCTATCTGTCCTGTGAGATAAGAGAGCCACTGCAGATGGGCACAGCACTGGATCGAGTGAGGAATCTTGTAGGAATTTAGGGAGGTGAGGGGGTGATACAAATACTGGTACAGTGTTACCTTCATGCAGGGAATTACTTTAAAGTTGAAAGAGATGTAAGCAAAGCTCAGTCTTATCCATGAATCGTATAAGAGTTCTTTGCCTTTCCCTGTACATATAGTATTATTTGCTTCAGGCATAAATGTAGTGCACAAGCTTACCCTACTGACTTCTGTCAGTGGTTTGGAGTCCCCTTTTGCTTATTACTGTAACTTTTAGGAAATGCAAGAAGGATATTTCCATAGACATCCTATGTTTTAAAGTTTCAGCACCAAGAAACTTCTTATTGCAACCAGCCAGATCCAAACTTACTTGCCTTGGAAGCATAAGTACATGTTCACGCTAGCAGGTGTTAGGAAAGCAGCAGCTGGTGTGCACCGTGTCGGTAAGAGTGCTGATGTACTGAAAACAGTGCATCATACTGAAAGCTTTTTTTTTTTTCACTTTATTGAACTGTTAAATGTCACAAAATGGCAATGTTATGTGCTGTGCTGTTTTTTGTTTTTTTTATCACACAGTTGCCTTTACTATGCATTGAGACCTTGCAGGGAAAAGCTGCTTAGCTAAATATACCTTGGATAAACGGGTCCTACACCTGACTGGTGGTAAATTATACATGTAGCACCCTCTAGTGTGTGCAACTAGAAGTGTAGTACAGGAAAATGTAACTCTGATGCTTGAAACCCGTGAGTCTTAATTGGGTCAGGGTTATTAGAGTTCAGAGCTGAATGACTCATCCTAGCAGCTCTCTGGTGCCTCCCTCTGTTTCTGGGATATTGGAGAATGTTCTAGAGCTAGTGGACGGAGGCTAGGAGTGGCTGCTATGAATATTTATGGGACCTCAGCCAATCCCCAGGAGTGGGCTGGCATAGGACTGAGAAAATACTATATATAGACATGGGCCATGCCAGCAGGGGAGTCGGGTGGAAGATGGAGAAGCAGTGCTGAGGAAAGGCTGTCTGTGGCCCTTGAGGGACCCCTTGCTAGGGGCGGTGGTTAACCTCGGGCTGGAAGCTCAGGTTAGCTGGCATGGAAGGATCCCACCATAGGAGGCAGTTGGAAAACCTTCAGGAGAGGCAGCAGGAGAGAGCAAGCACAGACCTTGGATAAACTCAGCCTGGTGCAGGGACAAAACAAGCGGAGAAACTGTCAGCTGTAGCATTGCTCTCTGACAATGGTGTGCTTCATCCCTGCCCTGGGAAATTTCCATGGGAGTGTGCAAGTCAGGAGGACTGGGGAAGCAAGCAGCCAGGTGGGCTGGTATCTTCTGCAGCAGTAGAACTGGTCTCTGGGTCTACAAGAAGGCAGAAGGCGATGCTGTTGGCTCCATAATGCTACTTTTAATGCACAAAAGCGACAGGATGTTCCTAGCCTGCAATGGACTGCTGCTGAATTAACATTAGAGACTGTTAGTTCTCCTGGAGTGATCAGCAGGTGCTGTATATGTGAACCAAGTTTGTGTACGAGGAAGGAAGAAGAGGATATTGTGTAAATAGTGAAGTTATCCCCTTGTTAATAGTTCTGGACATTGTTCAAGTTGGGCATCCCATAACTCCCTTCCCCATCCAAGTTATCAACCCCTAATAAAACATCAATGTTGGAATGCGTGAAGGAAATGCTGTGTAGCAGTGGGGAATCCTGACTTCTACAGCTCTTATGAGTGGTGTGCTACATACAGAGAGAAGTCATCCAATGTGTAGAAGGCCTCCATACATTACAGCTGAACTTGTAGAGATGATTGATAACTATGAAGGAACATATAGAGCTGACGTCTCAAAAAGCAGCGAAGTCTTCACAATGAACACTATGAAATCAGTTCCATCTGGAAATGCTTGCATTGTTACATTAAAATATGTGTGCTCTTGTAATATCGATTTTCATTTTTCAACCTAGGTAACAAAAATATGTGGTAAGGCATATGCCCATGGGTTTTTTCCCCCATCGGATATCCTGTTGTGTCTAGCAGTTATGAAATCAGGTGGCATGGTGGAGACCTGGCAAGTCGGCTTTGTTTCCTTGACCACTTGACAGCAGTTTCCCCAATTTTGTTGTCAGGCTATGTGGCAGCTAACACAATAAAATATTGGCAGTGGAAGCGGACTGCTTTGCGCCTACAAATAAAATTCCTCCTCCCACGGCAATTGTTTTGAACTGATTTTATGTCCAAATAGCAACAGTTCTCCACACTGTGTTACACTAATTATTGCAACATATTCCGGATGTAAAGGAAATCTCATTTTGGGACCAGGGATAGTTTTTCTTAACTCTTTCCACATCGGCTTGTCCTTGCCAGAGAAAGAGTGCCAACATCAGTCTGACACATTTGACTGGGCAATGAAATCAGAACATGTAAAAATATTACATACTTATAGAGTACATGCTTACTTGCATACCCTGCACTTCCAAAAATGTTTTAATTAGTGTTCTGGGCATATCTAACCTCCCTTTTCAGTACAGTTTGGCTTAAAGAGTAACTTCACTTTTGTGGGGAAAAAATAGCATATGCAGTTGCTACACAAGCCATATTGTATTTGCTATTAAAAATGACCCTTCCTATTCAATCTGCAGTGCTGTAATTTTCTGTAAAATGCAATATGGCAACCCGTAGATGTTCCATACACCATTGGAGAAACTTTCCAGAAATGTAATTTCCTGATTGTGTGATTGGCTGACTGATTTTTTTTCCCCAGAAATCTGCACTAAATTACAATTCAGGCATCCTCTACAAAAAAAAAATCATCTTTGGGGAGATACTACTGAAGGGTAATCACTTCTACAAGTGTACAGACCCTTCATTCTCCTTATTAGAACACTACAAGCGCATCAGCAGTGAAAAAGTCACTCCCATTCAGATTTGCTCTGCAGACAACAGTTTTTTTTCTTCAGAGCACAAACAGGTAGGAATCTGCCAAAAACGTTTGTTAAAATCCTTGAAATGTACGTTGATCACCCAGAGGGGATCATTTTTCCTCAACAAATAAAAACTTTTATTGAAGTTAGCAGTGGGTCTTGTTTACGTACATTAAAATTCAAGTGTATGCCAAGGCAAAATAATCAAAAAATTATGTTTAGTTCATCTCTGCCAAACATGCACAATTTCCTATGTTTTATCTCTTTGAAAACACTGCAAGTATGAAACCATTCCTGTTGGGCTGCCTGAAATCTAGTGTAAGCTCCTAACTTCCTATTTAAGCTGACAACAGTGATTTTTCTGCACTGAAAGTGGTTGTAAACCTTGGGCATAAAATATGAACAAAGCATATCCCTCTATTATGTGTACTTGTCTCAATCCAGAGCACTAAGGGCACTTACACTTGCATCCAAATGTGGCATTGGGCACACTTTTGTCAAGCACTCTGAATGCCAATCAAAGCACATGTCACTAAATAAAATGGTTGCCTTACAGTCCTGTTCTCGCGTTGCGGTTGCTTTGCTTCGAAAATTATACCCTATATCACTTTCTTTGTGCTTCAAAGAGTCTCCAAAGCCTCCCTAGAAGTTTATGACAAAGCTCGCTTACAGCACCTGAAGCTTTTGAGGGGCTTTTATTCAGCGTTACCTTTGCTTTATTTTGGAGGTATTGCAAGTATGATATATTCCAGGATGTACAGGGAAACCAACAAGCAAACCGGAAAGACATCATCAGCAGTCACTTCCGGTTCATATGTATGTATTCTGGAAGTGTCTGGTGAAGATGTCACATCTGGTGTGCAGCGTGGAACAGCAGGAAGGTGAGTGGGGTCTGGGCTGTAGAGGAACAACTAGCAGATGGCACACGTGGTGTGCAATATGGGAATGCTATAGCAGAAGGTGAGCAGGGACTGGAGAGAGAGGACTGAGCAGCAGAGGATCAGCAGAGCTGGGGGACCAGAGCAAGTCACATGGTGAGCAACGTGGGAGCAATATAGCGGGGGGTGAGCGGGGACCAGAGACAGAGAGAGGAGGATCAGCAAACCAGAAGATCAGCAGAGCTAGGGGTTACTACTGGGTGGGGGGGGGTTAGAAAAGCTGGGGGTACTACTGAGTGAGACATCAGCAGAACTGGGGGTACTTCTGAGCAGGAGATCTGCTGAACGAGAGTACAAATAAGCTGGGGATCTGCTATTGGACCCCTTTAAAACAAATAGAAGATCAACACCAATAGGGCATTTGCCAGGTTTCATTAAAGTTTCAAAAAATAATCACTGAAGCATCAAAAACACACAAAAAAAGCATGTTAAAGTGTAAGTTCAGTTTTACAGAAAAATCTGTAAGGTGAATTTACACAGGACCCCCTCCTGGCCCAAGCCGCTGACCCCCCCCCCCCCCCCCGTCCTGCTGCCCTGGACCGGGGCTTTTATTCAGCGTTACCTTTGCTTTATTTTGGAGGTATTGCAAGTATGGTATATTCCAGGATGTACAGGGAAACCAACAAGCAAACCGGAAAGACATCATCAGCAGTCACTTCCGGTTCATATGTATATATTCTGGAAGTGTCTGGTGAAGATGTCACATCTGGTGTGCAGCGTGGAACAGCAGGAAGGTGAGTGGGGTCTGGGCTGTAGAGGAACAACTAGCAGATGGCACACGTGGTGTGCAATATGGGAATGCTATAGCAGAAGGTGAGCAGGGACTGGAGAGAGAGGACTGAGCAGCAGAGGATCAGCAGAGCTGGGGGACCAGAGCAAGTCACATGGTGAGCAACGTGGGAGCAATATAGCGGGGGGTGAGCGGGGACCAGAGACAGAGAGAGGAGGATCAGCAAACCAGAAGATCAGCAGAGCTAGGGGTTACTACTGGGTGGGGGATAATCACTGAAGCATCAAAAACACACAAAAAAAGCATGTTAAAGTGTAAGTTCAGTTTTACAGAAAAATCTGTAAGGTGAATTTACACAGGACCCCCTCCTGGCCCAAGCCGCTGCACCCCCCCCCCCCCCCCCCGTCCTGCTGCCCTGGACCGCAGGAATCTCCTGTTCTAAGCCCCAGTATATCCGCATCAGTAGTCCAGGGCTTAGAAATCCCCTCGGGATCCACGCGACTTCTCCATGGCTGACAGGATGGGCTATGCGGCTGCTGATTTGGTCGGTGCTGACCAATTAGAATGCTCCAAAACGTCCCTCCTGACGAGGTACGTTTTGGACATTCAGCTCAGGGGATTTCTAAGCTCCTGACGCTCCTTTTTCTGTAAAGGAGACCCTGCCCTTTAGAGTGGTAGGCACTTTAATGTGAGTCAAAACACGTGTAAATAAGCCCTAAGTGTAATTTCTGTCTGCTGCTTTGTTCCTCTGCTAGCTGCATGTATCACTTCTGACAAGTTTTCCTGATACCAAGAGAAAAAGTGTGATGGGGGAGGGAGCTCCAGTGCACAGCCTATGATTGAAAGCCTCAGCTCTGTGTCCTGAGTGCTGTCCGCTCTCGGAGCTCCCCTCGCTGAGCTTTGCAGTTTGTAATTTCAGCTCCCTGCCCCCTTTTTTTGACAGCTTTATTAATTATGGATTGGATGTAGAGAAGAGAATACTGTAGATAAACAGGTACAACTTATGTAGGAGGATTTGTTTAATCTCTGTGCATCACCTGAGGCCAGTCACTTCACTAAATATATATGAGAGGGTTTACAACCACTTTCCGAACCAGTGTTGTCCATAGGGATGAGCTCAGGCGTGTTTGGATCATATTCTGAACCCACGTGAGCGAACTCGCCAGAATGTGCACACTGTACTGGGCCAATAATAAGCGGTTGAGGCATTATCTGCCAAGCAGCTGCTAGTATACACATCCATTGTATGCATACGGCTGCGGGGTGAGGAATGTCCTGGCTGCAGATGATTGGCCCGGTACAGGAGATAGCTTCCTGTTGGGCTCACTCAGGTGAGTTCAGACTAGGATCCAAACATGCCCTGAGCCCATCACTAGTTATCAGTCACTGTATTTAGGAATAGTGCTCTTGAGAAATGTAATTCTGGGTGCATGCCTTTATAAATAGGAACTGAGGTCCAAGAAATTGCCTGTGCAAATATTTTTTTTTCCATAACAATATGCAAATTATTTTACAAGTTTAGTGATAATGTTCCCCTTTCCTTCCACAGGAGGGAGGTAAAGGAAAAATCTGATGGGGTATGCTCTGGAGGAGGAGGGGGGTTTTATGGGTAAATTTGGGCAATGCTTTGACATACTGTATACTTTAAGCTCAGTGGATGAGTGAATAATTATTTGACAGAATTACATAATATATAGTTTTGCTCATAAGTTTACATATCCTGGCAGAATTTGATTTCTTGGCCATTTTTCAGAGAAAATGAGTGATAACACAAAAACTTTTCTTTCACTCATGATTTGTGTTTGGCTGAAGCCATTTATTATCAATCAACTGTGTTTACTCTTTTTAAATCATAATCACAACAGAAACTACCCAAATGACCCTGATCAAAAGTTTACATACCCTGGTGATTTTGGCCTGATAACATGCACACAAGTTGACACAAAGGGGTTTGAATGGCTATAAAAGGTAACCATCCTCTCCTGTGATCTGGTTGTAATTAGTGTGTGTGTATAAAAGGTCAATGAGTTTCTGGACTCCTGACAGACCCTTGCATCTTTCATCCAGTGCTACACTGACGTTTCTGGATTTTGAGTCATGGGGAAAGCAAAAGAATTGTCAAAGTATCTGCGTCAAAAGGTAGTTGAACTGTATAAAACAGGAAATGGATATAAAAAGATATCCAAAGCATTGAGAATGCCAATCGGCAGTGTTCAAACTCTAATCAAGAAGTGGAAAATGAGGGGTTCTGTTGAAACCAAACCACGGTCAGGTAGACCAACTAACAATTCAGCCACAACTGCCAGGAAAATTGTTCAGGATGCAAAGAAAAACCCACAAATAACTTCAGGTGAAATACAGGACTCTGAAAACATGTGATGTGGCTGTTTCAAGTTGCACAATAAGGAGGGACTTGAAGAAAGATGGGCTGCATGGTCGAGTTGCCAGAAGAAAAAGCCATTACTATGCAAATGCCACAAAGTATCCCCCTTACAATACACCAAACAGCACAGTCACAAGCCTCAAACCTTCTGGCAGAAAGTCATTTGTCAAATGCTACATTTTGGAGAGGAGTCAACAAGGCCTATGATGAAAGGTACACCATTCCTACTGTGAAACACGGAGGTGGATCGCTGATGTTTTGTGGATGTGTGAGCTACAAAGGCACAGGAAATTTGGTCAAAATTGATGGCAAGATGAATGCAGTATGTTATCAAAAAATACTGGAGGAACATTTGCATTCAGCCAGTAAGCTGTGCATGGGATGTACTTGGACATTCCAACATGACAATGATCCAAAACACAAGGCCAAGTCAACCTGTCATTGGCTACAGCAGAATAAAGTGAAGGTTCTGGAGTGGCCATCTCAGTCTCCTGACATCAGTATCATTGAGCCACTCTGGGGAGATCTCAAACGTGCAGTTCACGCAAGACAGCCCAAGAATTTCCAGGAACTGGAGACTTTTTGCCAAGAGGAATGGGCAGTTTTACCATCTGAGAAGATGAAGAGCCTCATCCACAAATACCACAAAAGACCTCAAAAGACTTCAAGCTGTCATGATGTTAAAGGGGGCAATACTGTACATGGTATTAAGTACTGGGTTATGTAAACTTTTGATCAGGGTGATTTGGGTAGTTTCTGCTGTCATTATGATTTAAAAAGAGTAAACACAGTTGATTAATAATAAATGGCTTAAGCCAAACACTAACCATGAGTGAAAGAAAAGTTATCCTTCTTCGTATTCTCCGAAAAATGGCCAAGAAATCATAAATTCGGCCAGGGTATGTAAACTTATGAGCACAACTGTACATGAATAATTATGACTGATATTTTAGAGACAAGTAATTAGAAAAAAAGATTACTGTGTAAAAATGAATCATAGCGCGTGACTTAAATGTGTCCTCCCAGCTTAGACCTTTTGCTCTCCACTGTGACCCATTGCACGTCCTGCACACCCCTGTCCTGACATGACTTGTTCATTTCCAGAAAGGGGCCTTGTTCTGTATTATGTATGTACAAGCAGATATAACCTGTGCTCAGCCTCGCTGGCCCTCAGGCCAAAAGTAGTCAGCAGCTGTCTCTCCTATGGGACATTAAAGTGTTTGGCTGGCAATGCATGTTGGGAATTGAAGTTCCCCAACAGATGGAGGAAGTTAGATTAGTGTTCATTTGACAGTTTATTTTATAGCCTTAATAGCACACAGATTATTCTTTCTTCCTTGGTACTGGATGTCACAAATCAGGATTTGACATCATGTGTATGAGAATAGGAGAAATACAGCCATTCACTAGCAGTCTACAACAACACTGCCTTTTACTGTAATAGATTTCAGCCTTTTTTCATTTATTAGCACATGTGTAACACTCATAAATGCACCGCTTTGTCTTGAAGAGAACACACATTTCAGTCTATTACTGGACTGAATTGTAGAAATCCTAAGTGTTTATGGAGGCTCCCTTAATATCATGAGATTAGAAATATGTGTGAAAGTGACTAGAATAGCTAATTTCAGCATAGCTTTATGGGTCTATGACTGGTCTAGTATGGAGACCCCAAGGTTAGCATGATGGTCAAGTAACCAGCATTTTTAGGAGAGGACAGGATTCCATGTTTTAGTTTGTACAAATACAATCTGAATGTCTATGGGGTACATTGATAATCTTTATAAATGCAATCCTTTTTTTCTTTATCAGTTAGAAAACCAATGTTTGAATATGAAAAGAAATAATATATAAATATATATATATATATATATATATATATATATATATATATATATATATATATATATATATATATATATATATATATATATACAGATATATATATTATATTAGTCAGAATTTTCTGAATATACTTTAAGTATTCAGAAAATTCTGACTAATATAATTGCAAAATAAGGGAAATAATCACATGTGCAAATACAATCATGTAACAATTGTGAAAAAACACAAACCATGTGCTCAGTGCAATATCTATAAAGACACGCTGTGCCACACAAATGATAGTGCAGTGCTTCCTGCTTCCAAAGCTTTACATAAGCTGTCCAAATGCTCCACCTTACGCGTTGGGTCCTTAACGGGACTTCGTCAGACCTGAATGACTCCCGCTGCTATTAATCTGCCCTGTGAGACCGGGGAGAAAGAGCAGCACTTTCAGAACTCGAGTAAGTTATTAGGAGAGGGGGAACAGCTAATGAGAGTTTGTTTTTTAGCCTTCATGCATAGAATGCATGAAGGTAAAACACCTTTTGACTTTAAAGTGTATTTTACAGTTATACTTTAAAGAGGTTGTAAAGGCTAAAGGTTTCTTACCGTCATGCATCCTTTGCATGAAGGTAGAAAACCTTCTGTGTACACCCCCCCCCCCCCCAATACTTGAGACCCATCGCAATCCAGTGATGTGCATGAGAGCCCGGCTCTCTGGGGACTCTCTCTCCTCATTGGCTGAGACAGCAGCTGGGAGCCATTGGCTCCCGCTGCTGTTAATCACAGCCAGTAAGCCAATTAAGCGACAGAAGGGGCGGGGCTGAGCAATGTGAATGGAGAAGAGTCGGCCTGCTTGGGTGCCCCCATAGTGAGCTACTTGGTCTGGGGGCACTCGGCTGGAGGGAGGGGCCAGGAGCGCTGGTGGGAGACCCGGGAAAAGAAGGATTGGGGTTGCTCTGTGCAAAACCATTACACAGAGCAGGTAATTATGACGTTTTATTTTTTTTTTTATAATTGTATTTTTATTGATTTTCAAAAATTAAGTACAAAGTTTTAGCAAAAGGAGCATTACATTGTCAATGCATGTGCATTATACAGCAATCAGTATAGAAAAAAAAAAAAAAAAAAAGAAAAACAAAGTATAAAGTAACAAATATAGGTGACAAAAAGTGTTCACAATAACAAAACACATAGATATATTAGGTCAATTCCCTGTGGTGTAAAAATAAACGTAATATTGGAGGGAGTCTGGATCCTTGAAATCAGTTCAGGCCATATACACAGGTAGTATAGGGTTGACTTAAGATTAGGGTGAGCCTGGTGTCACGGGGGTCCCATACTCCGAAAGATCCCATGGTTCCCAAATTTCAGTGAACTTGGAAACACAATCGTGTACCGAGGCTGTCAAAAACTCCATTGTCCGAATCTCAGCTATCAAGAGTAGTAATCTGGACCGTGGGGGAGGAGCACTGGATAGCCAGAATAACGGAATAAGTCTTCTGGCGGCTAGTAGTATGTAGGATATTAATTTGTTTGTCTTTTTAGATATCCCTGATGGAGGTAGGCCCAATAGATAGGTCAAGGGATCCACCGGAAGGGACACCCCCGTCACCTTTTGAATAAGAGAATGTACATCACACCAAAAAGATTGAATCAAAGAGCACTGCCAAAAAATGTGGAACAGCGAGCCTATTTCAGTTCCACATCGCCAACAATGTTGCGAGACTGAGGGGTCATACTTATGAATTACATCGGGTGTTCTGTACCAGAACATGAGAATTTTAATGGTTGTCTCTCTCTGGGTGACACATTTGGAAGATTTAAATGTAGAGGACCAGATTCTATCCCACATCTGTATTGTAACAGGACGGCCCACTAGATGAGACCACTTGCTCATATATAAATGTAATGTCTCTGTGACGGGAGATGACTCATGGAGGATACTATATATACAGGAAATTAAATGTAATTGATGTGGGCCTTGGGCACATAGATATTCAAAAGTAGTTGGTTTATCTAGAATTAGGGATGGTGTTTTAGAATAAAAGAAATGTCTAATTTGCATATAGAAGTGGAAGAGATGTGGTGTAAGGCCAAATTTCTCACTTAAAATGTTAAAAGTATGTAGTTTCCTTGTTATGGGATGTACAAGGTTCCTGAGTTGAAAGAGGTGAACGTTTACCCATGGGAATATCCTGCCCAAGGACATACTATCCGGAATGAGAGGGTTAAATAATACGTTTATAAGAGGGGAGCAGGGAGACATAAGGGAAAAGCGTTTAAGGCAGTTACGCCATATATTTAGAGTCAGTATCATTGGTCCAGTACACTGACGTTTATATATAGGATCCAGAGCAGGGGGAGCGCCCCATACCAAGGATCCCGGGTGGACCGGGTAAAGTACTCCCTTTTCAATAGCAGACCATTGGTTTGGTGCATGTAAGGAAGACCAAGAGGTAATGGCCCTCAGGTGTGTAGCATAATAATATTTAGTGATGTCAGGAGCTCCTAAGCCTCCTCTGGATCTAATGGCAAACAACACTGAGCTTGCTATACGGTGCGCTCCGCCATTCCATATAAACTTCAGGAAAGTTCTGTGTAATGCTTTTAATTGTGTGGCAGGTACAGCTACTGGAAGGGTTTCAAAATAATAAAGTAATCTAGGCATGACGTTTTATTTTTAATTGCCTTTAAAGTGGAGGGCCACCCTAAAAATACATTTTACCTTATCTTCCTTTTAATGTACTAATAATCATTTATTTAAAATAAAAAATTCACTTGCCTGGAAAACCCTGTTACTAGGCAGAATTCCTAATCTGCCTTCTTCCTGCCTTCTTTTAAATAAATAAATTATATTTTGCTAAATGCCTGTAAAAACCCACCTGATCCAAGCGCTGGAAATACACTGCTTGGAAGGTTAGGCATTTCTTTGTTTTATTATCTCCATACTTCGTTTATCTTCGTTGTCATAACAACGGGGCGGGACCTTACTCCGTCGTCGCCCGTTGTTATGGCAACTATACAAATCAACGGCGATACGAGCGCCGTTTTCACTGCGCATACGCGAGATGGAGCGGTGCATGCTGGTTGCCCAGCATGCTCCTCTCTCCAAAAAAACAGGAAGATAAATCAACTGGGCTTCACATGCCCATAGCTAAAATGGAAACAGCCTTAAGATCGCTGGCAGGATAGGATGTAAGTTTTTAAATAGATTAATGAACGGATCTTGCATAATTAATATGTGTTATTGCATAGATAGTATATTAATTTTGAGATAGAAAAAAAAAAATTATGGCCAGAACACCGCTTTAATATCACTTTAAGTCTGCATGGATATATTTGACATGCTACCATATAAAGCATAAGTGTCATTTAAAATAAAATAGCATTTTTTAAAACTATAAGGCTTTATGCGCACTGGGGTTTTGTAAACGCTTTTCTCTTGGCAGAAGAAAAACCGCTTCAGAAACACGCCTCAGCGATTCTGTTGCTGCTCTCAGGCACAGCGCTGGATAGAAAAAGGAGCCAGGTAAGTATTTGGGAGAGGGAAGCTGATACATGGAAGATTTTTACCTTAAGACCCCTTTCACACTGGAGGCGTTTTTCAGGTTCTTTAGCACTAAAAATAGCGCCTGTAAAGCACCTGAAAAATGCCTCATCTGCAGTCAAAGTATGAAAGCCTGAGTGCTTTCACACTGGGGCGCTGCACTGGCAGGACGTTATAAAGTCCTGCAAGGAGCATCTTTGGGGCGCTTTAGGAATGGTGTATACACCGCCTCTAAAGCGCCCATGGGCAGGGGCGCTTTGCGGGAGCTTTTAACCTTTTATTCGGCTGCTAGCGGGGGTTAAAAGCATCCCGCTAGAGGCCAAAAAGTGCATCTAAAACGTTGGTAAAGCACTGCTAAAACTGGTGGCGCTTTACCGCTAACGCAGCCGCGCTCTCGGTGTGAAAGGGCTCTTATGCTTAGAATGTATCAAGGTGAAAAAACCTTAAGCCTTTAGACCAACTTTAAGACAAATCGAATTGACTGGAGGATCACAGTTATGGCTATCACAAAGTGCTTTTTCTTAAAGGGTTTAGGCAGTCTACCCATTGAAATCAATAGGGGTCCAGGGCCACATACTGACTGATTGTGGTTCTGAAGCTACATGCAATTGATGTCTGAGCTACTGCATACAACTTGTGCGTTTTATGTCCTCTCACATGAACTTGTTTTGCATCAACAGATAATAGGATTATGGAATGGTTTGCTTGTTTTGCTGTATTGTTATGTATATACAGTATTTATTTTGTGTGCAGCGATATTGTAAAGTGGTTTGTTCTATTTCACAATGCTGCATAATCTATGAAGTGCAGTTACTCAATAGAGAGTGGAAGATCCAGAAAATAGAGTTCAGTTTCCACACTAACAGATTTCCAGCATAAGCATCTTACAAGATTTTGTTTGATTTGTTTTCAGGGCAATTCAAGTTGCTTGAGCAAGACCGGGATATCAAGGAGCCAGTGCAGTATTTCAACAGTGTGGAGGAGGTGGCTAAGGCATTTCCTGAGCGGGTCTATGTTATGGAGGACATAACATTCAATGTCAAGGTAGTCTTTAATGATAAATATTTATCACAACTGTAATAAATAGTTTTAGTTTAACCCCTTGATAACAGAGGGTAAAACAAATCTTAACGCTTGAAAACAATTATGCAACATTGACATGTGTTAGTAAAACTGCACATATCACCGCAACTGTGTATCCAGGTGAAATAAACCTTGTTTTTTGGTTTCTTTTTTCAGGACAAAATTAAGCTTTTGATTTGGTAGTAAATGGTAATGGATACTGTATCTCCTGATTATTATTTTTTTTATTGTCAAAGGAAAACTGGCCCAAAATTGTTTATAAAAAAATATAATTGATTTTTATTTAGCTGTATTTTTCTTGCTACTACAATAACCTATCACTCCTGATGATTGCAGCAATACCACATACAGTTGGGTCCATATATATATATTTGGACACAGGCACAATTCTAGTTTTGTTTAGGTATTTACCAAAACATATTCAATCTATAGTTATATAATGGATATGGACTGAAAGTGCGCACTCTCACTTTTAATTTGAGGGTATGTACCTCTAAATCTGATTAAGGGTTTAGGAATTGCAGCTCTTAAAAATAGCCAACACTCTTTTTCAAGGGACCAAAAGTAATTAGTCAATTGAAACAAAAGTGGTTTCATGACCTGGTGTGGGCTACTCCTTTGTTATTTCTTTATCAATTAAGCAGGTAAAAGGTCTGAAGTTGATTCTAAGTGGGGTATTTACATTTGGAATCTATTGCTGTGAACCTACATCATGTGTTCAAAGGAGCTGTCCATGCAAGTGAAACAGGTCATTGTAAGGCTTCAAAAATAAAACAAATCCATAAGAGAGATAGCAGCAACATTAGGAGTGGCCAAATCAACAGTTTTGTACATTCTGAGGAAAGAACGACGCACTGGTGAGCTCAGCAACATAAAAAGACCTGGACATCCATGGAAGACAACAGTGGTGGATGATCTCAGGGTCCTCTCTATGGTAAAGAGAAACCCATTCACAACACCCAGGCAAGTGAAGGACACACTCCCAGGAGGTGGGCGTATCATTGTCAAAGTCTACAATCAAGAGAAGACTCGTGAGAGCAAATACAGAAGGTTCACCACAAGGTGCAAACCATTCATAAGCCTGAAGAATAGAAAAACCAGATAAGACTTTGCCAAAAAACATCTAAAAAAGCCAGAAAGGTGTGGAAAAGCATTCTTTGGATGGATGAAACGAAGATTAATCTGTACCAGAATGACAGGAAGAAAAAAGTATGGAGAAGGCTTGGAGCTTATGATCCAAAGCACACAAAGCCATCTGTAAAACATGGTGGAGGCAGTGTGATATCTTAGGCATGCATGGCTTCCAGTGGCACTGGGTCCATTGGTGATTATTTATGATGTGACAGAAGCAGCCAGATGAATTCTGCAGTGTTTAGAGCAAGGGTCTTCAAACTATGGCCCTCCAGTTGTTCAAGAACTACAATTCCCGTCATGCCTAGCCATGTCTGTGAATGTCAGAGTTTTACAATGCCTCATGGGATGTGTAGTTCCGCAACAGCTGGAGGGCCGTAGTTTGAGGATCCCTGGTTTAGAGGTATACTGTCAGCCCAGATTCAGCCAAATGCAGCAAAGTTGATTGGGCGGCGCTTCACAGTACAGATGGACAATGATCGCAAACACATTGCAAATGCAACCCAGGAGCTTTTGCAGGAAAAGAAGTGGAATATTCTGCAATGGAATAGTCAGTCACCTCTCAACACAAGCATGCATTTTACTTGTTGAAGGCAAAACTAAAGACAGAAAGACCCAAAAACAAGGAATAAATGAAGACAGCCTGGGAAACCATCAGAAAGGAGGAAACCTAGTCTTGTAATGTCCATGGGTTCCAGACTTCAGGCAGTCATTGCCAGTAAAGGATTCTCCACAAAATATTAAAAATTAACCTTTTTTTATGATTATATCCATTTGTGCAGTTACATTTGAGCCCCTGAAAATGGGGGGACTGTGTATAAAAATGGTTGCAGTTCCTAAAATTTGTACTTGATATTTATGTTCAACCCCTTGAATTAAAGCTAAAAGTCTGCACTTCACTTCAAATTCACTGAATAATAAAACCTCAAAATGGGATTTTAAAGGCAATTTTAGAAAAAAAAAAGGAAAAATTATATATATAAAAAATATAAATTTATTAATACAGAATGAATCATAAAAACAGAATTCTTATGGAAACAACCACAAGGAGAACACATATATATATGCATTTGTAAATATTACACAGTGGTTGACCGAAGTAGTAAAATCCTACTACATAGATTCGAACCATCCATGCAGATAGCCAAAGATGGTAAGTAGTGGAAAAGTCCAACGCGTTTTGAAAAGTGCAAATATTATATTCTTCATCAGGGACTGTTACCACCTATGTCAAATAAATTGATTTGGAGAAAATATTCCCTCAACACCAAAGATCATCCTGGAAGTTTGTATAAGCCTTTCATCACACAAAGGGGCCATAGGGTAAGAATCCCATCAAGGGCATCAAAACGGGGAGATCCCAAAGCCACCCCAGCCAATAAACAGGGAAAACAAACTGTGGTTTAGCTATTCCTAAGTCCAAAAAAGGAGCTTGAATTGCAGTGGCCCCTGCAAAAGTCATCCCAGCCAACAAACAAGGAAAACAGGTTGTAATTTAGCAATTCCTAAGTCCCGGAAAGGATACTTGAATTGCAGCGGCCCCTGCCCTCAAAGATGGACAGAGGATGGCTCCCCTTCTTGAAAAGCTTAACTTCCCTGGATATGATCCAAACGAAAAGGTATGGAGAGAAAATTTCCAACTTCAAATTCATTTGGATTGTTTTGTTTTGTTTTATTCTGGTGGCATACAGAAGCAAAAGTATGAAAATTGTGCCTGTGTCCAAATACAGTATCTCACAAAAGTGAGTACACCCCTCACATTTTTGTTAATATTTTATCATTTCTTTTCATGCGACAACACTGAATAAACAACACTTTGCTACAATGTAAAGTAGTGAGTGTACAGCTTGTATAACAGTGTAACTTTGCTGTCCCCTCAAAATAACTCAACACACAGCCATTAATGTCTAAACCGCTGGAAACAGAAGTTAGTACACCCCTAAGTGAAAATGTCCAAATTGGGCCCAAAGTGTCAATTTGTGTGGCCACCATTATTTTCCAGCACTGCCTTAACCCTCTTGGGCATGAAGTCCACCACAGCTTCACTGGTTTACACTGGAGTCCTTTTCCACTCCTCCATGAGGACATCCCGGAGCTGGTGGATGTTAGAGACCTTGTGCTCCTCCACCTTCCGTTTGAGGATGCCCCAGACATGCTCAATAGGGTTTAGGTCTGGAGACATGCTTGGCCAGTCCATCACCTTTACCCCTCAGCTTCTTTACCAAGGTAGTGGTCGTCTTGGAGGTGTGTTTGGGGTCGTTCTGTTGTAATACTGCCCTGCGGCCCAGTCTCTGAAGGGAGGGGATCATGCTCTGCTTCAGTATGTCACAGTACATGTTGACATTCATGGTTCCCTCAATGAACTGTAGCTCCCCAGTGCCGGCAGCACTCATGCAGCCCCAGACCATGACACTGCCACCACCATGCTTGACTGTAGGCAAGACACACTTGTAGTTGTACTCCTCACCTGGCTGCCGCCACACACATACTTGACACCATCTGAACCAAATAAGTTTATTTTTTTTATTTAGCTTGCTACTACCATAACCTATCACCAAAGAACAACCAAAAATACATTCTCATGCTCCCAACGATTGCAGCAATACCACATATGTGTATGTTGTTTGTATATGTAGTAGGATCCAGAAACAATGGTGCGCATATTGCTTTTTTTTATCCTACCTAAAACACACTGACACTCAGTGGTGGCCCGTACATAGAGGGCACTGCCCCCCCCCCCCCCCCAATCCATGCGTCCGGCCCCCTGATCTACATATGAGACCTGTTACCGATTGGCCAAAGCGTCAGGCGATCCTGTTGGATGCTTAGCGCTTAGGGGGAAGAGAGAGGAGAAACACGGCGGAGGAAGCTGCTGGAGGAACGGACACTGGAGCCGCTGCCTGCACCCTGCCGCCTGCACAGCGGGTGGACTGTGCTGGAGGACACAACAGCTCGCCACCTAGATCAAGTAAGTGCCGGACTGCCGGCCACCCGGGCTGAGGGGTAGTAGTGCCGCGCCGCCCGGGGGGCTGGTAGTGCTGCACCGCCAGCCACCCGAGGGGGTGGTTGTTTGCCACCCCCCCAAAAGAAAAACCCACCAGCCGCCACTGCTGACACTAACGCTAAGACTAATACTAGTTTAACCACCTCCCACCCGGCCACTGCACATAAACGGCCAGATAGTAATTTCCTTGTTCTGAGTGGACCTTCAGGAACGTTCCTCGGAACGAGTGCTCACAGCGCAGCCACAAAGCTCGCTGTGGCTCGATCCTCTGATCATTATGATCACAGAACCCTGCTGAGCAGAGATCGGGATATGGGCGCTGTGATTGTCCCTCCTGATAACATGACGGCTGTGTCCAATCACAGCCGTCACATTGTAAACAGAGACGCGTGTCAGTTCTCCCCGCCGAGCTAAGCGACAGCTCAGTCCGGAGGGGGTTTGGGGGAGGGGAGGAATCTGCATATCTGTAACAGCTCTCTGTGTGAGGATGATTTTACACAGGGAGCTGTTATAGATCACCCCACAAACTGTACAGGAAGCACCACTGATACCTCTGTCCCTATACACGTCAGTGTCCCAATAAAACATCTGTCTGTCCTCCATCACTGCCAACACCAAATAAACACTGATTTGGGTTATTTTTACCAAAGAAATGTAGCGGCATAATTTTTGGTAAAAATTTATCAAGAGAAATTACGTATTTGAAAAATTTTATAACAAAAACTAGCATAAAAATAAAAACCCCAGCGGTGATTAACCACTTGCCGACCGGGCAATAGCCGAAAGACAGCAAAAGCGTGGTCGGCTTATTCTGGGTGGACATCCGTGGGACATCATTCCAGAATGTTGCTCCCGCGCGCTCCCTGGGGCACGCACCCAGGAACATCCATGACCGCCGAGTTTGGAGGACCCGGCGCATCACGGATCGCGGTAAATAGCCGCTGATCGCGGCCGTTTACCACGTGATCGTTCCGTCAAATGACGGAGCGATCACTTGTAAACAAACCAGCGTCACGTCATGACGCCGGTTCCTCCCTTCCCTCTGTGTACTGATTGGTACAGTGCGAGGGGAGAGGGGGAGAGATGGCAGCAGCGCTGTGGGCTGGATGTTTAGTGCCCACAGCGCTGCTAAATGTCAGTAATCTGCAATACTCTGCAACACCGTGCAATACTCTGCAAAACTGCAATACTCTGCAACACTGTGCAGTACTCTGCAAAACTGTGCAATACTCTGCAACACTGTGCAATGTTCTGCCAATACTCTGCAACACTGCAAAACTCTGCCAATACTCGCCAAAACTCTGCCAATGCTCGCCAATACTCTACCAATACTCTGCCAATACTCTGCAATAAATTTTAACAGAAACAAAGAATTTTTTTTTTTTTTAATCGAATTTTCAGTCTTTTTTGATCTATAGTGCAAAAAGTAAAAAACCCAGCAGTGATTAAATACCACCAAAAGAAAGCTCTGTGTGAAAAAAAGGACAAAAATTTCATGAAGATACAGTGTTGCATGACTGAGTAATTGTCATTCAAAGTGTGAGAGCACCTAAAGCTGAAAATTGGTCTGGTTAGGAAGGGGGTTTAAGTGTCCAGTGGTCAAGTGGTTAAATACCACCAAAAAAAAATCTCTATTTGTGTGTGTGAAAAAAATGAAAAAAAAGTAATTTGGGTACAGTGTTATATGATAGCGCAATTCTCATTCAAAGTTTGACAGAGCTGAAAGCTGAAAATTGGTCTGGGAAGGGGGGGGGGGGGGGGGGGTGAAAGTGCCCGGTATTGAAGTGGTTAAAAAGGTGTTTTCTTTTTCTTTTTCTTTTTTTGATCCTACCTAAAATATACTGACCTTGACCTTTTGGCTCTGACCTTGATCCTAAGGCCTCATGCACACCAGATGGGCAGAAAAATGTATTATTCTGACCAGTGAAATTAACTACAAAGGGTTTGATGCACCTAAGCGTGGTAAATGCGTTTTCAAGCGTTTTTTTCTGCCAAAATGCTGCTAACAGGAGGAAATGTGTCTAGGAGAGATGGCAAATTGTCCAGTGTGTGTGAGGCCTAACTCTGACACTGACCTAGATCAAACCTGGATCTACCTATTTTTTCTTTCTTTCTTTATTCCTGCACACTTTTGCCTAGCAAAGAGAGATAGTTTAAAAGAGGGCGATTTGCTAAAACTGGTGCACACAGAACCTAGTGGCTTCTAATTTCAGCTTGTTCAATTAAGCTTTGACAAGAAAAGCTGATTGGTTACTATGCATACCTGTACCAGATTCTGTGTGCACCAGTTTTAGTATATCTCTCCCAATGTATCTTTTGCTCCATTCAGAAGAGAAAGTGGGTGCAGGGGCGGACTTTACAATGATCACTATGATAGCCAATCATAGGCTATCCAGTGATGGGCTTTCTGGTTCCCGGTCATTGGTACGGGACCCGTGGCCCTCAGAGAGAGCCTGGTCCCTGTACTGGTAGTCCGCTGTGCATCTTGCAAAGATATGTGTGCATATATGCAGCCTCACAGAAGAAGACCCACTTCAGTGAGGATAAATATATGTGTACAGGCAGCGGCAAGGGGTTAAAAAAATAACTCTTTAATGGCTCTGTAGGTAGTCCTCTGTTGTATTGCCAAAAAACAAGAGTATTGTAATTCCGAAAATCAGCCTTCTTCTTTAAAGCGCAACTAAACCCATCAATTTAACTGTTTCTCAAAGCAGTTACACTCAAGGCACACTGTAAATAATAACTGTCGTAGTTGTTTGTGCTGTCAACTGAATTGTGATGCCATCAAATAACTGGTAGTAACCTCATAACACTTAAAGTGGTGTTCCGGCCGAAATTACACTTTTTAAATAAAAATACCCCTATAATACACAAGCTTAATGTATTCTAGTAAAGTTAGTCTGTAAACTAAGGTCTGATTTGTTCGTTTATAGCAGTAGTTTGTTATTTTATAAACTTACAGCAGGCCGTGGCCATCTTAAGTGTGGGCATCTGAAGCCAGACTGTATTTCTTCCTGGATCTCATCCTTGCAGATCTCGCACATGCTCAGTGCAGCACAAGCAGTGTAATAGGTTTCAGGTCAGGTTTCCATAGCAACAGCAGTGTCAGAGGAAGTTGCTGCCCCTTCCCAGAAGGCATTGGAAACAGGAAATGATGCGACGGGCCACGGCCAGGGAGGAGGAAGTGAAAAATTAATACAACAGATATACAGTAGGTGCTGAGAAAAAAAAAAAAAAATTTCCAATTCATTTACAGTGCACAGTTTAGTGAGGGATGCTGAAGAGTTGTAAAAGTGGGTGGAACTCCACTTTAAAGAGGAGGTCCGCCCATCCCTGCAAAAATGAAAAGCCAGCAGCAACACATGCTGCAGCTGCTGACTTTTAATAATAGGATACTTACCTGTCCTGGAGTCCAGCGATGTGGCACAGCAGCTGATTTTTCCATCAGCTGTCGGGTGCTGCCGCTGCCATTGTGGGTAAGGGAACTCGGCAGTGTAGCATTACGGCTTTACGCCGGATCACTACTGCGCATGCGCGAGGCACCACTGCGCTCTTTTACTGGAACGGCGGCGAGGGAAGGAGGAGGGAGCTGAGCTGTTGACATAATGCGTCGCGGCCCGGACTCCTGGAAGTGGGGACCAGATACCTGTCAAAGACAGGTATCTGCTCCCCCCCGAAAGGTACCAAATGTGGCACCGGAGGAGGGGAGGAGACAAATGAGCGGAAGTTTCACTTTTGTGTGGAACTCAGCTTTAAGGTCACCGCCCAAGCTCCTGTAAATCCATCTGGTATTTCCTGCAATGGATGCTGGCTGGGCAGGAGTCCGTTTAGCTTGTCACATACTGTGGATATTGATAGAGAAAAGGCCCAAACACCGCACACCTAGCAAAGCCATTAGTAAACAGCTGAAAGCAGCCTCAGCTGGATTAATCAAAGCCTTGCGACTAATGTGTTTCACCTTGTCCACAGGGCTTCATCATGGAGGTGTCAAATGGTTGGTGTCACAACTGATCACATGTTTGGTACCATGGCAACTGCAGATCAAACAAGAGACTAAGATGGCAGCTTCCTTGCATTTAAGGGATTAGTGTGTTTAGTTCTGCTTTAAGAAACCGATTACTCTTCCCTCAGGGATCTGGGGCTTCTCCCAGTCAATACATGATTTTTTTTAGAAAAGAACCCAAGTTCCTGTGATACTTAGAAACAACAGCAGTTGAAACAGATGTGATCAAATCCTCTGCTGCTGTTTTGCGGAGTGCTTTTCATTCTTCCATTGTTTTCTGTGATTGGTTGGATTATTTTTAGCTGAAGTTGAACTCATGGTGATCCCTGTTGCCAGTTGGCAATAGCCTACAGCCCATCAAATTTCTAGGTACATGACAGCCATCTGTAACATTGTAACATGCCCTCCCTAATTTGAACACTATTCAGTAAAGCCAAAAAACGTATATGATAATCATGCCTATTACTTATAGGTTCCCTCATTCAGAAGATATTCAATGAAGAGTGAACATTTGCTATGCTGGACTTGCAGTGAATGCAGCCCAGTGATCTATTTTGCAGAGCAGATTATCACAAGCAGTGGTGGCTGGTGCTCAATATTTGGGGGGGCAAACTAACGCTGCCTCCAACCCCAGAAGGCTGGCCTCGGTACTCGCACTGCTCTGGCTCCCACTCATCCTCCCATCTGCTGCTGCAATCTCCTCCTCGGCGGCCAATACATGCTCCTGGCCCAGGCTTCTGCTAGGAGGACGGGCTCTATTTGAGCCGGGAATGCAGCAATCAGTGCTGAGGGGCCGTTGCTTCTCCTCATGGCCGAACAGGAAGTGGGTCCTGAGACCCAACTGGCCGGGAGTCCTAAGACTCCCTGGCCAATCAGGTCTCAGGACCCGCTTCCTGATTGGCCGGGAGAAGAAGCAGGAAGAGATTAGCGAATATTAATTTGCTAATGTCACACAACTGGGTGGGCTCAAGGCACAGTGCTCTGCGCCCCGAGCCAACCCTTTTTTAAAGCCAATTAGAGCCTCAAGCTCTAAACATGTGTAATGTGAAAAAAACCCCATTGAAATCCTTGAGTCCGGCGCCCTGCATGGATTAGGGGGCTGCGCCCCTAATTGAGCGGCCGCCGCTGATCACTAGACAGGCAATGAACCTACCAACCATGTCTTTGGCGTGTGGGATGAAACTGTAGCCCAGGGGGGACATGCAAACTCCATGCTGTTCCCTCAACCAGATTTGAACCAAGGACCCCGATTATGCAAGGCAGAACCACTGTGCTGCCATAAATCTTCAGCCACAGGTTTGTGCACATTGGCATTAGACATAAAAGGCTAAAACATATAAAGAGTTAAACAATAAAGAGATGCTGTGTCAGCTTTTAATTCATCAAAGTTTCTAGTGCCTAATGCTTCAGGCCACCAGTATGATTTTCAATAAGAACAGTGGGAGTTCTAGGATGGGACTGATACCAATGTGCCAGACAAGTCTTCACTGTCATCATTACATTTAGTTCATTGTTCACAACATCAAAATCATCTGAGCCGACAGGTTCTATGAGTCAGGGCGAAATATTTCACTTTATTCTTTTGTCATTTGTTACCGTCTATAACACAGCCAAGGCAAAGCACTGCTAAGCATTACAAAGCAAGACTTTTGCTCTATAATTTGGTGCCACAATACATGCTGTGTAGTCTAGATAATAACAATAATTGTGTATTCGGTCGAAATCCTGCTTGGAAGTCTTTCTATGGATTGTCTTGTGTTTGTCTGACTCAGTTAAACCTTCATCCATTCTAATCAACAGTTTTTGTATTTTTTTTTATTCTGTTGGAAAAAAAAAATAGATCAATATAATGAACAAGGCTCGTATTCACACAACATTGGCAGTAGATATTCTAATGTCACCCTGTACAAGCTGCCTTATTGTGTGGTAGGTTGGTAAGTTTGTGAAACATCCTGACACTCTTCCTATCAATGTATTATTGAGTCATCTGTCTATAATTGGGGATTGGGGCTTTATTGGCTTGGGTTGTACAAGCCTAAAGTGGTTCTAAAGCTAAAACGTTTTTTATCTTAAAGTGGTTGTAAAGGTGATAGTTTTTTTTTTTTTTAATCCTAATGCATTCACTGTATTAAGGTTTTCCATGTCAGCTCCCCCAGCCCCACCTGAACTACTTACCTGAGCTCAATCTCGATCCAGCGCTGTTCCTGTCTTCAGCAGCACTGCTCTTCTATACCCTCTTCTCACAGGAGGCTCATAAGCAGCAGCAGCCTGTACAGCCATGCCATTCTTTCACAAAGATATGTGAATGAACAAATTACAAATCCTGTCTGCCACTACAGCAAACGGACTTGTAGTTATCAATGGAACAGGACTGCGGTAATCGGCGCAGTTGTAGCCTGTGGACACTTACTGCAGCTCTCCAACTGGGAGCCTGTGCCTTGGCACAGACATAGAGCTGGCGGAAAAATTGGTAGGAGCCTGACATTGCACCTGCAATCTGCTGATTGTGGGTGCATCACTGTTCAGGCTGCATTTAAAAATATGCACGCGTTTTTTTTTTTTTTCTTCGTAAGGCTGGCCATACATTATACAGTTTTCTTGTACAATTTTCCCTTGGATTCCCCAAAACCATATAATATGAGATCAAACCTAAACACTTTCAATTTGTATACAATCAGGCAGACCCTTGCATTACATAGTTGATGATGGTAAAGCTAGAGTAAATTTGAATAAAAAAAATTTTTATAATCTATGGCCAGCTTTAAAATGTGGACTTGGCCTATAGCCCCCATTCACACCGGTGCGATTTGTCATGCGATTTGACAGTTCCACATTGCATGACAAGTCGCAGCCCATTGTCTGCGATGGAACTAGTCAAATTGACACGACTCATGTCGCAGCGGCTTAGAAAAAGGTTCCTGCACTATTTTTTGCTGATTTTGTTGCGACTTGTATAGGCTTCTAAAATCGAAGACTATCAAATGGTTCACAAGTGTGATATGTCACTACAAACTATAATTGCCTTTTCTTTTTTTTTGGTTTTTGTTGACCTATGAGGGGTCATCACCAGTATTGCCACTATTATACTTGTTGCATTAATATTTAACACGTGTTTGCATTATATGTCATTTTTTGAGCTAGCTGGACAGGTGGCGCTTCACATTTCTTTGATTTTTTTATATGCGGGAACACAGTCGGTGTTAAGCAGCAACCTTGAGTACACTTGTTTTGTTTATTTACACATCACACCACCCATAGTAGTGTGGAAGTTTTACCACATTTTTTTATCATAGACTTCTGTTAAACAGAGTTTCAAGCCTGAATTAAATCCAGAGGTGCAAATCGCACTAATTTGCAGCTTTGAAATTGCATTGAAGTAGCATGATTTCAAAGCCGTACCTGTGTGAACCAGGGCTTAATGATTGTAGTAAGAGGGAGGCTTCTTCGTAGCAATCTCCAAGCTGGTGGGTAAGTGCATCTGCTGGTATAAGTGAGGCAATCCGTTTTAGGGGGACACCCTCTTTAACATACTGGGTGCATGCCAATTATAACTACAGATTATAAGAGTTTATCTGAAAGTAATCTCCCCTTCTGTAAGACGGAAATGCCTCCTGTGGGGGATCAATATTATGTTGGAGTTTAAGCAGCTTGGATGAAAAACCCGTGATACATTTACTGCATCTGCTGTGTGTAGTCATTGTAAGCAGCTATTTCTTTTGTCCCTCACATGAACTGTGTACTTGGTTTGTGCTAGACTCCGATCTCAAATCTTTCTAAATTGGCCATAATATGGAAGGAGAAATCCTTAAAGTGAACAGATCTATTACATATTAAGTAGGGTTGCACCAATACCACTTAAAGACCGAGTACAAGTACCGATACTTTTTTTTTTCAAGTACTCACTGATACCGATTACCGATACTTTTTTTAATGTCGTGTGACAGTGGCACTAATATGCAGCACTGATAAGCGGTACTGATGAGGCATGGACTGTGTCAGTCAGTAGTTTTTATTTATTTATTTAAAAAAAAAAAAAAATATATATATATATATATATATATATATATATATATATATATATATATATATATATATATATATATATAAGCTAAACAGACCCCTGACATCTCCGTCTTTGAGACAGGGAAAGGGACTGAGGACACAGATTCCCCAGTCCCTTTCTCTGCAGCCTATGCTGCACTGAAAATGAATAGACAGGAGACAGAGGCTCATCTCCATTCATAAACTGAAGCATCGTAAATACAGTTTACAATGCTCAGTTATGAATGGACAGAGACAGTGGACACTGACTCTGTCCATTCAGAAAAGGAAGGACCTGGTAAATGACAGATTTACCAGCTCCTTCCTCCGCTCTCCATCCTGACAGATCTGGGACGGGGGGACCGGAGGAGGACCGGGAGAGAGCGAGGAGCATGGAGGGGCATCCGGATAGAACGAGGAGCACACGGGGGACCGGACAGAAGGAGGAGCACATGGGGGGTGCCGGAGTGGGGCCCAGACAGAACGAGGAGCACACACGGGAGCCGGAGGGGGGCCCAGGGAGCCAGGGGGAGGACACGGGGACAGTCGGGGATGATCAGTGCAGCAGTGGGTGGAGATACAAGCACCGATTTCCCTGTATAGTTTTCAGTAAAGCATCTGACAGCCGCGGGAGGGAGAGGAGGAGAAAGCGGCTGTCAGAAAAGCTATACATGGAGATCGGTGCTTGTGCCCCCCCATCTCTGCACCGATCACCTGTGAGGCTGCCGGACCCCCCCCCCCCCTCACTACGCTGAGAATGCCTGTTCCGATACAACAGGATCAGACAACGGAGCATTTGCACAATTACCGATACTCATGCAAATGCTTGATATCGGCACCGATACTAGTGTCAGTGCAACCCTAATATTAAGCTTAATTATATACAAGTTAAAATTGTATAATTAGCATCGTTCACTGAAATATTGGCTATAAATCTGCACAAGGCAATATAAATGCTATTTTTTTATTTTAAATATTTAAAGAAGGATTGATTTATTACTGAAATCAGAGCATGGGTAGTGTAAATTGTGGGCATGTGAAATGGGGATTAGGGTGTTGGTGTATGTAATTGCAGACCAGGTCAATCGTAATATGACTCAGCTGGTCTCGTGTTTTCTTCAGTTTCATATTTATATTGACCCTGTGGTCCCGTTGGAGCCAAAGGCCAAGTTACAATTATAGCTGCAGTATTATTCCTCATGTTGTAGGCACACTCGATCTCTGTTCTTCTTTACATTAGAGAGCAAGAGGGGAGGCAGATTTCTGGGAATTCTGAAGGATAATGATCACATCATCCAGAGGAATGTGTGTACTTGATCTCCTTCCACTAAACTCTTCTCCCACTGGGATCATCCCTTCCTATTAGGGTACCCTATCCATAAAATAATACCATGTGTTGAGCTTGCAGAGTGATTATGTAATAGGGTATTGCCTTCAGTCTCAAGATTCATCATGCACGAAATATGATAAGGGAGATTTGCCTTATCCTGAAACTTTAGATAATAGACTGTATTTCATGACTATACAATCTCAGGCAAAGACAGCTTTTGTTAAAATAAAAGCCAATGCCATCTATTAAATGTCCAATCTTTATCTCACATCTTGGTGGCATTACTATTAAAGGAAATCTTTCCTGAAACAAACATGGAAGCTGCCATCTCTGAACTCTTTCTGCAAATGCTGAACTTCTGATCTCAATAGTTTTAGACCCTAACCCAGAACAAGTATGTAGATATGGACTTCTGACCGACTTTCCAGATATGCATACATGTTTTGCGTCCATGATTTGATAACTTGTTGGGTTAGTTTGCCTTGTCCGACCACCTAAGGGGGTCAGTTCAGCAGCACAGCAGTGGTATTGGGACCAGAGATTCCTAAAAGGAGTTAGATCTGCAAAGAAACCAATCAGCTTCCAGTTTTTTTTGTCAAAGCTTAACTGAAAAAGCTGAGGTTAGAAGCTTATTTGGGTACTATGCACAGCTGCACCACTCTAAATGCTTTAATTTTAGTAAATCTCCCCCATTGTGTCATCATCTTTGTTTCTGAATGCTTTTAATTTGTGTCCTGCACAGTGGCGGCTGGTGAAAACATTTTTTGGGGGGTGCAAACCCCTCCAGGTCCTTCCAGCAGGGCTGTCATGCGGCGCCAGGCACCCCATTACTTGCCGCAGCGATCCTGTAAACTTTACCGCTCCACCGACCTCAGGATGTCTCTTCCATCACACCGAGCGTTGAATATTAAACTTCCCGATGTCGGCTGTATACCGGGGACACCGCAGTCCCGGCACACTTTGTAATGCCTGGTGATGGAAGGCAGACCGTGTCCCTATTGGGGTGTTCAGACAGGGGGAGAGGGGTGAGGGGGATTTACCAGATTATGAGGATGATGCAGCAGAGGAGAATTTAACACCCCGGGGACACCGGCACTGCAGCCTCTCATTGTTCTATCACCGATCCCTCCTCCCTGGATCACACTGAGACCGCCCCTCCGGTGTGCGCTCCGTCCTCTCCGTAGTTCTCTAGCCGGGTAATCAATCGCCCCTCCCTGCAGTCACAGGCATGTGTGATCCTATAGGGAGAGAAGGAAGAGCCAGAGACTGAGTGTGCACGGATCAGCATCAGGATAATCCAGGATCATCCCCACAGCCAGGAGATGCAAGAGCCATGGGGAGGACTTGGACAAGCGGTGACGGTCCCTGACACTCGGCCCCTCCTCGGCTTCTCCTCCCGGCCAACCCGATCCATCTCCTGTCCTGATTGGCCGGGAGGAGAAGCCGGAAGCCCACCCTTTTTCAAGCCAATTCATGTGGCTTGCAAAAACAAAAAAAACTCATACAAACGTATGAGTCCGGCACCCTGCAGGGGGTGGCGCCCCTAATGAACTGCCCGCTCCTGGTTCTGCGTAGTCCTGTACTAGCTGATTCCAATAGCAATCTCTAGTTTTTATTAAATGAATTAGTAATATGACTTGTAGGTTACCGAAAGATGCCCATGTAAATATATCCCTGTATGCTGGACAGCCCTACCCTAAGGGTTTAAAAAAAAATAGATGGTGAGGGTGATTTAAAGAACAATTCTAGGCATTGGCTTGTTATACATAGTTACATTGGTCCAGCTTGGACCAATGTAACTATGTATATGACATACTGGATTTTTTTTTCAACATCACCAACAATGTAACTGTACCTGGCCAATGCAGCTGGAAATCACTGAAGTAAACGCCATTTCTCCAATGATCTCCACTTGCTTCCAGTCTCATACTGAGTGGCTGACCTGATGCATTGTGAATACAGGAGGTTGGCCACTTGGAATGGGCAATGCAATGGAATGCAAAGCATTCATTGATTGGACATGGTGGAGAGGCAGGGCGGTGAGATCACACTCTCTACCTCGTTCAATCAGAGAACGCTTTGCATTCAATCAGCAAATGGAAAACATTCTCTGAATGGCCCCCGTGCCTAGTGGCCAACCTCCTCCTGTATTCACTATGTATCAGGCTAGCCATTCAGCATGGGGTCTAGAAGTATGTGGAGATCACTGGAGTAACACTGTCTACTTCAGTGATTTCCAGATTCCAGGGGCATTGGCCAGTTATGGTATCAACAGTACATAGTTACATTGGTCCAAGCTTGACCAGTGAAACTATGTATACCATGCCAGTGCCTGGAATTATACTTCAATAAGGTATTTGCAACACGTTTCTTGTTTTTTTGGATGTGGTTGGAAGCCTTACACCAAATTCATGAAAGCCCTTGTGACACTTTCATTGTTTGTAGCAATGCGTGCGACAAGTTCAAGTAGTTCTTATTTGCAACACTTTTATTGTATGATGCTATTGTGACACATTCAAAACGAGATAACGCAATATCGGTGATAGGAAAAGTAGTTCTATGTTGAAGTAAATTGTTGATTATGTCTGGCGTGTAATTATTGTGTCATCTTTGGGTTTTTACATTCCTGTGCAACTGATAATTTCCACTGTCCCAACTTTTACAAATAGATTTTGTGGCTCAAAAACTCTGGAGAGGTACTTGCGACAGTTCTATCGAAGGTGTCACAGATTTATTTACACCCTACACCTGTGCATGAATTTGCCGCAAGTTCCTATATTGTTTATTTATTGTCTGTTTATATAGAGAATCTACAACAGTCTTTATTATTGTTATAAAAGATTTATATAGCGCCAAAAGTTTGTGCAGCGCTTTACAACATGAATGCAGACAATACAGTTACAATACAATTCAATACAGAAGGAATCAGAGGACCCTGCTAGTTGGAGCTTACAATCTAGGAGGGAGGGTCAAGTGATACAAAAGGTAATAACTGTGGGGGATGAGATGATGGAGAAAATCAAAGTACAGTTGTTAGGTGAAGGCAGAATAGGCTTTTCTGAAGAGGATGGTTTTTAGGGATCGTCTAAAAGCAAACAGAGTAGAAGATAATTGGATAAATTTGGGTAGGGAGTTCCATAGCATGGGAGATGGTGACAAGGGAGCTAGAGAGCAGGAGGTCTTAGGAGGAACAAAGAGAATGATTAGGTTGGTATTTTGAGACTAGGTTAGTGATGCAGCTGGGGGCTGAATTGTGGATGACTTTGTAAGCTGCTGTTAGTATTTTGAATTTAATTCATTGGGTGAGCGGGAGCCAGTGGTGGGATAGGCAGAGAGGAGTAGCAGACGTGGAGCGATTGGTAAGGTGGAGGAGCCTGGCAGCAGAATTCATGATGGATGTAAGGGTAAGCCAATGAGGAGGGAGTTGCAGTAATCGAGGCATGAGATGACCTGGGAGTGAATTAAGAGCTTTGTGGGGTCATTGGTTAGAAAGGGATGTATTTTGGAGACGTTGCAGAGGTTGAGGCATTAAGATTTAGACAGTGATTGAATGTGGGGCCTAAAGGATAGAACAGAGTCCAGGATTACACCTAGAACCCTGGCATGCGGGGACGGGTTGATATTTGTGCCATCTATCTTGACAGAGAGATCAGGGGAAGGGGCAAGTGGGGGGAGGAAATATAATGAGTTCGGTTTTTGATAGATTGAGTTTGAGGAAGTGATGTTACATCCGGTTTATGAATTTCCAAGGATCGTTTTTATAGATTGAAAACCTTCTTCTGTTTATGACTAATCACAGAAGAGTGATGTTAGGCCACTGTACTGGTCTATCCAGTTAGCTAAGAAAAAAATCATAATACAAATAGTTATAGTGAAAGAATAACAAGGCACAGAACAATTGAAATTAGCTTTCTAAATAGTAAAGACCAGATGCCAACAGTTTTGCATCTGACGTCAAGCAGTCTGGTTCCCATGACGACTAAGCATTTCAGTAAACTTTCTTATTCACACAAGGTAATAGGAGGCAAAATGATCCCTGCTTATTACTACTCGTGTTTAGAACAACCTGTACATAAATTTAATTGCTGAAAATACAGTAAACAATCAAAAAGTAAAGTAAAAAGAAAATGCTTTATGCTTAGTTAACACACTTGAATTTTCTTTATTAGGTTTCATTCACATGGGCGCATAGACCCATACGTCGGCATAAAGGCATCTGTTTATGCACTCCGAGTAGCATAGCCACAACCTGAAGCTGATTAAAAGAATCAATGAGAGTCTGACAGGTACAGCGCTTGTTACACACATCCGGACAGGTACTTCCGTACAATGTCCCTGGAGGAAATCTGTCTGCATCCAGAGCCACTCATCCATATGTGTACGCAAGTACCTGCACAAAGATATGTAAAGGCCCATGTAGCTGCTGTGCCTGTTGGACTCTCATTGATCTTTAGCACGCCTTCTCATGGATGAATGTAAGGCTCGGTTCACAGTGCTGCGACTGTAAAGTCATAGGACTTTGCCTGCCACTTTGCCCTGCGACTTTCTTCTGACTTGATCCGACTTGGATGCTACTTAGGAGCCTCTACAAGAGCTGAAATCGCACCCAAGTTGGACAAAAGTAGTGCAGGAACCTTTTCTAAAGTAGGAGCAACTTGTGTAGTATCAAAGTGGTACTAAACCCAGGACCCTGCATTCACTATATCGGGTCTCCCACAGTACACAGAACATGGAAATGCAATAGGTTAAGTAAATATAAATAGCTAAACCTAGCTACCTTTTTAGCAGTATATATCAGTCTTGTGACTTATATCAGTGCCTGGTTAAAGATTGTAGGAGGAGTTTTCATTCTGCTCTGGCTGTCCTATAAGGCTGCAGGACCCCTGACCCTCTGTCTGGACAGTGCTGATCACATGCATCCTCCCAAGAAAAAAGAAAAACACACACCGAACTGAGCATGTGCAGCTTGTCTCCTAGACTCTGTTCTATCAAGAGATGGATTGGGGACAGTGGAAGAAGGGTAGGAACTGAGAAGACGGGATAAAACTGCCTTTTTACACAATGCAGAGCATTAACCCCTTAGGTTCTACAGTGAGTATAACAAGCATGCTTTACTGCTTATAAAGACTAATTTCCAGTTGTGGGTTTAGTAACACTTTAAGGGGGCTCTCATAGGGAAACATTGCATTTGACATGTAATGCAACTTGGGATCTCATGTTGCAGCAGTGTGAACCAAGCCTAAATGAGAATTTAATCTTCTTTGCCGGAAAAAAAAAAGCTATTTATTAAATATTTTTGTTAAAAGCAGAGATATAGTCAGAAACCAAATTCCACAGCATGCCAAGGCCCCTTTAACATGGGCTGTCCGATCAGGTCTTTCTGTCAGTTTTTCAGGCGGACCTGATCAGATCATCCATAGTCCAATCCATCTGACAGCCCCATAGAGAACAGAGGGGCTGTGTCCGTGTCCGCTCTGCATAGCGGAACAGACATGGACCTGTCATCCACTTGCTCAGTGGGGAGATCCGGATGTGCATTATGGAGAACGCCCGTGTAAAACTAGTCTAAAGGCCCGTACACACGATACGAAAATCAGATGGAAAAATTTGTACAAGTTGTCTGACGATTTTTGGATTGTTAGTACGGTGACGATTTTTTGCTTTTTCGTCAGACAAAAGCTGGATGTGCAGACTATAAAATTTTTGTCGGATGTTAACACAATGTCCGATTTTCATTTCATCAGTACGGTTTTCGTATAAAAAAAAAGAGCAAGACTACGCACGCTCAGAAACGAAAGAATACATACAAAACTATTCAACACATTACGTCACTTCTGATGTTGTATTCTGTCGTATGCAAATTTTCATATTGTGAGTGACTTCTTCCCTTTCGACATGAGACTAGCATGCCACAAAAAAACGAACATTCGGTCGTCCGAAAATCTAAGCGTGTGTACGAGGCTTACATTTTCTTTCAAAAGTGAAGTAACTTTTGAAAGAAAACCTAAGCCTCGTACACACGCTTAGATTTTCGGACGACCGGATGTTCGTATTTTGTGGCTAGTCTCATGTCGAAAGAGAAGAAGTTACTCACAATATGAAAATTTGCGTTTTAGTTTTAACATTAACTCTAGAATAAACCAGAGTCTTGCATAGTCTTGATTCGTGGTGTGCTTTGTGCTTTTCTTCCAGAACTGTGCAGTGATCCAGGGCGAATTTTTGCTTTTGTGTAGGAATTTCTTGCAATAAAGACCAGTCATTGCTAGCTCTCTCTTACCCTGTCAGGGTGACTGGTCTTGTAGCCACCCCCTCCTGTAGTTTTCTGCCTGCTCAGCTCTGCTCTCTGCACAAGCTATGTACAGCACCGTGATGATGTCACCACTATTTTTACAGGCTAATATTGTATATGGGTTTGCAAAGGCATTTGGTGCACACAGAAAGTATTTATAACTTTTGTGGCACTTGAGAAATATATCTGAAAGTTTTCGTGCCCACAATTCAGCTTTAAATAGATTGTAGAAGGGTTAAGCCTCGGTTCACATTATATAAACCGCATGCAATTTGCACAGGAACCGCACAACATTCCTGCGCAATTCACAAGCAATTCAATGCAATGCAATTTGAGCTCATTTTGAATGGGCCCAAATCGCACCGGCATCATATTAAAGAAGTGCAGGTGCCTTTTCTTTATCGTACATCAGGTGCACATCAGTTTTTTCGCCAGTGTCTAAGGTGTTGGTCACGAGTGAAGAAGTGCTCTGAGGAGCTCCAGGAGGGATCCATGCTGTAATTAAATTCCTCCATAAAAAGAAACCTAATCCATCCAGAAGTGCCACTGAGGCCTAAAATGGATGATACCTGGGACCTCGTATCCGAAGCATGAGGTTTTCCCTGTAATGCCTCTCTTAGTAGGGCTGGACCCCAGGAACCCAGGGCTTAGGTCTTGTTACATTACCTCAAGCTTCCTGATGTGGGGTGCTATACAAGGCCCAAGGCAGTTAGACCCCGTTTTTAACAGATCCAGTCCTTGAAGGTTTGTTAAACATAACCCGCCGTGATGGGTTACGGTCTCTAAATTTAATGGCTTGGCTGTTGAAACCCACATTCTAAATAAACGTGAACTTTCCGGGTCAGTTATCTCTACCCTGATTAATGCTAGGAAGCTAGCTTCCAGAACTATATATTATAGAGTCTGAAAGGCTTACGTTTCCTGGTGTGAATCCAAGGGTTGGCACCCTCGGAGATATATCATAGACAGAATTCTTGCCTTTCTACAGTTAGGGGTAGAAATGAAATTGGCCTTAAGTACTATTAAAGGCCAAGTCTCAGCTTTATCGGTCTTATTTCAAAGACCACTTGCTACTCATTCTTTAGTCCAGGGCTTTATACAAGGGGTGATGCGGCTTAATCCGCCCGTCAAACCTCCCTTGAACCCTTGGGACTTAAACTTAGTTTTGTCTGTGTTACAAAAACAGCTATTTGAACCAATACAACAGATTCCCCTAGTCCTTCTGACAAGGAAGTTGGTATTTTTGGTTGCTATATACTCAGCAGGGAGGGTTTCAAAATTGGCTGCTCTTTCTTGTAAAGAGCCATATTTGATTTTTCATGAGGACAGAGTGGTGTTACGCCCTCGTCCAGGCTTTTTGCCAAAAGTCATTTCACGTTTTCACCTGAACCAGGATATTGTCCTGCCATCGTTTTTTCCAAAACCATGTTTCAGGGAAGAAAAGTCACTACATTGTCTTGATGTGGTGAGAGCAGTGAGAATCTATTTAAAGACAACTGCTCAGATTCGTAAGACTGATGTCTTATTTATTCTGCCGGAGGGTCCTAAGAAGGGACAGGCAGCGTCAAAATCCACTGTTGCTAAGTGGATTCGGCAAGTGATAATTCAAACTTATGATTTAAGGGGAAAAATTCCCCCGTTTCTACCATTCTACCAGGTCGGTTAGTGCTTCTTGGGCAGTGCGTCATCAGGCCTCCATAACTCAGATCTGTAAGGCCGCAACTTGGTCTTCAGTGCATACATTCACAAAATTTTATCAGGTGGATGTAAGGAGGTATGAGGCTATCGCCTTCGGGCACAGTGTGCTGCAAGCAGCAGTATAAATCCTCAAGTCTGGGTGTACCCTGCGGGTTGTTTTCTCCCACCCCTCATGTGGCATTGCTATGGGACGTCCCATTAAGTAATTACTTAAGGCTCTGTGTCCCATGATGTACGATAAAGAAAATAGGATTTTTATAACAGCTTACCTATAAAATCCTTTTCTTGGAGTACATCATGGGACACAGAGGTCCCTCCCCTCTTTTTTGGGATACAAGTATATTGCTTTGCTACAAAAGCTGATGTGTTCCTGGAAGGAGGAGGCGTTATATAGGGGAGTATACTTCCTTAATTAGGGTTTACCAGTGTCAACACCTGACGGTAGGCTATAACCCATTAAGTAATTACTTAAGGCTCTGTGTCCCATGATGTACTCCAAGAAAAGGATTTTACAGGTAAGCTGTTATAAAAATCCTATTTTTTGGAGCCACACTACGACGCATGATCATTTCATTCCATGCGATCCGATGCGGGCAAACTGTAGTGGATTGCGATCCTTTTGGGGTGTTAACTTTGTTTGTTTTTTTTTTTTTTATGTGTCATCATTGGGGTGTTTTTCCCTCACTTTTATTGGGTTGAATGAAAAAAGACTTGCATTGTGTTACCGGGCTTTTGTGAGGTGATATCTTCCAATGTAAGCACCTGGTGACAACTGCTACCTCAGGGGCAGGAAGTGAAGGGAAATCTCCCCAATGAGATACAGACATGTAATTCAGGAAAAAAATTAAACTTTTTGGACAGACATGACTGTACACTTTTTAAGCTGGCTGTGTCAAAAAAATATTTTGAGATTTAGAACATGGAAAGAACATTCTTGTATCACAACATTTGCTCTTTTATCTGATCTTCCATGCTGATCATATTCTGCTTGATGTCTATTACATAAAAAGTAAAAAATATCAAGGTTAATCCTGTATAAGTACATAGGTTCATTCAATTAAGCAGGCAATTGGAATTTTGCAAGGAAATTGACAATTGAGTTCAAAGAAGCTAATGTTTCTACAGTCTAAAAATAGCTTCATGCAAACGTACTGTCACAGTACTATCCAATTAATCAATAAATTCACACATAATGAGTGCTGTGTCAGCCAAGCGTAAACTTCCATGAAGGGCGCAGTGTACTTATATTCACCAGGGGTGTTTTATTTTCAGTAAGTGATACAACTGCAACACAATGTTTCCGTAAATTCGAAGGTCATTACTTTCCATTTGGAGGTACATGTGGTCCTCAAAACTTGACATTATTGTACGGTCCGAGTCTTCCTTGGATGATTCTGTGGATCTGCTAAATTATTTGGCAGCTTACAGAAGTGCAAAGAATTTTATAGGGAGTATTTTCTGCATAAATTGAGGTGCAGTCTTGTGCTACAAGCTGTCAGTACTGGTATATTATAGCCCTACTAGTAAATTATATTTATGGGTTGGTTCCATATAGTGGAGATTCTCCTCTAATTCAGCAGATCTTAGATACAATATGTGTGTATACTTGTAATTTGGTAAAAAGGGGGCTTTGGATACCTGGTGGATGTGGTCTTCGGTCAGGATTCCAAGCAGTTGATCTCCTTGTTTTACAACCAAATTATGTTGCCCACGGCTACTACACAGGCCTACCAACTGAAGTCCAGGTGGGAGATGGACTTGGAGGCCATGGCGGACAAGGACTGGGATGAGGTTTTGGCCTCCTGTAAAATGGTATCCCCGAAATTGTCAGACCTCCTTGCGCATCTTTATGTTCTCCACAGGTCCTACCTTACCCCGACTCGCCTCTCTAAATATAAGCCAGATTATAGCCCGGCTTGTCCTAAATGTGGAGACCACAGGGGAACATTCTATCATCTAATATGGTCCTGCCCCTCCCTCCAGGCCTACTGGTCTCAGGGGCTGTATGTTGACCCCTTATTCTGGTACACTTAGTCATGTAGGACAAGGATCTTGGCTATCCTAACATAATATGGTTATGTCTATGCTTTATCCTTTTGTATAGTGCTTGTTGCACTTTGTATTTGTTTGTATATTCTTTTTAATATGCTCAATAAACTTCACTTTTGATACAAAAAAAGGGGGGGGGGGGTGCTTGGGTGGGAAAATAGTTTGGCAGCAAGATAATGGGTTTCCTTAGTTAATATTTCCTGGAGAACCCAATTTTGCTTATGCTTTCTATTATACATATTTATAATTTGACGTGGGTTACTACCCGCATACACTGTAGCAGAGATATATTTCTGCTAACTCTAGTTAGACTAGGTACTGTCCATCTTCCATTCCATGAGAATAGTCATACACTAGTAATGTCTACCAGGCAGTGAAGGCAGCACAGATATTTAAACTTTGAATAGGAATTCTGCCTTATACACACACAATTCTTCGACTCTTATTGATATTTTTTTTTTTTATCAAAAACATGTATCAGAATACATATTGGCCTAAATTTATGAAGAAATTATTTTTTTTGGATAGTTTTTTTTAGAGAAAATACTAAATATTATTTAGTTTTCGTTCCAAAATTGTCGGTCATGAAGGGGGGTACATTTTCTGGAGGTTAAGTGGTTAAAGTACCTGCCAGTTTGCAGTATATCTCATCACGGGCTGGAATTTAATTCTCCTGCTTCCTTGAACTTAAATGTGAGTCCATTTATTTAAAAATAAATTTTGGTTCGCTTTGATAATCATTTTACTTTTTGTGATTTGTTTTATGTACTAAAGTGTTCTAAAAATATTTTCAGTCTAATATCAGTTTTCCAAAAAAAAAAAAACAAAGGAAAACCAGACAGATTAATAAAAAATAAAAACCTTGTGGAATGAGTGTTCAAATGCTGGCGGACTTGTTATCACTAGGCAGCTCGGAGTGTAAATAATGAACCAGCAATTGTTTCCTGCCTCGTTGGACAGGAAATTATTAAAGGTGCTTAGATAGCACAAAATGTGAATGGCTTCCTCTTAGGAAGCCCCAGAATTAATATCCAGACTTCCACACTTGTGGACTGTGTGCTTTAGCTGTAATTTACCATGACACCCCCATGCTGCATGTTTATATGAACTGTCTGCCCTGGGTAGACGCAGCCTTTATCGTGTCACTTATTTCCTGCACACCGATTACCATAGAGATGATTAGCTTGCTTGTCTTATCAATTTAACCGTGGCTGATCAGCGCTACGGCATTTTATCTCCAGATTTGCAGATGTGGACTAATGTTACATCATGACTTCAGCATTCAGCGTGTAATTAAATCAGCTGCTCTCTACATGCTGATTGGTAATGCCCTTACTCATAATGACTTTCTTTGACTTTTTGGTATTCTATAAAACACCATTAAGATGTGATGGTAATGGCAAGGAGCTATGAGATAAAGAAGCCTGTGTACTGTTTCCTATTTCAGCAAACCACTGAGGCTCTATTTTCTTTGCTGCAGTAGGAAAGGCTCTAATTTGTGAAACTCATAGCCCTAGCCAGCATAGAAGAATTGATGGAGAATTCAGGAGCAAGACAGGTAAATAAGGCAGCAGGGTTTTTTTTTTTTTTTTTTTTTTTATCATTTTGCCCAGAGCATCATACTCTGAAATCCGTTTTATCATCACATTGTAACCTGCATTTGGGTTTCTTGAATTGAACCAGTCAGGCTTATGGAAAAAGAGAAATATTGTTCTTAATCCTTTTTCAAGCGTTTATTGAGAGACATTTAGGAGAAAAGTATTTTGTACTTGTTGGTCCTGTTCAAAGGAATAAATGTCTGGTTCAGCAAAAAAAAAAAAAAAAAGCAGCTTAATAAAGAGAAATATAAATCTTTTCTAACACTGCACACTTATAATATACTGGTAATTAAAGTAGAGTTCCACCCAAAAATGGAACTTCTGCTTTAAGTGCAGGTGACCCCCTGACATGCCACATTTGTCATGTCATTTTTTTGGGGGGGAGCGGATACCCTCTTTTTAGAGGGATCCAGCTCCCACTTCCTCCCGGGGCATTGTGGCGCCGGAAGTAAGTTCACCTCTCGCCCCTCCCTTTCGTCGATCATCTGGAACATGTCACAGGTGCCAGATGATTGCCCGGCCAGTCACAGTGCGCAGCACGGCTCACGCATGCGCAGTGCGTGCCAGGCTGTGAAGCCACAGCCGGGCGCCCACAGTGACAATGCCGGCGCCGCATAGAGGAGAGGGAGAGGAGCGGGGCTTTGTTCCCCCCTGCATCGCTGCACCCTGGGACAGGTGAGTGTCCGATTATTAAAGTCAGCAGCTACACTTTTTTTTGTAGCTGCTGATTTTTATTTGGCTGGAACTCCGCTTTAACTGTCAAATGGTTCAAATTAAAAAGGTTAAAGGAAAAGTTGTGCCAAAGCTGTTTTGACTCTACTTCCCCTGTAGGCCACAGGAGTGCACTTAATTCTGCACTCCTTTGACCTGTATTCAGCCGACGGCGGGCTAAAGTCCCCTGTCAGCTGACATGACCCAGCCGCTCCAGACTTTATTGTTGGGATCTACTCAGATGCCTGGACCGGCAGCTGGCTTATCCTCTCAGTGGGCAACTCCGCATCCACCACCTTCACAGCCCAGGGCTTCAGCAAGCACTGAAGGGTCAGAGCAGAGAGCCAGTGACTGACAGTCAATGGCTCCCTGAAGACTGGGAACTGAGCGATCTGTGGTATTTCATCGCTCAGTTCTCACTCTAGAGGCAGGGAAACATGCAGCATCAGATCAATGCTGTATTTACTTAGGTGAGTATGTATGTATGTTTTTTTTTTTTTTTTTTTTATATCCCAAACTTCTCTTTCAATGCTTTCACTGCCAAGTCCGTATGCCGTACGGACCTCATATCTCCCACTCCTATAAGCTTATGGTCACTTCAATGACCATAAGCTTATATCAGAATTGTTCAGCAGACTCACAATTCTAACAATTCTATAACTCTGAACAGCGAATTACAACCTGCTGATAAGAGTTATTAACTAACCCCTAATGTGACTGACCCCACCCCCCCTCCCAACCCATGCCGCCGCTTCCCTGCCCACAGCCACTGCACCTCCCGCTGATCCTATTCTTTTAAAACTGTCCCCCCCACTCTCCTTTGCTATCCCCTTCACCCCCCTTCTTCCCTCCCAGCACTGATTACCCCCCTCCACTTAATCCCCCGCAACAACCATCATTAGCCGGCATCCTTCTGCCGCTCCCGCCGGCTTCAGGTGCTGCATGGGGCTTGGGGGGATCCAGATGTGTCCCCCACATCACTCAGATCACCCCCCTCGTAATGCCCCTGCACCACTGTTCCATGGCCGCTCCGAGCGGCATCCCTTCTTTTCTCCCACTGCCTGCAGCTTCTCCCTGCACTGATCTCCATGATTTGTCAGGCTGGGGAGCGCAGCGGGGGGAGGGGAGGAGTGCGGGTGGGGTCTGTGTGATGGGGCCTAAGGCCTTGTTCACACAGGGCATACACAGCGTACCTTTACAGGGATGCACAGGTGTTCCGTGCATCTCTGTGCAGGCAGTCCCATTGATGTCATTTGGGATGTAGCACCTCATCGACGGACACAGTGCCTCCTTAGTCTTGACCATTGGGTTATATCACCTACGCAGGAGAAGGACTAGGCAGAACAAAAACACCTGGCTACGCCCATGGGCTGTCCTCAGTCGGTATATAACCCCCCACCTGCTCTAGGTATTCAGTTTATTTCTGTCTAGTCAGAAGTAAGGACCTAGCTCCTTGCTGGGATCTTGTGGTCCTAGCAAATTTTACTTTTTGTCTTTCTTCCATGCGTTTTCTCTTGGAAGATCGGAAATCAACTGCCGGGCTGGGCGACAGGCTGGATAATCTAGATCCAGTGATCTCCCCAGTGCAGCCAGCAAGCGCGTGCAGACGGCAGCTACACATTTTTCCTTAGTCTAGTGAGACGCTGGAGCCTTGTGGAGATGCCAGGGCTCCTCCTCTTCCTCCTCTCTCCTCTTCCTGATCGGGATGGATGAAATAGATGCCGACCATTGGTGTTTGCTGGGTCCAAATTGTGGCGCACTTCTGGCTGGGAGGGTGAGTCTTTGGGGGTCCTTGTGTATCTCCCTCTCTGTTGATAGGTACCCTGGCCATTGGGGTGTCCCTTGGTGGTGCCAAAAATTAGTTTTGTACTACAGGGTCTTCTTTCCTATGGAGCCTCAGGGTCACATCTCACCCACTGATCCCCCTCATGTAGGTGGCAGGTTCCTTGGGAACCCCTGCTTCCCATGGTTGCGCTGACGGCAGTCCTTGAGTCATTGGTATCCCCGGTGGAAGTAGCATGTGGGCAAAGACCCAGGAGGAAGTGTCCCCCACCTTCCCCTGCTTAGTCTGTCTCATCTGATTCTGAGCCTGATGCCACCATGGACACGGCCCATCTAGGGGGTTTAATATCTTGCCCCCTGACCCATCCGATAGTGAGGATGAGTCCTTCGCACTGTTGGACGCATTTGTTACTGCGGTGCGGGAGATTCTAAAGATGGAGGATATGCGGCTGACAGGGCAACGGATGTGGCTGTGTCCTTTTGGCATCGTGTCCAGTCTTTTTTTACAACCACTTTAATAAGTCAAATCAGTGACTTACTAAAGTTGTTGTAAACCCTGTTGATGTCATCGGCACATGCGCACCGAAATAACGGCTCGTTTGTGCCATTGCTTCAGCTGAGCTGAGGTGTCGTTACCGGCGGCTCCCGCGCACATGCGCAGGAGTGACGTCATAGCAGCTCCGGCCAATCACAGCGCCTGAGCCCGCGATACCCAGAAATAACTTCAGGAGATATGTCGCCGCGCAGAGTAGTATTCCGGGACCGCTGTGGGGGCTTCGATCTAAGGTAAGTCTTTCATAGTGAGCTAGTATAGCTCATTATGCCTTTGTCTTGCAGGTTTTTTTTTTGTTATTTTTATTTTTTTTTCTCTTTTCTTTATTTTTTGGGGTTTACAACCACTTTAAGTATATACCTTTTTATTTATCTTCCACTGAAATGCATGTGTGTTTATAACTAATTGTTAAAGTGGAGTTCCACTCAAAAGTGGAACTTCCGCTCATTTGTCTCCTCTCCCCCTCTGGTGCCACAATTGGCACCTTTTGGCGGGGGGTGGGGGTACAGGATACCCGTCTTTGGCAGGTATCCTGTTCCCACTTCCGGGAGTCCGGGCCGCAGCCTGTGACATCATCGCGGGGCTCCCTCCTCCTCTCCCTGTCGTCGAGCTAGTAGGAGAGAGGAGCGGGCCTCGCACATGCGCAGTAGGGTTCCCGGTGTGAAGCCGTAAGGCTACACTGCCGGCTACCCTTACCCGCAATGGCGGCGGCAGCACCCGTCAGCTGATGGAATCATCAGCTGCGGTGCCGACATCGCTGGGCTCCAGGACAGGTAAGTGTCCTATTGTTAAAAGCCAGCAGCTGCAGTATGTGTAGCTGCTGGTTTTTATTTTTTGGGCGGAACACCGCTTTAAAGAGAGGGTAACAGTGTATGTTGATGGAGTGTGGGGATTCTCAGTTATTTAGAGTGAGATAATGTGGGGCACAATATTGATAATCATTATTTGAGTGCAAGCTAAATGAGAAGGTCTATAGAGAGTGATCCACCTGCTAGAGATTCTAGATGGATTCAATATTGTTTAAAGTAATTGCTGTAAATTAAAGATAACATGGTTAGTCTTGAAACTCTATTAAGATTCAGTAAACAAACATTTATTTTTTATGGAAAAATCTATATCCCCTAGGACCCCAAATAAATGTAAACATTTCAGCTTTAGTTTTTTGGCGTTTTTTTTTGTCTTGAAGTGGGATTTTAATTTGGGGAGTTGGGGGGGGTTTGGGGTTCCAAAGTGACATAACAGTTTAAGTAACATAGTCATTTTAAAGCAGTAGTTAAGTCCCAAAAAAAGCCAGCCCCCCTAATGCTTACCTGAGCCCTATCTCGATCCAGCGATGTTGTACGAGAGCCTCGGCTGTCTGGGACTCTCCGTCCTCATTGGCTAAAACACAGCAGTGGGTGCCTTTGGCTCCGCTGCTGTCAATCAAAGTCAGTGAGCCAGTGAGGAGAGAGAGGGGGCGGAGCCGAGCCATGGCTCCATGTCTGCTTGGGTGCCCCCTTGCAAGCTGCTTGCTATAAGGGCACTCGGCAGAAGGGAGGGGCCAGGAGCGACCCAAGAAGAGGAGGGTCAGGGCTGCTTTGTGCAAAACCCCTGCACAGAGCAGGTGAGTAGAACGTGTTTAAGAATAAGCCCTCATGCACACAGGCTGTTAAAAAAACGTTATGAAAATGCCAGTATCTTTGCAGTGATTTTTTTAAACTTTTTTCAGCGTTTTTCAGCATTTTTGCAATAGCGTTTTTGAGCGTTTTTGAGCGTTAGCGTTTTTTAGCGTTTTTTTTTTTTCAAATTTTTTTTTTTTTTTTTTTTCAATGGATCAAAAACGCTAAAAAACGTTGGTGAATGACGTTTTTGAGCGTTTTTCAGCGTTAGAGCGTTTTTACAGCTGAAAAACGTCTCTCAGAACCCACTGGTCCTGGGTTTTTTTTTACAGCTTAAAAACGCCTATGCCACTTGCAGCTCAAAAACGCCTAGGTGGGCATGAAGCCATAGACTAACATAGACAGGCCTTTTTAAGCTGCAAAAAAAGCTCAAAAAAGCAGCTGTAAAAACGTCCGTGTGCATGAGGACTTACAAACAAAAAAACAAGACAGGACTTTAATATCACTTTAAAAGCTTACCTGTAGGTAAAATTGACAAAGTGGAGTTTATGAATGCTTTAATGTGTTTTTTTTTCTTCCCATCCATGAAAGGAGATGAGTCACCCATGGAATATTAATCTGTTCAAGGTTTTTTTTTTTTTTTTCTAATAGGGTTATGCAGTTAACTTTATATAACTGCGTTAAACTGACCTCATTTACAGACAGAAGTGTATTCCTTTGATCTAAAAGAACTAAATGATACTTTGTTTATTGTTATCTCCCAGTGCTGACAATGTTGTGATAAACTTGGCAGGCTGCCTGTTTTTTTTTTTGTTTTTTTTGCCAGATGTGAGCAGAGAACTCTCTGCACTGAATCGAGGAAATGCAGGATGAAGATCGTGAGGGGGGGTTCGTTCGAGATCACAATTTTTTTAACGATTAATCATGCAGCTCTAGTGCCCAACCTTTGGATGTTTTAAGTTGCTTTTGGAAAAAAGGCTGTACATCTTTCTAGAGAAGTTATCCCAACGCCCCCCCCCCCAACTTACCTGAGCAAAATCTCGATCCAGCGATGTGCACAAGAGCAGAGTTCCCCTTGGTTCTCTCCCTCCTCATTGGCTAAGAGACCGCAGCCAGTGGGCGGCAGGGCTGAGTCATGCTTGGCGTGTCAATGGACACAGAGCAGGGCTTGGGAGCGAGCAGGGACGGGTGCACTCATAGCAAGCGGTTTGCTGTGAGGGCACTTTGCACAGGGGAGGAGACAGGAACGCCGGTGATAGACTCAAAAAGAGGATGCAGCCATTGTTTACTACTGCGATTGGTCACAGTGATCATGTGGTACAGGGCAGCCAAACAATGTTGGGAAACTGCTTATACAAAAAAAAAAAAAACTATAATTCCCCCCAGAGCAGTACAGTGTCACTATTATGACAATACACTGCTCTGGTGACAGTATGTAAAAGAAAAAAAAAAGTGCATACAGTAAGGGGAAAAAAGTTTTTGATCCCTGCTGATTTTGTACATTTTCCCACTGACAAACGATCAGTCTATAATTTTATTGGTAAGTTTATTTTAACAGTGAGAGACAGAATAGCAACAAAAAAATGCATTTCAAATATATAAATTGATTTGAATTTTAATGAGTAAAATAAGTATTTGACCCCTTTGTAAAACATGACATAGTACTTTTTGGCAAAACCCTTGTTGACAATCACAGAGGACAGACGTTTCTTGTAGTTGGCCACCAGGTTTGCACACATCTCAGGAGGGATTTTGTCCCACTCCTCTTTGCAGATCCTCTCCAAGTCAATAAGATTTCGAGGCTGACGTTTGGTAACTTGGACATTCAGCTACCTCCACATATTTTCTATGGGATTAAGGTCTGGAGACTGGCAAGGCCACTCCAGGACCTTAATGTGCTACTTCTTGAGCCACTCCTGTGTATTAGGTCATTGCCATGCTGGAATACCCATCCATGACCCATTTTTAATGCCCTGACTGAGGGAAGGAGGTTCCCACCCAAGATTTGCCGTTACACGGTGCGTCCATCATCCCTTTGGTGCTGTGAAGTTGTCCTGCCCCCTTAGCAGAAAAACACTGCCGAAGCATAATGTTTCCACCTATATATTTGACGGTGGGGATGGTGTTCTTGGGATCATAGACAGTATTCCTCCTCCTCCAAAAACGGCAAGTTGAATTGATGCCAAAGAGCTTGATTTTTGGTCTCATCTGACCACAACACTTTCGCCCAGTTCTCATCTGAATCATTCAGATGGGCCTGTACATGTGCTTTCTTGAGCAGGGCGCTGCGGGATTTCAGTCCTTCACGGTGTAGTGTGTTACCAATTGTTTTCTTGGAGACTATGGTCCCAGCTGCCTTGAGATGATTGACAAGATACTCCTGTGTAGTTCTGGGCTGATTCCTCACCATTCTTATGATCATTGAAATTCCGTGAGATGAGATCTTGCATTGAGCCCCAGACCGAGAGAGATTGAAAGTTATTCTGTGTTTCTTCCATTTGCAGATAATCGCACCAACTGTTGTCACCCTCTCACCCAAGCTGCTTGGCGATGGTCTTGTAGCCCATTCCAGCCTTATGTAGGTCTACAATCTTGTCCCTGACATCCTTGGACAGCTCTTTGGTCTTGGCCATGGTGAATAGATTGGAATCTGATTGCTTCTGTGGACAGGTGTCTTTTTATACAGGTAACAAGCTGAGATTAGAAACACTTTTTTTTAAGAGAGTGCTCCTAATCTCAGCTCATTACCTGTATAGAATACACATGGGAGCCAGAAATATTGCTGATTGATAGGGCATAACATTTTTATTTTACTCATTAACATGCAAATCAATTTATAACTTTTTTAAAATGCGTTTTTCTGGATATTTTTGTTATTTTGTCTCTCACTGTTAAAATAAACCTAACATTAAAATTATAGACTGATCAACGTACAAAATAAGCAGGGGATCAAATACTTTTTTTCCCCTCACGGTACATGTACAGTGACTGGCTGCTCTGACATCTGTATGTCAGTGCCACCAGTCATTTTCTCTGATCAGTGCCACAGCAGTGTAGTGTCACCAGAGCAGTGCTGCCAGTCACCTCAGTGCCCCTAATCACTGCCGCACCAGTCCCAGTGCCCCTAATCACTGCTGCACCAGTCCCAGTGCCCCTAATCACTGCCGCACCAGTCCCAGTGCCCCTAATCACTGCCGCACCAGTCCCAGTGCCCCTAATCACTGCCGCACCAGTCCCAGTGCCCCTAATCACTGCCGCACCAGTCCCACATCAGCTACAAATGCTGCAAGTCCCACTGTCACCAGACTAGTGCAGCCAGCTACAGCCACCAACAGTGTGCCTGATTGCTGCCACGCCAGTGCAGTGTTGCCTGCCCCATGAACTGACCCTGCCCTGTTTATTGAGCACACCCCCCCTGTCAGAACACAATAGCTCAGCTGGGGAGATTGATGTACTAACATCGGATAGTTAGTACAGCGGCTCCTCCTGAGCGCTTCAGGTTTTTTTTCTTTCAGTGGGCTGAACGAAAAAAAACCTGAAGAGCTTGGGAGGAGCCGCTGTACTAACTATCCCGCTGAGTTGACCGTAAAAACTGCTAGTGTGTACTAGGCTTTAGTGCTGTGAGCTGGGACATGTACGCAGGTTTATGTTGATCAAAGGTATACTGTGCGCATATATATATATATATATATATATATATATATATATATATATATATATATATATATATATGTATATATATATTATGTATATATGTGTGTGTGTGTGTATATATATGTATGTGTGTGTGTGTGTGTGTATATATATATATATATATATATATATATACACAATATCTCCACTATTTATTTATTTTTTCCCCATGTGCATGTTGGTTTAATAATTCTCCTATTCTCTTTAATATGTTACATTTAATATATTCTATTTTGTAATGGCAAAAATAAGGCATATTCAAATGTCTTCTCACTGAAAATACTTGACAGTTATAATGACTCTTAGGTGATCATCTGTTCTTGAAAATATGCTCGTCCGTCTGTCGATGCATAATCTTCCCACAAGCCAAAAAAATGACAACATTAACAGAAGTTGAGCATTACTTAAAGCATCATTTTAAGTTCTGAATGATGACAAAAAAAATATATATTTTTTGTGAAACAAGCTGTCTAGGCCATTGATCCAGAAATCACATATAAGGGAGGTTTACATAAAGTTTGCGCTTTAAGATTTCTGGTGGCAACACTCTGAGGATGAGCACATATGCAGGATCAGTGAATGTAATGTAATCTTTTCCCCTCATTTTACATTATGTGGCACAACATCAGTTGTGCATAGGCGCATTTTTTCCATGCATTGCTGCACTTTACTCATAGGGAGGCCCATTCGTTTCAACTGGGCTGCCCTATGTGCAATAAATGGAAGAGAAGCCCATGTGTCTTCCTTGGCATGGTCAGGTGCCATTAACAGTGAATGGTACCGCAATCGTAACATGCATGTGTTCACACGCTATGCTAGTATGAATGAGGGATCAAAGAGCACCTGAACTCTGAAAGCTGTGCCCAAAAATAGGCCAGCAGAGGGCTAGTCATCAGTATTGACCATAGGTTCCCTGCAGCTGTCATTTTCCCCTATGTTGGCATACCATGCCTTGTTCTGCCTTTTTTTTTTTGTGTGTGTGGGGTGGTATAAGGCTTGGCTTCCTAATGTCATAGCTGTCCACATGAGGACTGCTGATCTGTTAACTGGTGGGGAAATAATTAAAAAGCAGAACAGGTTCACAAAGCATGATTCCTAAGGGGAATTACTTAAATGTATTATGAAATATCTATAAAAATCACTAGTATTCTTTATTTTTCTCTTTGCTTAAAAACCTCCTCTTCCACATACTATTTAGGGTGCCACCTACATTAGACATCCATATCACATGGATAATAAAAGAAAAAATAAACACATGAAAACATCCTGTATGCAAAAGTGTGACTTTCGATATCCCAATTTATCTGTTGGCCTTGAAAGTAACACGCATGTTGGCAAAAGTGGTCTAAAATGTCCACTTCAATCAGCCTTTGTATAAAGTTGCCAGTACAAAATTTTGTGGCTGAATTAGTAGTTATACATTATATCTTATACCTAATGTTACATGTTATACTTGCATGCTCTGTGCAATCGTTTTGAACAGAGCAGCACCAATCCTCCTCTTGTGTCCCCCGCCGACGCTCATGGCCCCTCCCTCCTGCCTACTGTCCCCCAGTGCAAGCAGCTTGCTCTGGGGGCACCCAAGCAGGCTCACTCCTGAGCCACTGCTCTGTGTGTCCATTAACACACATAGCCACAGCTCGGCCCCGTCCCCTGTTTCTCAATGGTTTACTGGCTGTGATTGTCCCCAGAGAGAGCTGAGGCTCTTTTGCACATCGCTGGATCGCAATGGGGCTCAGGAAAGTGTTAGAGGGCTTCTGCACACAAGGTTTTTTATTCTTCATGCAGAATGCATTACGGTAAAAAACCTTGGTCATTTACAACCACTTTAAATTTAAACTGAAGTCTCCCACCTTTTTTTTCTCTTTAAAGCCCAGTAGCCCCATATGTTATGATTGACTAATTTTTCTTTTCTGTTCTTTGAGGGACAGAGTATTTAGGGTTATACTGACGCCTACAGGACGATTTGAACACTGGCAAACACAACAACAGTGACCACCCTGGGATAACCATTCCAGGTAGGTCTGTTATTTGCTAGTATCCTAGGAGGATGGACATCTTTTCTCTACCTAGAAATTCTTAAAGCTGTATTAAACCCAAAAGCAAACATTTATTATATTGCAGCTTAGATTTCATGGCTACATTAGTTTTTTTAGGCTTTATTTCCTTTATTTTCACCTGGTGATCCTGATGCTGATCTGAAAGCTCTTCTGCAGATGTAGCAGTTTGAGTATTGAGACAAAACATTTACTACTAACAGGGATGCTTACATTGATCGGCTTTTATTTATTCATGTAAAATCTTTATCCCAAAAAGCTAAAAAAAATATTACTGTAAATGGCGTTTGAGGTTGATTTTGGCTTCAATTTGTTAGCATCAAAATCTGCTGGTACATCTAACACTGCCCCAGTTCTCCTTCATCTAGAGTGAAGGCACTCTAATACCGGTGGTGTGAAAACAGAGGGAAAAAGCCTAAAAAGAAAGCTAAAGCAGCCCCCACATCTAAGGATTGGTAAATTGCAATATGTTACAATTTTGGTTTTGGGTTTAATACTGCTTTAAAGTCGTCTCGGACCAACGTAATTATGTATATTGTGTAACTGTGAGATAAGAGAATTACTGTGGTAGATGCTGCTACTACAGTGACCCTCACTGTCTTCTGGATCCCATGCTGGGATGTTCTCCACGGTCTTAATAAGGCACCGACGATCTGCGTATGTGATGCTTCTGTTTTAAGGATCCCATGGACAAAGTCTTACAGATTCTTTCCAAAACGTTGTTTTTTCTGGCTGACTCTTCATTGTAGCCTACCCTAGCTGTGACCATAATTGACTGCACTAGGACTATATGAATAGTTCCTGTTTGGGGAGTTTTTTTAACTCATGTCACCTGCTCTGGGCTACTGCGTGAATGGGTTATTGGATATCTCCCATCTTATATTCTGTATTCTCCTGTCAGAGAACATGCAGGAAACTCTTTGGTTTAAAAGTTTGACTGTGGGGCAGGCATGAAAAGAGCAGTTGATATCTCTTTGGGGCTGCACTGGACTCTCATCGATCATGTCAGTGGAGATAAGCGTACTTATCTGTTCCAGCAGAAGAAACCTAGAACTCACACAAGAAAAACTCTCCTTCCCCTCTGGGGTCAGGTAGAGCTCCTTTACTCCCAGGCTTCACCCTCAATGACCAGAGCCAAAGCAAGTGCCAGGTCCAAAAATCTTGGGCTTCTAAATCTCCCAAGCTCTCTGACAAATACTCTTTGGCATAAAGGGGTGTTCTCACTTTCCAAACTGGGGAGATCTCGGTTAGCCTTCATGGGCACCTGGACAGACCTCATCTTAGATGCCTGTATAGGGGAGAGGGTTTCCAGGGCTAGAGTTCCACACTCTGCTGCCTCCCTGGTTCATGCTTTCCAACCTGCCTGTGTCTCAGCACAGACTAGCAGATCTCCATACAGCCATTCTTCAACTCTCAGCAATTCTAGAGTAAAGGTTATCACACAGCTCCTATGGTAGAGGGGTTTCAGGTGTTCTACTTCAACCTTTTTACAGTCTCCAAACCAAAAGGGGGAATCTGCCCCAATGGAACTCAAAGCCCTTAATGTCTTTGGATCTAAAAATTCTACATGAAATTCACCAGGTCTGTCATAGCCTCCATCAGGGATACTTTCTAGGCCTTGTGGACATCAGGGAAGTCCATTTGTCCATGCATCAGTGCTTCCTCCACTTTCTGGCCCCTGTACTATTCTTGTTACGCCCCCACGGTATCCCCATTGTGGAATATCTGGATGACCTCCTAATGAAGGAGCAGCCAGCACAGACTTTGGCCAACAATGTGGCAAGCAAGGACAATCTAGACCTTTTGAAAAGGGAGTATCTAGGTCTTATCCTAAACACAGCTCAAGCCAGAGGTTTTTCTTCCCCAAGAGGAACTTCTTACTTTCCATTCCCAGAATCTTCAGTCCAACGAAGCTTCTGTGAGCGTGAAATCTTAGCTTGTCTGTATCTCATAATGCAAAAATAACTCACAAAGTGGCCTTCCCTTTTGCCATTACCTCTGCAAGACATGTGTCTGAGCCGATGGCTTTCTCCTTTAAAGAACCTTTTTTGGTCTTCTATATGGACATGACGGTATTGGGGTCTCCAGTGTATCAGAAGGAGATCTCCCTTCATTGTCTTCTTTGTTTGGATGTCGTGCATGCTGTGTGTGTCTGTTGAGCTGCTTTTCCCAATTTTTCCCAATTATCACTGAATCTTGTGTCCCTCGATGAACAAGAAAGCAAAGATTTTTGTACTTTCTGTAAAAATCCATTTCCTGGAGTTTATCGAGTCGAAGATCTCACCCCCCTCTGTGTGTATGACCTTTCTTCTAGTATTGCTTTTCTGCAAAACGTAGACATGATGAGAATGAGAGGGGTTGTACCAATATGGCCACTGATTTGTTTGCCTGTTTCTAAATCTTCCTGTAGATTTTATTTTCCAATGCCATAAAATACCTCTTTCTGTTAGAAAAATGTTCTGCCTGCTCTTTCATTACAATTTTCTTTGCTGGCAAGGATCAGTAATAGCAATCCTTCATCACAAGTGTCCTCACACAGACACAGTACTGAGGAAGAGAGAATGTGTCTGACCAGGTCTGTAAGATTACAGAGTGCACTTGGTAAATGCAGTCCAACTCTGGTGCCTGTTGGTTTGTGTAGTCATACAGAGACACAATGTGCAACTGCAATAGCAGTAAAGTGGAGGTAAGGCTGAAAATGGAGTGTCACGGAACGTCCCACACTCCGCTTGAGTGCTTCCGTTAGTATACCGCTTCCTAAGTTCTGGAACACGAGTCCAATGGATCTGGCTATAGGAACCCCCAAGAACTAGACAACACCAGTCTTGGAGTACATCAGGACTAACTCTTTATTTGAGATCTCACACAAATTTATACAGCAGGCTGACTCAAAGCTAACCTAATTAACATGAGCTAATTTACTAAAAAATTTACCCAGACCAGATGACTCAGAGACATGACTTGTAGGACACAGACTTGTGGGCACCGAGCTTCACACAGTAGTATAAACACAATAGCAGGAGCTAATTACAATTAACAATACAAACAACAATCTCCCCCCTCCTCAGCCTAGTCATCAACAGTCCATCTCCTAGCCAGTCCTGGAGGCTAATGTGATCAGCTCACTCAATTAACAGGTTGAGTTCAGAATCAAACAAACCAATAATAGTCTCTACATACATCCTGGGAGATATTGTGGACAAATATTACTGTCCCATTTTAAGTAGTCCAAGATATATTTTCTCACTCACCCTGTGCCAGGATAGCACAGGGTGACTTAGCCATAAGAGTTATATGGGGAGCTGAAACAAGGACATCCCCTACTTTCCAAGGGATTCTGAGTTCCACGGGCCCTCCCGTCACATCTCTCCCCTTTCGGCAGAAGACTAACACAGGAGGAGACCCCAGACAGGTTGACTCCGAAGTTAGTAAGTAGTTCCAGTCCTCTAATGCCTGTACCCACACAGTACCCCAAATAAATTGTTCCAAACAAAGAATTACTCACCCAGCCAACCTCTGCCTCTCTCAGAGAACATATCTGCCACTGGGGAGAGGCCTGGACTGGCCCTTCTCCCTGGAGTCTTTCTGCTGCTGGAGAGAAGACAGGGTGACTGGGCTCATTCTGTCATGCTGTCGGGGATCTGGGCCAACTGCCCAGCATCCTTGGGGTATACAGGTGGAGACTGAAGTCCCATCCACCTTCACAGGAAATCCATCCTCTGTTAGTTGAGGGCAGAGTCCAGCAGTCCTCGGCCCTGTTGCCAGCCCTTCTGCTGGAAACCCCACACCATCTGCTCCGGCTAACTGTTGGGGAGGGAGGCCGACTGCCCCGCCTCCCTGGAACTCTGTAGTTGTTGAATGTCAAATGACACATCTGAACATGTATGTTCTGCCAAAGATAACCATTTATTGTTTCTTTAAGATGCTTATAAAAATCATGCAGCTTATGGGTTACAAAAAAAAACTAAAAAAGTATACTGTAGGTTTAAAAGAAAAAAATCACTTATACTCACCTAGGTGGATGCAGCATCGATCCAATGCTGCATCTGTCCCCTGCAGCTTCTATGACTGAGAACTGAGCGATCAAAGACCGCTGATCACTCAGTTCCCAGTCTTCAGTGAGCATTAGAGTACAGGGCTGTGGAGGGGGAGGTAGCGTCTGGCTCAGTCTCCTAGCAGCTTGCTGACTCGGAGACAGCTGCTAGTCCAGGCATCTGGGTGGATCCCAACTGTAATGTCACGTTCGAGCCAGAGCCTGGACGAGGCTGAATGACGTCCACCAACAGCAGGGTGCAGAATGAACTGCACTCCTGTGATCCCCAGGAGAAATATAGCCAAAAAAGCTTTGGCTATACTTCTCCTTTTAAACAGGAGTGGTGTGTGGAGGTTTGTAAACAAGAATATCAGCTTACTATATATTTGTTGTCTTGACTTATACACTTTTAAATAGAACGTATTATCTGAAGTAAAACTTGTTAAAGTGAAGAAGACACAATACTGCATGAACCGCCTGCAAGCGCTCATAAAAACATTAAGACTGCTTTCACACTGAAGCATTTTTCAGGCGCTTTTGGGCTAAAATAGCGCCTGAAAAACGGCTCCCCTGCAGTCTCATTGCGCTTTCACACTGAGGCGTTGTGCTGGCAGGACGTTAAAAAAAACTCCTGCAAGCAGCATCTTTGGAGCAGTGAAGGAGCGGTGTATACACCGTTCCTCTACATTCATGCCCATTGAAATGAATGGGTAGCTGCTACAACGGCGTTTTGGGGGTCATTTTAACCCTTTTTCGGCCGCTAGCAGGGATTAAAAGCACCCCGCTAGTGGGCAAAAAACCTCCGCAAAAACGATGGTAAAGCGATTTACTGCCGATGCCCCAGTGTGAAAGCAGCCTTGGTATCAACAAAATCCAGCTCCAGACAAAGCTATTTCTCATTTGTTCATTGACAGACACATCGCTTCCTTATTCAGAACCATAGGATTATATCGCCCCCTACAGGAGTAGGACACTAGGCAGAAGAAAGACTTGGCTACGCCCCTGGGTAGTCCTAGGTGATATACACCTCCCTCTCTGCTATAGGCCTTCAATTTTTTTTCTGCCTAGTCAGGAGTAAGGACCTATTTCCTTGCTGGGAACTCTGGTCCTGGTAATTTTTTTTTTTTGTTTTAAGCTGCTTTTTTTTTTTCTCTTGGATTTTTTCCTGTGAGATCTACAATCAGCTGCTGGACTGGGTGACGGGCTGGACACTAAGATCCAGTGGTCTCCCCAGTCTGGCCAGTGAGCGCGTGCAGACTGCAGCTACACGCTAGGTCAGCCGCGACATAGCCCCACTGGACGGGGGCTGGCTCTGCGAGTCAAACGTCTTGCGAAATCGCATACGACAGGGTCTTGGCCTGTGTCTCAGCGTTCCTCGTGGCCGACAGCCCACCCACTTCGGTGGCGAGGAGGATCTGTCTGCGAGTGCTACCCACGCACTTGCTGGAGCGGTAAGTAAGGGGCCCCCTCCTCTTCTTCCTTGGAGTTGTGTGGGGTGCGGGTACTCCCTGGGGTGGTCGGTCCCTCTGCGGTTCTCGACTGTTGCTGGAGCTGGATTCTGTTGTCCCATTCTGACCGTAGTGTCCCAGTCTTAGTCTGTAGGGTTCAATATTGAGTTGGCCCAACCTTTGCAGCTATAACAGCTTCAACTCTTCTGGGAAGGCTGTCCACAAGGTTTAGGAGTGTGTCTATGGGAATGTTTGACCATTCTTACAAAAGCGCATTTGTGAGGTCAGGCACTGGTGTTGGATGAGGAGGCCTGGCTCGCAGTCTCCGCTCTAATTCATCCCAAAGGTGTTCTATCGGGTTGAGGTCACGGCTCATCCGTGTCTTTATGGACCTTGCTTCGTAGACTGGTCCAAATCATTTGGTGAATTGTGGGATTATGGTGTGGGGTTGTTTTTCAGAGGTTTGGCTTGGCCCCTTAGTTCCAGTAAAGGGAACTCTTAAGGTGTCAGCATACCTAGACATTTTGGACAAATTCATGCTCCCAACTTTGTGGAAACTGTTTGAGGATGGCCCCTTCCTGTTCCAACATGACTGCACACCAGTGCACAAAACAAAGTCCAAAAAGACATGCATGAGCGAGTTTGGGGTGGGCAAACTTGACTGGCCTGCACAGAGTCCTGACTTCAACCCAATAGAACACCTTTGGGATAAATTAGAGCAGAGACTGGGAGCCAGGCATTCTTGTCCACATCAGTGCCTGACCTCACAAATTAGTTGAAGCTGTTATAGCTGCAAAGGGTGGGCCAACTCAATATTGAATCCTACAGACTAAGACTGGGATGTCATTAGTTCTTGTGCGTGTAAAGATGGGTGTCCCAATACTTTTGGCAATATGGTGTATGTTTATAATACGCATGTTTAAATCATTGACTGTTGATTATACTACTTAATCTTTTGGAAGTCTGTTCCAAGCATTAACTTGGAACAGACTAAAGAAGTTCAGCTTTAAATAATATCTAAGAAATATTTACTTGATTATAAGTAAACCACCCTATGTTGCAGCCCAAACACAAAAATGCTCACTGTATTTACTTGAATACATTTTGAAGACAACAGCTTATCAGAGGAAAGAACCCTTAAAGCTAAGAGATAAAGCTCCAGAGCAATTCATCAAGAACAATTTATTTCTGTACGTGAATTCTTTGTTGTAAGCTTAGCTGCTTGTTTTGTTATGACATTTTACTTAAGTTTTATGAAATGCTTATTTTCTATGATAATGCTCTGTGTATAGTAACGCTTGAAATGTAATTTCAGGTTGCTTCAGGAGAGTGCAATGAAGACACAGAAGTCTATAACATCACGTTGTGTACAGGAGATGAGCTCACGTTAATGGGCCAGGCTGAAATTCTGTATGCAAAAACATCCAAGGAGAAATCACGTCTGAATACAATTTTTAAGAAGATTGGAAAATTGAACTCAATCAGCAAGTTGGGTAAAGGCAAAATGCCTTGCCTAATCTGTATGAATCATAGAACTAATGAAAGCATCAGCCTTCCATTCCAATGTAAAGGAAGGTTTAGCACTCGCAGCCCTCTAGAGATTCAAATGCAAGATGGGGAACACACAATCCGCAACATTGTAGAGAAAACACGACTGCCTGTAAATGTGACTGTGCCTAGCCCACCTCCCCGTAACCCTTACGACCTTCATTTCATTCGAGAGGGACATCGGTATAAGTTTGTCAACATCCAAACCAAGACTGTTGTCGTTTGTTGTGTGCTGCGTGGCAGCAAAATCATTCCCATGCATTTTCCCTTACATTTGTCTGTCCCAAAGTTTAGCCTTCCTGATAATGTATCGAAAGGTGAAGCATGGCAAGAGTCCGTAGTTCAGCATTGGTACAACATATGTCAAGAACAGTTCGACATTGAGGAATATTCTCGGGCGGTGAGGGATGTTAAAGCAGATTGGAATGAGGAATGTAAGAGTCCAAAAAAGAGCTATTGTTCTGGACATAGTCACATACCCAACTCGCTAAGCTATGCCCGTGATGAGCTGACCCAATCTTTCCATCGACTTTCTGTCTGTGTTTATGGAAACAACTTGCATGGAAACAGTGAAGTAAACCTGCATGGCTGTCGGGACATTTGTGGGGACTGGGCAGTGTACCCTCAAGATTCCCCACAGTACCAGGACTCTGGTGACAGTGGAAGTGATTACCTCTTCCCTGAAACTGGTGAGGAATCCGTAAGTCTACCAGCCAAGCCAGAGCTTCCCTATGAGGAGCTCTGGTTAGAAATGGGAACAGTAAAACGAGGAGGACAGCCCCTCACCCGTTCACAAAGTGAAAAGAACAAATGTGATCCTTTTCGGGGGTCACTTCATTCCAAGTGTGGCACATCCTCTCTATCATCCCCTGGATCTCTTCTGACCAGCAAGTGTTGTGATATACCCCTACCTCCACCTCCAGTGCCTCCCAAATCAGAAGCTGTAAGTATCTTATGAGTTTGTGTCCAACATTTCTAAAGTGGCTGCAGTTTATGCAATGCTGCACAGTTATTTATAAGTTTTATTTCAGGGAGCACATTGATTTCATTGAGTGCATTAAAAACAATAGAAAAATAATCAAATGCACCTCATTTAGCTTCCCTTGCACTTAATAAGGGGTTATGCAATCAAACTCAGAGGCAGGACAATTGTACCTTGGTCAGCTTTCTGAAACAAGCAAACCATTGGACAAGTTATTAGTATACTACACAAAATCTGTATAAGGGCATGAGTTCAAGGGCTTTGGGTTGTTTTGACAAGCTTGACTTTAACATCACTTTGAGTTGCTTCTGAGATCATCCAGATCTGCAGTGACATGCAGTTGACCTCCTTTTCACCTGCATTTGACCTGCTTCAAGCTGCTTTTGTATTCCTTCACACTTGTATGGGTAGAGAATCAGTTCTGATGCAAACAAATGGGCCCTTTAAATTTTCTTATTTGGTGTATGCATATACCAATTTTATTTTTAAATACATAGTTACCTTTCTCTGGTACAAATTAAAATTTGAAATACAAATATTTCAGTTATATGGGCCTGTTTAAATGGATTTTGAACCTGTGTTGATGGACAAATGCAGCTTGTTTTGACATCAGTTTAGGCTGTTTCGGAGACCATTAAAAAAAATCAATGGCAAGTGAATTTCACCTCCTTTTGACCTGCAATCAACTCGTTTCAAGTTGCTTCTGTATTCCCATAACTCTGGATAGAAAAGCAATTCTGACATAAGCAAAAGCCTATCGACACAGGCACTTGAGTGTTCATCCTCTAAGGCTGTGTCTTAAAGCTTCACTTTTCACCTTACACCTAAATTCAGTTGAAACAGTTTTAGGGTTCTGTAGCTTATGCAAGACATCCAGTGCCAAAAACATAAGAAATGTATGACAAAACAGATTACATGAGTTTGTATATATAATCTGCACTGCACTTCTGATGCTGAAACATGCATCCTGCAAGCCTAAATCATCCTAAAGTGGACCTATAAAGCTGGCCATACATGGATCGAAATTCAGCCAGTTCAGCAAGGAATGGAAGAATTTTGATCCATGTACGGCACTGTGGTTGAACAGACATCGATCTACCAATCAACATCTGTACAACCATCCCTTCGGAAGTTAGCTGCTCAATCAGCACTGCATGCTATAGTCTGCAGTGCTGATCAGCATATTTTGACAGCAGGAAATTCTCCCAACTGTCAGCATAAAAGACATGGCAGGGAGGATTCCCCCATCCACCTCAAATGTGTGGATGGGGTAATTGGGTCAGTTCTTTTTCTTTCAACCCACTGGTTGAGTGAAAAAAAAAAAAAAAAACTACATAATGTATGGTCTGCCTAAGGATATGAATATCTGAGCTGCCATTGCTATCTTGTTTTGAACCTCCTGTCTGGGGCTGTTGTACTTATGAACCTACTGATTGTAAAATGAACCTACTGATTCATTGATTTGGATTCAGCATGTACTCACCAATGTTTTGAGAGATTGAACTCCGGTCTTGCTTGCTCCAGGTCAGTTACTTGCCATGAAGTGAAGCCAGAACCAGAATGGTGGCCACAGAGCAAAGGCTTCTACAGTTTTCTATCCTTAAAAATTTATTTTAAAAAAACCCAGATGAAGGCGAAAAGTGTGCTGCCACAGTTTCCATTTTTACTCATTAACCTAGATCAGGTATGTAGATCAGAAGCAGTGACATCAATAGCGGCATACTTGTTCTAGGTCATCAACTCAGAAATGATCAAGGACAGAGACAGCCATGCAACCTTTTGCGAAGCTTGACAAAAACAGCCCCCATATTTCTATTATGGCAAGTGTTTTTTTTTAAATGAGGTTTCCAGTAACTATACTCAGATGCATATCTCTCTGCTTATTAGCACACACAAGTTATTGATGTTCTTAGAGCCTGTGTGTTGTGATGATGGGAGCCTAAATATCAGAACTTATCAGCAATGTCAGCTGATGGTATCACTGAGACTGTAGCTTGTTTCTTCAGATCACATTGTGCTCTAAGAATTTTCTTGCTGGTAAATGTAAGCAAAAATGGCACGGAAGTCTTACAGAAGAATTAAACCCCTCTACTCAATTCTTTAAGGCAAGAATGGTAGTCATTGAGTCAAAATGATATAATTATACAACTATTATTCTTAACTAAGATTAAGGCATCATGTGCAAGGTAATGCTCCAAGTGTACTGGATTTTTCTGCTAGAAATTGACAGAAAAATGCCTCTCATGTTGTGTGTGTGTATATACACATATTGCTAATGTTACTTTAAAAAAAGAAAACGAATGTACCCACCACATCTGGGGACTGGAAGCTGTAATATATTGCATTTTTGTTATTAGGTTTATCTATCCTTTTAATCCAGGCATGTCTAAAGTCCAGCCATGGGCCAATTGTGGCCTGTGTTGCGGTTTAATGCAGCCCACTGGTAATTTGTATATATATATCTTTTGTGGCCCCCAACAAATCCCTGAGTGCCACGGATTTGTTGGGGGGGGGACACAAAAGATATATACCATATATATCGTTCTGGCAGCCTTGGAGAGGACAGGGAGGGGGTGGGACGAGTGCCATCAGATTACATACAGAAGAATCTCCTGCTTACTCGGCGGCCTCTGTAATAGGAAGTCCCATTTCCTGCGCTGGCATTGGACGACTATTCTGTCTATCATAGGAGGCGGGACTTTGTATTAAAGAGGGAGCCGAGTAAACAAGAGATTCTTCTGTATGTAATCTGTTGGCGCTCTTCCCGCTCCCCTCCCTGTCCCCTCCGAGGCTGCAGATGGGCATAGATCTGGCTGCACTGATGGCACTGGCGAGGCTGCATTCATGGCAATGGTGAGGCTACATTCAGAGGTTGCATTCATGGCAATGGTGAGGCTGCATTCATGGCAATGGTAAGGCTGCAGATGGGCACAGATTAGGCTGCATTGATGGGCACTGACCCTTATTTTGCTTCACAGTTCTTTATCTAAAATGTAAGTTTTTTCCTGAAACTTCCCTCTTAAAGTGAAGGTGCGTGTTATATGCCGATATCCAAATAACGAGCCCGAGCTCATCCTTAGGCTCTTCACCACACACAGCCACAAAGGCAAGATAATTCTTGTTGGGCAGTGTATTAGTTAATTTGCATTTAATTTTAATGGTTCAAAGAATGTCAGGCAGAATGGTCGGCCCTCACGCATGTTCACTTCATCAAATCTGGCCCTCTTTGAAAAAAGTTTGGACACCCCTGCTTTAAACAAAGATGATCATATAATACCCTGGTTAGGTTGGTACCATGGTTCACCAATTTGACTTGATTTAATATGTATTTAATTGGCAAAGTGGACAAGAGTTGGACCCTCCCAGGTTGTTGTGGCTGACTGTGTTATCACAAGGTAGATTGATTCTCTCTGCTTGTTCTGGTGACCTTTCCTCGAATTGGACTTGGGTATTTTAGAGTTGTAGCCAGGAAAGGGCAGGGGAATTCTTTCAATGAGAACACTTGTTCTGACATTTACCTATCTAAATGGGAAATTTGACTTAATTTGGAGAGATTTCCTCATTCCAGCTAGAAGTAGTGAAGGAAAATCTTCCTAACAGCAAACAAACATCAAAAAATAACCTGAAAGGCATTTAACTCTTCCCTATGCTAGACTTAAACTTTTTTTTATTATTATTTACATGTTTTAAACACTCCCACAAGTGACATGGTCTGTCTGTGAAGATAGCGTGTTTGACCCTGGAGATAGGATCCAGAGGGTACAACTCACAGTGCAAGCCAATCGTATTTCCCTTTTATTTTCATACATCTTTTCATTCAGTTATCTGGTGTTCCAGTCTCTGGTGAAGTTATCAAGAAACAAAGATCACACCCAGTTTATATAACTATTGTTTGAAGACAGTAATAGTTCATGGAACAGGACTTTTCGAGCTGAAAAACAAGTAAAAAATAAACAGTGCCTTTAAATCTATACCTGCCATTCAGAGGCGTCGCCAGGGGGTGGCTATTGAGGCTGGAGCCCCGAATGTGGAGCTCATAGCTCCGAGTCTCAGCGGGTGTGGTGGAGAAACTAGCAAGCGGGTCGCGGCTGCGGCGGGCGGCATTGGAGGTGGAAGAGAGACGAGCAGGCATGTACAGGCACTGAGCCATCGGACCGCCACCTCCCTCACCCCCCCCCCCGCAGCGCTCACCTCTTCTCCCTGCTTAGTTATGCAGCGCGGCTGCATACAGACATGATCCTCAGCTGTCCTGTGACCAGTGGCCCCGGCCACAAGATCGAGAGCGGCGCATCCCAATTCCCGTGCCCACTGACATCTGTGTTACACTCACTGTCACATACGAGGGCTGGGCAGCGGGCGCTCTGTGATTGGCTGTGCAGGTGGCAGACATGTCTGTGATTGGCCTGGTGGAGGTGGTAAATGGTCACATGTGGAGGCGGGGCTGGGCTGGACTGTGGGTGATCTCGGCCGCCTGGAGTTCCGCCTCCCTGCCTGGCGCGCGATGTGTCTCCTCTTTACTGAGGTCTGTTATCTACCCTTCCTCCAGCCTGTCAGCATGCCCCTCTCTGTAAGCCACCCCCCTCTGTCATCCCGCCCCTTTCTGTCAGCAACCCCCTCTCTGTTAGCCCACCCCCCTCTCTGTCAGCCCACTCCTCTGTGTCAGCCCACACCCTCTGTCAACCCAACCCCCCAAGTCAGCACCCCCCCTCTCTGTCAGCCCCCCCCCTGTCAGCACCCCCCTCTGTCAGCACCCCCCCCCTCTGTCAGCACCCCCCTCTGTCAGCACCCCCCTCTCTGTCAGCCCACCCCGCTGTCCTGCAGTGAAGAGAAAGGAAGAGAAAATAGCCGCAGTTTACCTGTGTGATTCGGCCGTTGTGGCGCCGCCCACTGCACTGACTGACAGGCGGAGTGATGTGCCGCCTGGCCTGAGGAAAGCAGAAGGAGATCAGGAGAACGCGACGCCTCCTTCTCCCTCAACCTCCAGAGTGACGCTGAATAACGGCCATGGTGGCTGTGACTGGGAGTGGGACAGAACGAAGATTTAAAAAAAAAAGGTGTCACTCTCTCTCTGTGTTTCTCGCTCTCCTTCTCTCTCTCACTTTCTCTCTTTCTGTCTTTCTCCCCTTCTCTCTCTCTTCTCTGTCTCTATTCTCTCTTTTGACGGGCACAGTGGCTTCATTTAACGGGGCACAGTGGTTGCAATTGACGGGCACAGTGGCCGCAATTGACAATTTGACTGCCCCTTGGCTAAATTTAAATAAATAAACTTAGGCTTTAAGGGGCAAGGGCAGGTAGGTCAGTGCATGTCAGGTAGGTCAGTGTATGTCAGATAGGTAGGTCAGTGTGGGTCAGGTAGGTCAGATAGGTAGGCCAGTGTGTGATAGGTAGGTCAGTGTGTGTCAGGTAGGTAGGTCAGTGTATGTCAGGTAGGTCAGTGTGTGTCAGATAGGTAGGTCAGTGTGTGTCAGGTAGGTCAGTGTATGTCAGGTAGGTCAGTGTGTATCAGGTAGATTAGTGCGTGTCAGGTATGTCATGTAGGTCAGTGTATGTCAGGTAGGTTAGTACGTTTCAGGTATGTCATGCAGGTCAGTGTATGTCAGCCAGGTAGGTCAGTGTGTGTCAGGTAGGTAACACCCCCCTCCATACAACCCCACCGTCTGCCGCACCATCACATGCCCCCCCCAGTGCTGGGCTCTGACTTGGGGCTGAAGTCCCTGGTCTTTTTGCTACCTAGTAACGCCCCTGCTGCCCTCTAAATTCTGTCTAATGGTTCACTTGAACCTAATATTTAAGGTGTTTGTAAGGGCAAAACTTTTAAATTTTTGGTGGGAGTAGGTGTTTGGCCATTGGGGGTAGATTTACTCCTCTATTTGATCTGCTGAACACTATCACTGAAAGAGCAAGTCATGGAAAATTCGAAATTTTAGAGATGTCTTGAGATTAAGAGGGGAGATCTTCCAGTGAGGACAAATGATCTAGTGACAACTGTTAAAAAATAGAATGTTATTCCGTTCTCTCACATCCTGTTGTGTCTCAAAGACAGGAAGTAATGGGAAATCTTCCCAGCTGAACAAAGAGCACAAAAAATAACCTGGTACGGTCTCTAAGGCCCCTTTCGCACATGTGGACAGGATGTCTGCATTTCATCCATCCGTTTTCGGATAAAATACAGACATACATGCATCCCTATGGGACAGCGGGTGTCAGCGGATGAACATCCGCTGACACCCGATATCTTCCGTCCCCGCTATGGTCCGATTCTGCAGACGGAGGAAAATCCTATTTTTCTATCCGTCTGCAGAGCGGATTGGATGAACATGGACAGACGGTCCGTGTTCATCCGATCCCCCTATAGGGGAGAGCGGAGATCTGACAGGGCAGTCCCTGCACAGTTTGCAGGGACTGCCCTGTCATGTGCCGGCTCAGCGGGGATCAACGGAGAGATCCCTGCTGAGAAAGTGGATGTTCACGGGGTTGATCATCATGGATCCGTCCGGTGTGAAAGGACCCTAACCCTTTCCTCCCTATCCAAAACTATAGAAAAAAAACTCTATACTTACACTGAACCCCGTCCCCTACCTGAAGCCTAACCTAACCCTAAAATGTAACATCTTGAAAACAATCCATGAATGTCATCCTTAACTACCTTGTAGACCAGTGGCCTCCAAACTGCGGCCAGGGGGCTGGATGTAGCTCTTTGCTTGCTTTTATCAGGCCCTTGGGAACCTATTCCTCCCAATGACAACAGGGCACTATTCCTTCTACACCAACAATGGGGCATAATTCCTGTCACTGATACTAACATTTGGACACTATTCCTACCACTGACTCCAACAATAGGACACTATTCTTCCCAATGACACCAATGATGGAACACTATTCCTTCCACTGGCACCAACTGCAGGACTCTATTCCTCCCACTGATACCAATGATGGGGCACTATTCCTGCCCCTGATTCCAACAATGGGGCACTATTACTCCCAATGACACCAATGATGGGGCACTATTTCTCCCCTCTAATACCAACAATGGGGTAATATTCCCCCCCACTAATACCAGCGAATGAGCATTCTTTACTCCCATTGGTACCAGAGCATTTTCTACTCATGCTGGCCACAGTCTGGCCCCTTCAAAGTCTGAAGGACTGTAAGCTGGCCTTTTGTTCAGAAAGTTTGGGGACCCTTGATATAGAGCACCAAAGCTGTTGGCACCAAAGGATCTACATTACGCTAAGAAAAATTACTTCACATCACTGGGAAAATCTTAGAGCCCAGAAATTGGAATAGCCTTGCCATTAAATGCCTATGCAGGCTTTTACATGTACTCCTGCACCTTCTATTCTATTGGCTGTATATACAAATGTGAGGCTTTTTTTTTTTCATCCTAGAGGTTTTAACTGTACATTCTTTATTTAATAGAACAGTCAGTAAGAAAATACGGATATACGTTTTTTGTGCCACCCAAAACCCCACAAATGCATATGCGTGCATCATAATGTACATTCCTTACATGCCTCTTTACTGGTAGCATCCCACATCCTGCATGCAAAAGACTATGGTGTCTGTACAGAAGCTAAGACTTCAAAAGGGAAAAGAAAAAAGCTTTAAAATTATTTAATCATAGCTACAATTCAACATTCTATCTAGATTATTTTTTAACTTTTCTATAATTGTTTTTACCAGATGGTAATTATTTTTTGTCTTTTAATCTTCAAAGTGAGGCTAATACTGTAGATTAGTACATCAGTAACATCATTTCAGTCAGTCTTGTTTTAAACCCTGCATTTTAGCAAAAATGTACAAATGGATACTCATTGTAGCACAAGGAACTTGCTGCTTGTGAAATCCATGTGCATAGCTCCCAACTGTCCCTGATTACGAGGGACTGTCCCTGATTTGGTACAAAGTCCCTCTGTCCCTCTTTCCTCCTCATTTGTCCCTAATTTTGGTCTGATCTATATAGTTGTATATAAAATGCAATTTTTGTCTTTCAAAAAGTGTTTCCCAGTGCTAAACCTTTCATCCAATTTCTAAATTGCTGCATTTGTAAATTTTAAAAGCCAGTATAAAGGAATATTAGTGGTAAAAAAAAGCACTTGTGGGTTTAACCAATATTTTTTTGTATAATTCTCCTTTAAACGGGCGTGGCAGGGGGTGTGTCCTATGCCTACATACTTTTGCTAATAGGTGTCCCTCGTTCCCATCTCAAAATGTTGAGAGGTATGCATGTGGCACTTACTATCCAACAAAAGTCTAACTGAAAGAATCCACCATGATGTCCCTCTGAAGTCTCTCATAGCTGCCTTCCTCTAGAATAATCTTTCCCCCTTTGACGTCACATACTTTACAGGCTGACACGTTTTTCCCCTTTTGATTAGCCATTCCAGAGAGGTAAATTGCAGCAGACATTTTGGAATAGCCTGAAATCCCTTGCTGGCAAGCTGTTAGGAACAGAGTGGCCTCTAGTGGCAGAAAACAGTGTGAAAATAAAATATTGGGGGTAAATGGAATTGGCGCTGCTAGTATAAGGTATAATCTGAATCTGGTGTGTCACAATATATACCAAAACCGTAAAAATATTCAGCAATAAAAAATCTGTAAAGCCCTAATGTTTATGAATTCCATCAAATGGCTTTTATAATGTAACAATTGTGCATTAATTAATATATCATATGCATACTGTAGATTTAAAATTTAAAAAATCCAGAATTCATATCCAAATAAGTGCTATAGTGCTATTGTGTTTTTAAAAAAAAAAATGTTTTGATCACTTTTATTGCTGTCACAAGGAATGTAAACATCCCTTGTGACAGTAATAGGTGGTGACAGGTACTCTTTAAGGAGGGATCGGGGGTCTAAAAGACCCCCGATCCCCCCTTTGCACTTCACAGTATTCAGATCGCTGAAACACTGTATATTTTTTTAAAACCGGCGCCATTGGCAGCCGAGTAAACGGGAAGTGACTTCATGACGTCGCTTCCGCGTTTACAATTAGAAGGCTGGAACGAAGCTGTGCACAGCTTTGTTCCAGACTGTCAGCAGCCGCTGGAGGCGGTGGATCATCAATCGGGCCTCCCGGTGGATCGGGAGGCCCGGTAAAAGCGGCAAGGGGGTCCCCTCCCGCTCCTCTGGTATAACAGCCGAGCGGCTTTTAGCCGCATCGGTTGTTATATATGGATAGCCAATCGCCCGCTCTACAACATGGTACTGGGATGATGCCAGCAGCTGCGGGCATCATCCTGGTATAACCCTGGAAAGCCGAGTATGCACATCTGCGTACACTCGGCGGGCAGGGGTTATTTACGCGACAAGTAAAACCCTACAGGTTACATGAGTTTGAATGTATTCAAATACAGGAAGTCCGGATAGTGACGCATTAGCTCCGGCTTACGCGTTTCGTCACAAAGACGTCATCAGAAGTGGCCAAACAGTGTGTGCACGATGAAAAAAATTGACTACATAAATGTGTCTGAATTGTGTGATACACAGTTCTGCAGTACATGGTAGGCGCCATAGCAAATTTCTCTGAAGTGGATGCATGTTCGAGTTTGAAATTAGTGGGTTTGACATTGCACAGGAATCCAAAGCATCTGGAGAGAAGTGAGGGAAACTTAATTGAGAATTGCCAAGATAAGTATAATTTTGCAATTCATTTGATAATGAAGTATATCTAAAACCATTTTTTTTTATTTTAAATAAACTGAGGGAGTGATAAAGCCCATCAGATTTTTGTTATTGTTGTCATCACTGGGGAGATTCCCCTCTCTGTTTTTCTTGGTAATCATTAGACAGAAAGTGATTGGGACATGAGGTGAAGGGAAATATCCCAACAGAGAAACTTGTTCAGTGACAACTGTCTAAAAAAACAACTTTCCCTCACATTAGTGAGCTTTCTTCTCACTTCCTGTTGTGTTTCCAGGACAGGAAGTGAAGGGATATTTTATAGATCTACTTTAATAACCTCCACTGGGATGGATTAGATGGTTTTATATGAGGGGTTTGCAAAAAGTTTCCACACTTTTTTTTTATACTTAATAGAGTTTAAAAAAAAATGTGGAAACTTTTTGAAGAGCCCTCGTAGATTGATATTTAAAAACGCTTGTGTACGTTAACGCTCAAAAACATGCATAAACACATGGTAAAAACGTAGCAAAATCCACATTTTTAACTCTGTTTTTTTCCTGCTAGCAGTTCTGGCATTTTTAGGTTATCTAGTGTGCAATGAGGCCTTGTAAGTATACAAATGTGTTGAAAAATCTGAAGTGCCAAACTCCAGGAAATAAAAACGATTTTTTGTTTAGCTTTGGATTAGTCTCACTAAGGCTGCATTTACACTTCAGTGTTTTGAATCGCAAGCAGATTGGCCAAAATTCTGCCTGCGATTTGAAAGCACTGATGTGTGAATGATAAATTGCAGGACTCGCATTTGAGATGCCATTCATTTGAATGACACCTAAAATCGTGGTGCGGGTCTGCCGCGATTGTCAAGCTGCAATTGTAGCAACCCGCATCACGTGATGCATGTCACCCAAAAAAAAGTTCAGGAGCTACTTTTGGACGACGTGCTTCACACGATGCGGGTTGCCGCGATTGCAGCGTGATTTATCGCATGACGATCGAGGCAGACCGGCCTTGCGATTTTAGGTATCATTCAAAAGGATGGCATCTCAAATGCGATTTGTCATTAACACATCGGTGCTTTTAAATCGTGGGCAGAAGCGGGGAAAATCTGCCCGTGATTCAAACCGCTGAAGTGTGAATGCAGCCTTCATTATGGCTAAAGCTGTATAATACATATAGAGGACTATACTATACTACATCTAGAGGACTCCTAGGGAAAGGAACATATCCTAGTTGTCCTCTTGACTGATTTTATGGTCAGCTTTGATCTTCCTGGCTGTTCTGCTGTGACTTGCCATCCTGTACAGCACAAGGGTGGTAGCAGTCCCACACTCTTTTCCTTCCTCCCCACTCGCCATTAAAAAAAACATCTTGTATTCTGTTAACAGAACACAAGGCATTCTGTGATTGGACAAGGGGTGGTCCTGTTGTTCATATGCCTTGCCTGTCCCCTTGTCTAATCACAGAATGCTTTATTCTGTGAATAGAATGGGGGAGGAAGGCAAGAGGGCATGCAGCAGCAATGCCTGCACTGAACGAGACTGTCAACCACAGCAGCAGAGCCCCGAGAGGATCAGAGCTGACAGTAAATCAGTCACAAAGTCAACCAAAATGTTAGCACCCCCAGCAGCCTATGGGAAGGACGCTGCTGGAGAAGGTATGGTGGGTGTAGAAGAAATATGCAGAGGTTCATGTCTTTGGCTGACTCTCCTCAGTATGGCCCCATGACATTCTTCCCCATTTGATGTGGCGTATTCTAAGGCTTAAGTTCACATATGTGCGACCGTGGCTCACAGCATGGGGTCCGGTGCGTTTCTGTTCTGTTCACCAGTTCTGGTTGCAATCCATGCCCAGTTCAGGTCCGAATCTTTGCCTGAATTCAAACAGGATCAAACAGGACCCTTCTGCAATCCGGACCGCGGCCGTCCCGGACCTGTGTGAACCGCTTCATTGAGAGCTGGTCACACTCACCTGTCATGCGAACCCAGCCTAAGGCCTCTTGCACTCCTGTTTGAGCATCTACTTTTTCAGATGTAATTTCAGGTGTTTTTTTGGTACGTATTTGTGCATGTTTACACGCTTCTTCACGTATATGCATTCGCGCATTTTCAAGCAAATTTATTCTCACGTTCTTGTTCTGCACAATATGAAAATGGACATGGCATTTGTGCGCATGAGGTGTAAATTACTGACCAAAAATGCAGATTTCAAAAAAATAATTTTACTGAACAATGCACGGCGCTTGTTTACGCGCCTGTGTGCATAAGCACACTACAATTAATGGACTGTATTTTAGCTCAGTGAAAAAAAAGCTGCAGTGTGCAAGAGGCCTAATACTTTTGTAAAACTCTATCCCTGTCACTAGAGGCCACATATGTTTCAGCAGAGAATGTTGTAAAAGTGTGTGTGTGTGTGTGTGTGTGTGTGTGTGTGTGTGTGTGTGTGTGTGTGTGGGGGGGGGGGGGGGGGGGTGCAGAAAGTTAGAACCCCCCTCCCCTTTCTCAGCATTGGTGGTCAGTGGCTTGTTTTAATAATAATAAATAATAACGGTTGGGTGGAGGTTACTGTGCCCGACAGGTTAGACGACTTCCGGTGCTGGGTGGTCGAACGCTGCGGACCCCAAAATAAGAAAAGATGCTAGCAGCAGCAAATAAAATGTATACCTCTCCAAAGTAAAAAAAATAAAATAAAGCCCCTAGCAGAAAATACAATTACAGATAAATGTAAAATAAAACAGACTAGTGGTTTTGCTGACACACAAAATGTAGTCCTAAAATGGACTATTGGGTCTCTGAATTGTGAACAACACATAGGAGACACAGGACTATGTAGTCCACCACACTACAGATTACAGTAAATTTGCTCAATATAGAACATCACTTTATAACCACTAACTCTCCCTTCACAGACTTTCAGCTCTCCATAATTACTTAACACACACTGACCAATGGTTGCTGGGAACCCACCATTTTATTGTCCAGGGGTTGTCGCATTAAAAAAGCCCCCATTATTGGCCATTCTAGCCCTGGTGACCACAGCTGAACGATCAGGTCATTATGGGGTTTATTTACTAAAACTGGAGAGTGCAAAATCTGGTGCAGCTGTGCATAAAAACCAATCGGCTTCTAACTTCAGCTTGTTCAATTAAGCTTTGACAAAAGAACCTGGAAGCTGATTGGTTTAGTAAATCAAACCCTATGGGTCCTTTAGAATTCAGTCTGGTAAACTTCACCTTGAACTCCCTGGTTTTGCGAGGAACCCAATGATTGGAGAACCCCAACCTCCATCCCTACCCAGGATTTTAGATGCCAGCCTATATACAAAGTAGATTTTTACTAGGACTTTGATCCATCTGAGAATAGGTCCCATTGTTTTCATCATCACATATACCTATGTGCACTTTTATATTAATGAGATTAATGCATTTGCCCTCTGTCAATGGGAATGTTTTATGGCAGATGTTTCGATAGCACAGTTTTTAGTGTGGTATAGGGCACATTTATGAATGTGAATGAGCCATAAAGTGACAATTATACATGCAGAAAGCTTTCCCTGTTTGCACCCACAACACGTCTCTCATCATCACCAAGCTGCTCTATCAGCACCTCTGACTGTGTAATAATGAGCAATGATGCTCGATTGCCTGGAGGCACCTGTGAGTTCAGTGTGTTTTATGCAGTACATTTTATATAGGTGGATGACATTATATAACGTCAGTCAGTCTTGGTGTCATGCAACTCATGTCAGTACATTGTTTTCAACATATCTTGTTCTCATGCCTCTTGAGATGAGTCTGGGTGGATACATAAGCTTCAAATTACAGGCAGCTTACAGGGATTTATAATAATGTGTTCTCAATCAACCTCCCACACTGATGTCAAGAGACTGGGGTGAATAATTGAAACTAGCTAGAACCAAAGCAGCTCCACCTAGACCTGTGTATGTGTTATTGATTATTGTCCTGGTAATGGAAAATACATGTCAGTGTGCTGGGCAATAGTGGCATGAAGGTCTGATTTTTTGCTAAAATACAAGGCCAGCCTTCAACTTGCAGTAGATCATTCTTTAAAGTGATTGTAAACCCTTGCCTTGTAAAACAACACATTCAGTTTAAAATAGATATACAACAGGACAAGTCTGGTCATTGGAAGAGAGCAGACTGATTTCCCAGGTAGAGAACTGACCACAGTAGGTCCTCCTATGAAATGTTGGGTTTACATATTCTTTAATAATGTGGTCCTTTTTGTTGAATCAGTCTAATTACTTTGTAGAAAAGTGCAAAAACCGCACTAATGCCGAAATGAAAGTAATCTTGTGCAGAGCAGTAACTCAACCATGTGATATAATCATAGTGCATACAAATATACCGAAAAAAGAGCTGCACTTATGCAATACAAAACACAATGAAATACATTTTAGTGAAACTAGAGTAAGAAAAATATAGTCCACGTGAATAAGTGAAATAAATGGAAATTCTTCTTTAAGGCTTTAGTCTCACGAGGCGGATCCGCTTCCACTGAGTCCGCCTTGGTCCGCCAGCTCAGCGGGAGATCTCTCCGTTGATCCAGCGACAGGTCCCTCTCTGCTCACTGAGCGGGGAGGGGCTTGTCAGGCGCCGCTGGTTGCTATGGAGAGATCGGACGAAAACGGACAGCATGTCCGTTTTCATCAGATCTCACCCGATCCGATCCGCCAGGGACGGATGTAAACGTAGGGCCATCCGTCTGATTTTAGCGGATCGGACCGGGTCGGATGTCAGCGGACTCGTCACCGCTGACATCCATCACTCCATAGACTAGCATGGAGCGCCCGTTCAGGTCCGCCGACAAAAGTGACAGGCGGACCTGAACGGTCCGACAGTGTTTAAGCACCAGCAGCAATGTAAACCTCCTTGTGTGAAACCTTCACCGCTGATAATAAGAGTAGTCAGGTGCAACTGTTTTTACAGAGGAAATATGGAATCACTCAATTCTGAAGAAAATATTATGGAATCACCACATACTTTGCAGTTCTAAAACAAACATATGCATTACATTACATCCTGAAAAATGATATCATCACCAAACATCCTTTCAATTAATTGAATTAAAAAAGTGTCCAAAATCTCAATATAAACTTGTGCATGTATTGAAGATTTAATGACCGTCCTCTCCCCGTACCTTTACCTGACATGCAACCCCATATCATCAATGATTGTGGAAATTTGCATGTTTTCTTCAGGCAGTCGTCATCATGCTTGATCTGCGAAAACAGTTACAACTGACTACAGTTTTCTTTCTTTTTTTAAATTTTGTTTAACTGTTTCTTAAAGCCAGAATGTTGCGGTTAAATGAAAATAGTTTTGAGGCATGTCTGTGATTATTTTTTTTCTACACAATTAAACAATTGAATGAACATTTTCCAAGAGTGGTGATTCCATAGGGGTTGTATATTTTTCTTACTTTATTTTCACTGAAGTGTATTTCATTTTGTTTTATATTGCATAAGTGCAGCTCTGTATATGTGTATAGTCTAATTACTGACTGCACGAGACACTTACTAACCAGTATCTCTTTGGAGGAAAACTTGATCAGGAAAGTGCCCCATCATTGGTGTCAGCGGGAGGAATAGTGCCCCATCATTGGTGTCAGCGGGAGGAATAGTGCCCCATCATTGGTGTCAGCGGGAGGAATAGTGCCCCATCATTGGTGTCAGCGGGAGGAATAGTGCCCCATCATTGGTGTCAGCGGGAGGAACCAGTGCCTCATTGTTTGTGTCAGTGGGGGGAATAGTGCCCCAAGGGGCAGATATAGGAAAGCAAAGGGCTGCAGTTTGGAGACCACTGTTCTAATGGGTCAGTATTCCAGAAGACCACCACTGATCTGGACTGGCTGCAATTATATTTCCCTAGCCCAGGTTCCCGAAAAGGTCAAAAATGTTTCCAGGAAAAGCATATTATGTGCTGTTTACAGAGACACCCTTCCTCTCTGGCTTATGTAGAATATTTCAATCATTAGAACCTGGGTGTTTCAGTCTTTCCTCCTTAGCATGTCATAGATGAGTATGCCTGGATTAGTGGGGATGAAGTGCTGCTTACACAACCCAACAGGTGATTGTCCAGTTTGTTTTGTTGCCCATCATGACCAAGGTAAAAACAAATCCTAAGGCCTCATGTACACTGCTGCTGCTAAACGGACGTTTAGGAGCAGTTGGGCGTTTTTTTTCAACTTCCCCTGAACTCTCCTCTATGTTATCTTATCTGTCCACGTACACAGTTGAGTTTAGAGGCATTTTTTGGAACGCAAAAAATGCATTCTGAAGCTGAGTTTACAGGCATTTCAAGCACGAAACGCGTCTAAACGCAGTAAATTGCATTAAGCCGCATTTTGTTTACAGGCGTTTTTCATTTTTGGCCATTTAAAAAAAAAAATATATATATTTTTTAAAAGGCTTCTAAATGCAAACGCCGCTAAAACGCAGCATGTAAACGCCGCAAAATGTTTTAAACGTTGGTTACTATCTGTCAAGTTGAAATCGTTCAAGAGAGGTTGTGAAAACGTCCCGTGTACATGAGGCCTTACACTCAAACACAGTTTTGCAACTTTGGCATGTGTTTGGCCCAGTTTACATCTATGTGGTGCGTTTTACATGCATTTTAGCTGTTACCATTGACCTCTATATAACTTGTGTTTTGATTAAGGCACATCAAGGATGCAGCAAGCAGGATTCTCTTTATACGCACCGCATGTAAAGCACCCAAGCTGGAACAGGGCCCTAGTAAAACTATACATATATTTGCAGCTGCTTGTATCGAAGTGAATTTGACCTTTTTCAGAATATATTCGGCCTCCATGTGGGGTGTAATGTTAATAGATATCTCATGACTTTGTTTCATTACCAAACTTGTATTAAATATTTAAAAAATATACATATTTTTCAAACCTTTATCTGTATTTTTCATGCCATTACCATCACCCAAAAACAGCCCAAAATAAATTCTAATGCTCATGACATGCATGGGAATACCACTTATGTGTGGTCTTGTTGTTTGTACCCGTAGGGCCCAGAAACAATGGTGTAAGTTTTGCCTTCAGAGGGGACAATGAATCCAAATCTAAGTATGATTGGCTGTTACAGTGATCATGTGATTGGACGCCCATCCTACCAGCTTCCGATTGTGACTCAGTGTTGGGGAGCTGTCGTGAGCACATTAACAGAGCTGGGGGCGTATGACTGAGCATGGTCCCAACACAAAACAGCAACATTTTTTATTAATGGTAGCATGTAATGCTTCCTACTGTCATGCTGCTAGTCATAGTCAACATTTTTCTTCCTCCCAAACACGGCGAGTCAAGTTAATGCTAAAGACCTCAATTTTGGACTCGTCTGACCACAGTACTTTATCCAAACCCTTCTCTCAATCATTTAGATGTTCATTGGTGTGATTGTACCTGTGCCTTTTTGAGGAGGGAAACCTGCCATGTTTGGAGGAAGAAAAATCCTGACTATGACCCTTAGAACTCCATCCCTACAGTCAAGCATGGAGGTGAAAATATTATTCTTTGGGACTTTTTCTCTGCTAAAGGTACAGACCGACTTTGCCGCATTGAGGGGCCAATGGATGGGGCCATGTATTGTAAAATCTTGGATGAGAACATTCATCCCTCAGCCAGAACACTGAAGATGGGTCATGGATGGGTCTTTCAGCATGACAATGACACCAAAACATACCGCCAAGGCAACAAAAGAGTGGCTCAAGAAGAAGCACATTAAGGTCATGGAGTGGCCTAGCCAGTCTCCAGACCTTAATCCTGTAGAAAATGTATGGAGGGAGCTGAAACTTCGAGTTGCCAAGCGACAGCCAAGAAACCTTAAGGATTTAGAGGAGATCTGTTAAAAAAAAAAAAAAAAGTGGACCAAAATCCCTCCTGAGATGTGTGCAAACCTGATCACTAACTACAAGAAACGTCTTACCTCTGTGCTTGACAACAAGGGTTTCTCCACCAAGTACTAAGTCATGTTTTGCTTGGGGATCAAATATTTATTTTACTCACTGAACTGCAACTCAATTTATAACTTTTATATCATGTTTTTTTCCAAATTTTTGGTTAATATTCTGTCTCTATCATTTAAAATACACCTATGATAAAAAATGATAGACCCTTCTTTACTTTGTAAGTGGGCAAAATTACAAAATCTGCAGGGGATCAAATAATTATTTTTCCCACTGTATATGTGTATGACTTTTCCATTAGAAAAAAGGATATCTCCGTAAAGTGGACCTTTCGCTGCCCATGCTATCCAAATGAATGTAATTCATGCTTTGTGATATTTAAAAAAAATAAATAATAAGACAATAAAAAAATGTAAAGCATCCCCCTTCTGTGCTTGCACGCAAAGACGAATACAAAGACACAAGTCCCTCACGCATATGTAAACAGTGTTCACACTACACATGTGAGGTATCATCGCGTACATCAAAGTGAAAGCAATAATTCTAGCTCCAGACCCCCTGTGTAACTCTTAACTGGTAACCTGTAAAGGCTTTTAAAGGGATGCATATAGAGATTCTTAGGTACTGTACTTTTGGCACCATTCCACGGGCGTATGCAATTTTAAAACATGACATGTTGGCAGGGGCGTTGCTAGGTCTGCAAAAGATCTAGGGCTAGAGCCCATAGCAGTAATCACCAACCTTTTTGCAGGCCCGCGGTGGGGGGGGCACGCCGGTGGTAAGCCATATTTTGCGGGCAATGGCTGGTGTTGACGCTTCAATAATCATGGCACCATGGTTTATATGGTGTCAGGGTGATTGAAGCGCTGGTTAAGCGGGGACCCTGCGGCAAGAGACTCGGGGTTATGGGCCCCAGATTCGGGGCTATAGCCCCAATAGCCACCCCCTAGCAACGCCCCTGCATGTTGGGTATCCTATTTACGTGGCGTAACATCATCATTTATTTTTTTACAAAAAATTTATATTTTATTGTTTGTGTGCACTAAAACTAATTAACGTGCATTTTTTCCAAAAAAATTGCGTTTAAAAAAAACGCTGCATAAATTTTATTCTGTAGGGCATCTGCTTAAAAATAATGTTTGGGGATAATAGAAGTAATATTTTTGCAACAAAATGCAGATTTTTACATGAAGAAGAATAATGGCAGAATTGGCCTGGTAGGGAAGTAGTTACAGCCGAGGTCCGCCCACCGCTGCAAAAATTAGAAGCCAGCAGCTACACATACTGCAGCTGCTGACTTTTAATAATAGGACACTTACCTGTCCTGGAGTCCAGCGATATATCAGCACCACAGCTGATGCTTTCATCAGTTGTCAGGTGCTGCCGCCACCATTGCTGGTAGTGAATCATTACGGCTTCACGCCAGGTCCCTACTGCGCATGCACGAAGCACTGCTGCACTCTCCTACTGGCCTGATGGTGGGGAGGAGGAGGAGGGAGCCGAGATGCTGACGTAATGCTCCGTGGCCTGGTCTCCTGGAAGTGGGGATAGTTACCTATCAAAGACAGGTATCTGCTCCCCCCCGAAAGGTGCCAAATGTGGCACTGGAGGGGGGAGGAGACAAATGAGCGGAAGTTCCACTTTTGGGTAGAACTCCGCTTTAAAGTAAACCTGTACTGCATTTTATACACTACATAATGCCAGTTATTAGCTGAAATTATCTGAAAAGCTTCATCTGTATCCCTCTTTGATTTGGTTTTACTTTGTTACTGTTGCCCGCCTTACCCCCTGGCATTCCTCTGTCCAATCAGAGTCTCAGTGGCCAGTGAACACACTTTTGTTGGCCAGTGAAATGTCAGGTGGCAGAGCTTCGCTATGATGTAAGGGAAGGCCAAGCTCAAGTATCGGATTGAAATGAAATCAGAGGAACACCAAATCTTTTGTGACCTGTAAAAATTGTTGGCATCCTGTAGTGTAGCACTTATACTCCTAGATAGGACATTTACTTTGCCCAGTTTAAATGGAGCACGGATTTACTTTAAAGAGAACCAGTCCTGTGTGGGCAGTTGTAGTAATCAGAATCACTGCTCTGACATTTTTATAGTAGTATATCTTTACTGCTCAGGAATATATATTTTATTTAGCTGTATTTTCTCCCTCTGAGGGTGACTCTAATCCAAAAGTAACCTGCTTGTTATTAGTAATGAGCTGCTTTTTGCAGTACTGTGGATGATGTAAAAGCTGGTTTTCTGTCATCTTAAAAACACCTTTCTTATGTGACAATTTTTTGAACATTCCCTTTCCTTAAAGTGACCCTGTCAGCACAGGTCACTTTGTATTTTAAATCGGACCCCCTATTTAAAAAACTGGCCTTAGTACTGTGATCATTATTGCAAATTAAACACATTTAATGATGATGAATTTCCCAATGTGCCCCTCTGTCATTAGAGGCTAGCTTATTCTTGCATATTTTCCCCGCTGCCCATCTATGATGTCAGCAGCAGGTCTTGGACATGTGCAGTAGGAGATCTGGCTCTGTTGTTTATACATGGCTATGGCTGCGTAAGTGTCATTACAATACCTATCACTTGCTGGAACAATGGAAATAAAAGCTCTCATCCTAAAAGGCACCGGTTATGTAGCTTTCCCAGGGGGCATCTGTGAGGCCGGAGCTAGGCCACCAGTGCCTTAAAAAGCCATGACGCTTGAGTACATTTTTTGTAAACTGTTACATATAGAGAGTGAAGTGACTGGACTCAGGTGATACATAGATATTAAACTAATTCTCCTACATAGAAAGTTGTACCTGTATATCTACAGCCATTAAAAATACAGAGTTTACACAGGATCTCTCAGCTCTGAAATGCTGGGGGGTGGAGAGCTGAAGTTAAATCAGTGAGAAGAGCTCTGAGAGCTGATTGGAGGGAAGGGACCCCCTCTTCACACAGGGACAGAACTGAGGCTGTCAATCTGCTGGAGGTATCTCTCTCCTGTTGCATTTTTTTCTTGTTGTCAGGAGAAGGAACCCATGCTTATAGCAGAGGAATGAGACAGTAGACAGAAATGACACTTAGTGCTCTGGGCTGAGTAAAGTACACACTATAGAGCAGGGGTCTCAAAACTTTCTAAACAAAGGGCCAATTTATCCTTTTTCAGACTTTAGGGGGGGCCGGACTGAACTGGCCATCAGGAATGGAAATGATCTTGGCATCAGTGGGAGTAAACATTGCCACATATTATTATATTGGGGGGGATAGTGCCCCATCATTGGTGTCAGTGGGAGAAATGGTGCCCCATTGTTGTCAGTTTGCAAAATAGTGTCTCATATCAGTGGGAGGAATAGTGCCCAAGGGTAGAATAAAGGCAAGCAAAGGGCCACAGTTTGGAGACCACTGCTATAGGGGGATATGCTCTGTTCATATTTCATGTCTGAGGTTTAGGTTTACAACCACTTTACAGGTAACGGCTAAATCTTTATTTAGCAAATCACTGTAATAACATTTCCCCTGGTCACTGAAAGTATTCAATTGCACAGATGGGTTGAATACAGTAATACCTCGGATTGTGAGTAACGCAGTTTACGAGCTTTTCGCAATACGAGCTATTTTTGAAAAATCCTGACTCGGTTTGTGAGAGTTGAGGTGTGCAGTACCGCATTTGGCCAGAGGTGCGGGGGTGCCGGTGACACTCGGAATCACTCGGAAACCCTGTGCTCCCGAGTGTCTCTGAGCCTCTCCGAGTGTTTCCGGCACCCCCACCTCTGGCCACATGCAGTATTGCAAACAATAGCAGTCACTGTGGAACAAATTATCTGAGTTTCCATTGACTCCTATGAGGAAACTCGCTTTGATATACGAGTGCCTTGGATTACAAGCAATCTTCTGGAACAAATTATGCTCGTAATCCAAGGTTTTCTGGTTTACCTGTTTTCCCTTACACATGCATTGGTACCTCCCACTGGCTCAAATATCCTGTAGTGACATGTGAGCCAGTGGGAGAAACCAAAATGTGTGGAGGGAGAGAAGCGAAGAGACAACAATCAAAAAAACTGGCTGATCTGAAAGGTACGTATAGTGCCTCTTCTATTACAGGTATGCTTTAACCTACAAAGTGACCCAGTGGAGATTTTGATTATTTGTCACCAATTGTCTTTCATACGTGGAAAGTACAGAATAAAGGACAAAAGATATATTAATATGCGTAAAATTCTGAATTCCAGACAGCTAAAGTCTAAACTGTAAGCAAAAAATAATTATGAACTAATGTCTTATTGTACAAATCATTCTCATAGCATGCACAATTAGGACACAATTCTCACATGTAAATCAGGTTGACAATTGAACTGTGTGACTCATCTGTAATGTAGCCAGACCTGCTTGAACTACTTAAAGGACACCTTGGAGGAAAGCCAATAATGCAATTTCTAAGTACTAAATCGATGTTTCATTGAGTTGACCTACTTCAGACTGGTTTATAATTGGAATCAAACCTTACAAATAGAAAAAAAAATAAAAAAATTGCAGTGTCAGTCTGTTGATGACCCATTAGGGCACCATCTAAGGAAGGACACAGAGGTAGGAAATAGACATTGAATGTCATTTCTAAGTCTATTCTATTGAAGGCAAAGTGTTATATAAGTTGTAGCTTACAATGCAGTTAAACCTGTCACTGATGAGTGATGTGGTAGAACCACTTTCATAGTAAACCACACTGAGAAGTATCTACACAAAACAATTAAAGACTGGAGAGAGAAAAAAATCCTATCATAAGCGTTCACGTTGGAGGCGGGTTTGAAATCATGCAAGTTCAGCTGAATTCTCACGATTTCAAACCCGCGTTTCTTTGCGAGTTCGGGGGTGATTTTAAAGACATCTGTGCGGGTTCATGCACAGATGTCTGTTGACATCGCTCCCAAAGCTGCGAAAAGTAGTGCAGGAACTACTTTTGGAAATAGGTGCGGCGCCACAAAGTCAGTGTCGCATTGATCCGGACAGTGCCGTTGCTGGCAATAGGCTCCAATTTGGCATGCGATTTGACATGTCAAATCAGCCCGATGTGAACGGGGGCTAAAGCCCCTTTCACATGAAAGGTCTGATCAGGTACACCTGTCAGTTTTTCTAGTGGTCCTGATCGAATGGTCCACTCATCCCTATGAACCGGTGGGTGTGACTGGATTTGTGTCTGTTTACATCCGCCCACCTCCGATCCAATCTTGTCTACTAAAAATATAAAAGGAAGGGGATCCATATTCCTCCATCTAATCGGATTGGAGGGCAGTCCGGTGTAAACAGACAGTGGAGCAAAGCGGGCTCTGTCCATGTCCGACCCGGCAGAAACTGAGCAGACACGGACTTGTCATCCGCCCGCTCTGCTCTGCTAATCAAAATGGGTCTGCCTCGTGTGAAAGGGGCATTTCATGAAAAGAATCCGCTTTTTAAAGCAAAATTTGATTAAGAAAATTATAGTTGCTACCTTGGGAGCCAGTGCTTGGTATAGATTCAGTCTCTGACTGTTCAATCTCCTTTAGGTCTATTAACAACTATGTAGTGTAATGGTCCACCCGATTGGATCATTTATGATTTAGGAAGGCCCTCATGTTATATGGTTTTGGTGAAACTAAAGTTGATTGTACAAAGATTGTATGGTAAGATTGTAACTTGTATGGTGGGCATTACAGCTTTTCAGAGGATGAGCCAATGTGGGTCTAATTAGCAGGATGGGGGCACAACAAATGTGGGGTATTGTTAGATAATGATAATAAAGCTGGCCATACACTATGAGAGCTTTAGGCAGTTCTGGATGAACTGCCTGAAATTTTTTTCATGGGTGGGCATGTTGCCACCCAACCACCGAACATCCAGTTCAAAAATTGATGGAGCTGGATGGAACATTGTTGGCCTGACAGTGTCTGAATCAAATACGATGCATCCGAAGTTTGGGTAATTTGACAGCCATTGGAAATGGCCATTGCAGGGTCTTGTTCTAAAAATGCTAGTTGCCTGGCTGTCAATCAAAGGCTTTAATACTTTGAATCACTCACCACAGGCATTCAGTCAGGTTGTTTGACTTCACTTGCTGCATACTTGTTTCAGTACAGTGATACAGAATGCGGTAAAGTGATTCATATAATCATACAGGATTCTAGATCTCGGAGTCTTTGACTTTAGTTATTTACTCATTGACCCTTAAAGTCTGAAATTATTGAAACAAAACAACTACTAGTGATTTCTGGAGAAGGTCAACGATGGCAGCCTCCAAATTTTTCTCGCCACAGTTTTTTTTGTTTTTTTTTTTCTTAAAGGGGGAAAGCTTTCCTGGAGGATACGGGGAGGTTGATATTGCTTGTCAACTAAAGCCAGCAACTCTGAGTGCTCTTTCCAAATAAATCCTTTATTAGCTAAATATATAAAGACACGAAGTTGTAGGTGCTAACACATTTTGGCTGCACAGCCTTCCTCATAGCATACAAAAGTTTTTAAAACTAGTATATATAGTCCAACATTCATACTGCAAAGAAGTGGTGTTCAATTAATTAAAAGCAATTAGGATAACTACCATCACATGAAGCAAAACCAAACAGAAAAAAAAAATGAAAAAGAGAAGACACAACTCAAGTATAAATGAAAATACAGAGCTTATGTCACACATTATTAATATATATATCTAATAAAACTACATTCATTTAAAAAAACGATTAAAGTGGTTGTAACCGTAAAAACGCCTTTCACTGGCAGACCATCTCCATTATCTGACAATAACTCGCTCTGTGTTTGTTTAAAAGGATGCCTCTAAATACCTTTTTCCAATTATCTTCAGGCCGGTCACGTGACTTCCGGCCAATCTGCTACTACGATTCAGGGCTACAGCAGGAGGAGCCGACATCTCCCTCTGACGTCGTCCGGGAGTCACATGAACGCCATGCTGGCCGCTCGGCGCCTCCCAGTGTAGCCTTGGATCGTAGTAGCAGAGCAGCCGGGAGTCACGTGACCGGCCTGAAGATAACTGGAAAAAGGTATTTAGAGGCATCCTTTTAAACAAACACTTGGAGAGTGAGTGTTTTCCAGATAAAGGAGAGGAGCTGCCAGGATATTTTTAAAGTTTTTTTTTTATTGCAAATAATGACAGGAGTGGAAGACAGAGACACAGACACGGAGCTGACAGGCAAGGAGGGAGGGGGAGAGGAGGACAGAGGAGAAGTGCGGATGACGGAGGGTTGTAAGCTGACCACTGCAGTCAGGGCTCAGCAGCCATGATTATCATGGTCAGCTCACAAAGGAAGTGTCAGGATCAGCCAAGGTTTTTTTTTTTTTTTTTTTTACAGTTTAGAGAGGGGCAGATTTGACAGCACAAGCACTATGCTGTTTAATCTGCTATAAAGGAAAAGGATCTCCTTCTTTTTTTTTTTTTTTTGGGTTACAAACACTTTAATGTCCATTCTATTATTCAAGCCCTGCGGTGCCCTTGAATTAAGGGTGTGTACCCACCACACCTCATGTTGAAGTAGGATAAGATGTGTATCTCCTCTTCTGAAAGATTTCTTGACCTGTTCAATGCCAAAGAAAGAGAGCGTGTCAAGACTTCCTTTATGTATTTCACAAAAATGTTTAGAAATGTTGGATATATTTCTTGCTTTATTTCTGGCTTCTCTTGGTTTGGCTTATCATTCTGATCCTCATGTTTCTGCCCTTTGAGCCACTAACCCAGACCAGGTATGCAAGACTTTGTACATTTCTCCCACTTGCTCTGCATACTTGTCTAGGGTAATGGGGCCACTAGAATTTTCAGGAATTTCTGAAAGGCAGCCTCCATTTCTTTAATAAAGGGGAAACTGCTGCGCCAATCAAACAAATAAAATAAAAGTGATAAAACAATAAGCAGCCAACACCACCAATTAGACTAATTGTGACAATAAATATATAAACAAAAAGTGTAGCGCTATAATGTGTCAGTCGGCAACACTAGAATGTGTTGAGTAACAAACAGTGTATATCAAAAGTTAGGTCATACTAGACCTCATATGAAGGACAATGAACCAATGGGAAATCCACTATTTAAAGGAAACCACTATTATCATGTCCTCTGTGGTAAAACAATGTGAATTAAATGTGCATCACACAACTTAAGCCCAAACCCTCAGAACAAAACACCCGCATGTAGGGGTAAGGGTAAGTGATGAGTCTCTGAGGTGAGGACAGTTCATTTAATCAAACGGAGACATCTTGGAGTATAGACATATAGCTCATAATATCATCTATTCTTATTATTGATGGACTCCTCCAATGATCAGCCAGGTATGAGAATAACGTAAAATGCCCTTACCGGACGCGGTGGACTCACAGGCCGTTCAGCGGTGAGTCATACGAGCTTGAACCGTGAAGCACGGTAGGGTTATAACTGTTCCTGGTCCGCAATCGAAGGATCCTAAGAAGAACTCCAGTCACAAACAGTCTCCCGATTCGTCCTCCAGCACTCACTTGGGTCGCAGGCAGTTTGAGACAGGGGGAATAGGAGAAAGAAGGCTCCACATAGTGTAAATTCCAATTTATCAGGGGATTTATTGTATAAAAAATTCCAACGAAAATTTCCAGATAAAAACAAAATTCATAAAAACGTAAAAAGTTGTATTTAGCGCAGTAGACAGATGGTTTAAGATAGCGTCCTACATCCGACGCGTTTCGTCTGAAAAGACATCAACTGGGGTACTCCAGTTGATGTCTTTTCAGACGAAACGCGTCGGGTGTAGGACGCTACCTTAAACCATCTGTCTACTGCGCTAAATACAACTTTTTACGTTTTTATGAATTTTGTTTTTATCTGGAAATTTTCGTTGGAATTTTTTATACAATAAATCCCCTGATAAATTGGAATTTACACTATGTGGAGCCTTCTTTCTCTTATTCCCCCTGTCTCAAACTGCCTGCGACCCAAGTGAGTGCTGGAGGACGAATCGGGAGACTGTTTGTGACTGGAGTTCTTCTTAGGATCCTTCGATTGCGGACCAGGAACAGTTATAACCCTACCGTGCTTCACGGTTCAAGCTCGTATGACTCACCGCTGAACTGCCTGTGAGTCCACCGCGTCCGGTAAGGGCATTTTACGTTATTCTCATACCTGGCTGATCATTGGAGGAGTCCATCAATAATAAGAATAGATGATATTATGAGCTATATGTCTATACTCCAAGATGTCTCCGTTTGATTAAATGAACTGTCCTCACCTCAGAGACTCATCACTTACCCTTTCCGTTTCTTTAATGAAATGTACTAAAATAAATGATATTTTTCTGTACCATGCTTTTTTGTAAAAGGTTATAATGTTTGTGTGAATTGCTTTAATCATTTAATAATTGTGGACTCCCCCCTCCTAGGTAAAAGAAGAATGCAGACTTTTGAATGCTCCACCTGTGCCTCCTCGCAGTTCCAAACCATCGTCCCCCACCCCATCTGTTCAACCGCCAACAGGAAAACTACCGCGGCAGCAAACACGCTCTCCCAGTCCTACGCTTTCCTACTATTCCTCAGGGCTGCACAGCATGTAAGTACAGTCCGTCTCTGTAAACAATGTCTGTCTCTTCTTTCCCCAAGTTCAGCCGAAAAGCTGAGAACTGCATTATAAGGTAAAGCTCAGCAGAAATGAAGAAATCGAGGGGAATTTAAGACGACCTTTGAAGTCAGACTTGCATTAAATGTAACCTTACCATAGCAACACGAGAAGGACAGAAACCTGGTTTAGACTGCAGAAGACTTTATTAGGTCGTTGGAATTGAATGATGAATGTATAGAAATAACATTTACTAGAGATTCTACAGGTTATAGTCAAAAACTGCTCCAGTCTGAAAACCGTCTATTTGAGAGAGGTTTACCGGAGAATGTGCAGCATTACCTTGCAGAAAAGGAAAAAACTTTTATTACTTTATCTCAGACAGATCTGCTATAGTACTATAGCTTTATTCCTACAATGAGCCCTCTGCTGGTTAAAAATAGCACCGCGGCAATATAAAAACTTGCTCCCAACCCATGTTTTTTATTTATTTATATAGTGCTGGCAATTTCCGCAAAGCGTTACGTGCTGCTCTTTAACACCAGTCCCTGCCTTCAAGCAGCTTACAATCTAAGGTCCCTATCTCACATACATAAATACATACACATTCTAAGGCCAATTTGGACAGAAGGCAATTAACCTACCAGTATGACTTTGAAGTGTGGTAGGAAAGTGGACCACCCAGAGGAACCCCACACTAGCACAGGGACCAGGATTTGAACCAAGGACCTTAGTGCTGCAAGTGCCAGCCACTAAGCCACTGTGCTGTTTTTAAATAGAACCTGTTAAGACAACTATTACTTTCACAGCCAATCAAACATCTCACTGGAGAGGGGGTCATTTCAATGTATCCTTAAAAAGGCTAGCTGCCTCCAGAGTTGGCATGTCACTGTGTACATGGCTCCACTGGCTTTGACTGGGAATAGCTATGTTTCAAGGAAAAAGCATTGGTATCCTCCAATAACAGGCAGAAGTCTCACTTGTAACGGATAACAGTGGTCCTGACAAGTTTCCCTTTAAAGTGGATCTCCAAACAAAAAAGCTTGAGGTTGTATCAAGCCCTTATGCTGGGGTTACACCTGTGCGATGCCAGACATCGCATGTGATTCGCACCGCATTGCTGTACAGATCACATGCAATGTCTGTGCGATGCGAGTTCAGCCATACAGTTTTTAGGGCTGAATTTGCATCGCATTTGGACCAAAATGTTGCAGAACCTTTTTTTTGGTCTGCCCTGGAATTGGATCACATGGGTGTTCACACCTATGCGATCTGATTCCTGCACCATTTCACAGATCCCACTGCGATCTGCGAACTGATCTGGGGGGGTCATTAAATTTGTAGGGACACCTGCAGCGGTTTGCAGAGGGCACTGTGAACCACCAGCGATTCAAGTGAGATGCGGGAACCGGCAAAGTGTGAACCGAGCCTTAGTGTTTATTAACTCAACACATTAAACACAATAATATAAACATTTCCTAGCAAACGATTTGTTAAAATTCTTACCCCCACATTTGCTGTTTACAACTTTCAATGCTGCTGGCTCTTGTTAGTGCAGCTTCCCTGAACTTCTGGTTTTCACAGGAAAGAGTTAACAGTGAGCAGTGCAGTCTTGAGTTAGTCTGTTAGCTTGGAGGAGCAGGGGAGTACCTTTGCCATCCTAGGCTATGGGGCTGTGTGTTTCTGTTTCAGTGTAGGAAGAGACAGTTCTAGTCCCTGCATGCAAGGGTGGTTCCATAGGATGCAGCACGATCAAAGAGCCATCCTAAAATGAATTTCTTTAGTAACCTCTGTTACCCCAGCCTACTGATTTGAATAGAATTACTTTGATGAGGTCGTCTCTGTGCTCCCCCCGGTCTGTAAACATGTTACAAGTTTTAGATTGAAATCCCTGAAAAGCCATTGAGCTCTTATTGACCTCCTCTAGTACAGGCTTGCCCCACTTTTAAGTACACAATGGGGTTTATTTACTAAAGCTGGAAAGTGCAAAATCAGGCTCACTTCTGCAAAGAAACCAACAAGCTTCTAACCCCAGCTTGCTCAATTAAGTTTTGGTAATAAAACCTGGAAGTTCATTGGTTTCTATGCAGAAGTGAGCCTGATTTCGCACTTTCCAGCTTTAGTAAATAAACCCCATTGTGTACTTAAAAGTGGGGTATGCCTGTATATTTTCTCTAAAGGCTCTTTCACATGGATGTGTCCGTGTACGGAGCCCGCTCTGCTCAGTGGGGGATTGCTCCGTGGATCCCCGCTGAGCAGGCAGATGACAGGTCCATCTCTGAACACTGTGCAGGAATGGACCTGTCAGAGCGGCGCTCTCCCCTATGGGGGATCGGATGAAGATGGACCGTAGAGTCCGTCGTCACCCGATCCGCAGACGCATGGAAAAGTAGGTTTTTCCTCCTTCACACTTTTTCAGATCGGAGCGGGTCAGATGTCAGCGGACATGTCACCGCTGACATCCGACGCTCCATAGAGGTCTATGGAGGGTCCGTTCAGGTCCGCCCAAAAAACTGACAGGCGGACCTGAACGGATCGTCCGTGTGAAAGAGGCCTTTGTATTTGTAGGTCACAATTGCATACATTTACATGTATTTTGGGAGGAAAGCAATAAAAATGTAAGCCAAAAATTCTCTCCATCTTGGCTGTACAAAACAAACCATGTGTGTCTGTGGCTCCAGTTCTTTATAAAGCAGATCAGCACAATTACAGTCTTTGCGGTTTGTATGATTCTAATTAATCCCACATGTCAGTCAGAAAATGAGATCTTTTAATTGATGCACCTGTAATTAATTAAACACATCAAATTGTGACATTTTGGAGTGTTAATAACTTAGAGTTGAACAAGTTCCTGCAAAGCTCTCAGGCCAGGTAAATTCATGCTTTGTGTAGGTGAGGCCTTCTTAGTGAGTACTTACAAATAATGTGATGACTCAACTGCTACATATTTCCAGATGATATCTGTATTCATAAACAAATGATCGAAATAAATTAAGATTTTCTGAATAGGTTTTTTTGGACCATATAACCTGGGATTTAAAAATAAGAAACCTTTTTGTTGGAAGACTTTAGTACATCAGTAATACATGCATCAGCTAGTATATTCCCGAAGTAATATTAGTCACATTTTTTATTCGATAATCTGATGCCAGAGAGCTCATGCTGGCAATTGCATGCTGAGGCCTTAAACAAAGAATTTTTAGCTATAATACATAGGTTTTGAAATAAACCTATATCAGTGGCGGCCCGTCCATTAGGGGCACACGGGCACTGCTGTACCCCCCCCCCCCATCCATGTGTCCGGCCCCCTGATCTACATGCAGGGTGCTGGACCATAGATTCCAATGGGGGGGGGGGGGTTTGAAGCACGTGATTAGAGCCCTAGGCTCTAATAGTCTTCAAAAAAGGGAACTGCACTCCAAGCCCACCCAGTTGTGTGACAATAGCGGATAAATATTCGTTATTGCCACACTGGTCCTCCTCCCGGCCAATCAGGAAGCAGGTCCTGAAACCCATCACCCGATTGGCTGAAGGGACAGGCGATCCTATTGGAGGCCTAGAGGGAGGAAACGCACGGTGGAAGCTGCTGTGATGCAGAGGAGAGGAGGCGGGATAGAAGCCACTGCCCTTCGCCCATAGGAGCACTGCCCGCCCGCAGCCTACATGGGGTAAGTGCGGAGCTGGATGACCGACCAGGGGTGGGGAGGGTGCCACTGGCCGATCGGGGGGGGGGGGTTTGCCACCCCCCCCCCCCCAAAAAATAAAATAACCACCAGCTGTCAGTGGCCATTTCCCAGCAAAATCTGTTGTGAATATATGAGATCAGGTCATAGCTTTTCTGAGAGGAAATTAACAGCCTTAAAGAGTCCGGAGTTTTGCACTCCTGATTGGCTTTTGGGTACTGTAGTAACATGCAGCACCTCTGGTGGTGAGGGTATGGTAGTACAATGCAGCACCCCTGGTATTGAGGGTACTGTAGTATGATGCAGCACCTCTGCTGGTGAGGGTTCTGAGTTATGATGCAGCACCTCTAATGGTGAGGGTACTGTAGTATGATGCAGCGCCTTTGGTGGTGAGGGTACTGTAGTATGATGCAGCACCTCTGGTGGTGAAGGTATGGTAGTAAGTACGATGCAGCACCTCTGGTGGTGACGGTACAGTAGTATGATGCAGCACCTCTGGTGGTGAGGGTACGGCAGTACGATACAGCACCTCTGGTAATGAGGGTACAGTAGTATAATGCAGCACCTCTGGTGGTGAGGGTACGGTAGTACGATGCAGCACCTCTGGTAATGAGGGTACAGTAATATAATGCAGCACCTCTGGTGGTGAAGGTATGGTAGTATAATGCAGCACCTCTGGTGGTGAAGGTACGGTAGTATAATGCAGCACCTCTGGTGGTGACGGTACGGTAGTACGATGCAGCACCTCTGGTAATGAGGGTACAGTAGTATAATGCAGCACCTCTGGTGGTGACGGTACGGTAGTAAGATGCAGCACCTCTGGTGGGGAGGGTACGGTAGTACGATGCAGCACCTCTGGTAATGAGGGTAGGGTAGTATAATGCAGCACCTCTGGTGGTGAAGGTATGGTAGTACAATGCAGCACCTCTGGTAATGAGGGTACGGTAGTATAATGCAGCACCTCTGGTGGTGAGGGTACGGTAGTATAATGCAGCACCTCTGGTGGTGAAGGTACGATAGTACAATGCAGCACCTCTGGTGGTGAGGGTACGGTAGTACAATGCAGCACCTCTGGTAATGAGGGTACGGTAGTATAATGCAGCACCTCTGGTGGTGAGGGTATGGTAGTACAATACAGCACCTCTGGTAATGAGGGTACAGTAGTATAATGCAGCACCTCTGGTAATGAGGGTACGGTAGTATAATGCAGCACCTCTGGTGGTGAGGGTACGGTAGTACAATGCAGCACCTCTGGTAATGAGGGTACGGTAGTATAATGCAGCACCTCTGGTACTGAGGGTACAGTAGTATAATGCAGCACCTCTGGTGGTGAAGGTATGGTAGTATAATGCAGCACCTCCTGTGGTGAGGGTACTCTAGTACGGTGTTTCTCAACTCCAGTCCTCAAGGCGCCCCAACAGGTCATGTTTTCAGGATTTCCATCGAATGAAACAGTTGTGGTAATTACTAAGACAGTGAAACTGATCAAATCACCTGTTCAAAATAATGGAAAGCCTAAAAACATGACCTGTTGGGGCACCTTGAGGACTGGAGTTGAGAAACACTGCTCTAGTATGATGCAACACCTCTGACAGTAAGGGTGCTGTAATATGACGTAGCACCTCTGGTAGTGAGGGTACTGTAGTACGATGTGGCACCTCTGGTAGTGAGGGTACTGTAGTACCATGTAGCACCTCTGGTGGTGAGGTTGCTGTAGTACGATGTAGCACCTCTGGTGGTGAGGTTGCTGTAGTACGATGTAGCACCTCTGGTGGTGAGGTTGCTGTAGTACGATGTAGCACCTCTGGTGGTGAGGTTGCTGTAGTACGATGTAGCACCTCTGGTGGTGAGGTTGCTGTAGTACGATGTAGCACCTCTGGTGGTGAGGTTGCTGTAGTACGATGTAGCACCTCTGGTGGTGAGGTTGCTGTAGTACGATGTAGCACCTCTGGTGGTGAGGTTGCTGTAGTACCATGTAGCACCTCTGGTGGTGAGGTTGCTGTAGTACGATGTAGCACCTCTGGTGGTGAGGTTGCTGTAGTACCATGTAGCACCTCTGGTGGTGAGGTTGCTGTAGTACCATGTAGCACCTCTGGTGGTGAGGTTGCTGTAGTACCATGTAGCACCTCTGGTGGTGAGGTTGCTGTAGTACCACGTAGCACCTCTGGTGGTGAGGTTGCTGTAGTACCATGTAGCACCTCTGGTGGTGAGGTTGCTGTAGTACCATGTAGCACCTCTGGTGGTGAGGTTGCTATAGTATGATGCAGCACCTCTAGCAGTAAGGGTGTTAGATTTCAGTGTTGCACTTATGAGTGCACCTACTACAGCGTGTTGCAGCAATTCTAGTTGTGTATTTTTGCATAATGCTGCAGTTGCAATGCAGGTTTGATACTTTCTCTGACTGCCTCATCATTATTGGACAATATTGGACACTATTGGACATTATTGTACACACGAGTAAAGGGAGGCAGTCCTAGACTCTTCTTACATCACAGGTCACATGATGAAGAGCCATAGGGTAACTTAAAGGAGACGTACAGTGACTCGTTTTCAGCAGACAGTGGGCTGAAGCCTGCTGATGTCAGAGAGCCAGTCCAGGCTTGGGCAAGATCATGACAATGAAGTCAGGATCCGCCCACATGCCTGGACTGGCACCCGGCTCAGCTTCCCAGCGAGCCGCTGAGAGCCTGAGCCACCCTCTCCCATCCCCTCCACAGCCCAACACTCCAGTGAGCACGGGGAGAGGGGAGCAGAGAGCGGTGACTGAGCAATCGGCGGGGTTTGATCCCACTTAGCTTCTGTGGCTGGAATGGCCCTGAGAAAATACCAATCAAATCAAATCAGTCTTTAACAGCTGTAATTTAGCATTAGGAAGATGCAACCCATGTTTTTAGAATTACTGCTCTTTTAATGAAACTGCGGGTCCCTATACAGTACATTGTTATAAACACAGCTCATCTTAAACCATATTTTTAGTTAAAGACCAACCATCTGTATTCATAATTTGTAATGCTGTTTTAAGTCTTGGTGCATTATTGATCATGGCCTCCTGCGTTAAATTAAATTTAAAGTGGCCACTAATACATTATCATATAGACAGAGGAGTGCGGTCAGCAGATGATATTAGAATGTTGATGTTTCTTCAGACAAGGTGAAAGCTATGGAGACCAAAAGTGCATTGCTTTTGGCAGGAATAATGATATTTTATTTTGTTGACTTATCCTTTAGTACATAATCTGCATTTGTAATCATGGAAGTATATAGAATAAAACGGGACAGCTTGTGTGCATTAAAAAAATCTATGCCTTTTACAAATCTCACATATCAGTATAATAAATCTGTTATAAATGTATTGCACTTCAGAAAGAATACATACTCGGGGGGGGGGGGGGATAATGTATGTATTGGTATGCCTGCCTTTACACCCACATGTACTTTAATGGCATCACAGTCTTAGTCCGTGGGGCTCAATATTGAGTTGGCCCACCCTTTGCAGCTATAACAGCTTCAACTCTTCTGGGAAGGTTGTCAACAAGGTTTAGGAGTGTGTCTATGGGAACATTTGACATTCTTCCAGAAGCGCATTTGTGAGGTCAGGCACTGATGTGGATGAGAAGGCTTGGCTCGCGGTCTCCTCTCTAATTCAGCCCAAAGGTGTTCTATCAGGTTGAGGTCAGGACTCTGTGCAGGCCAGTCAAGTTCCTCCGCCCCAAACTCACTCATCCATGTCTTTATAGACCTTGCTTTGTGCACTGGTGCGCAGTCATAATGTAACAGGAAGGGACCATCCCCGAACTGTTCCCACAAAGTTGGGAGCATTAAATTGTCCAAAATGTCTTGGTATGCTGACGCATTAAGAGTTCTCCTCACTGGAACTAAGGGGCCAAGCCCAACCCCTGAAAAGCAACCCCACACCATAATCCCCCCTCCACCAAATGAATTTGACCAGTGCACAAAGCAAAGTCCATAAAGACATGGATGAGCGAGTTTGGGGTGGAGGAATTTGACTGGCCGGACAGAGTCCTGAGCTCATCCAATAGAACACCTTTGGGCTGAATTAGAGCGGAGACCGCGAGCCAAGCCTTCTTGTCCAACATCAGTGCCTGACCTCACAAATGCGCTTCTGGAAGAATGGTCAAACATTCCCATAGACACACTCCTAAACCTTGTAGACAGCCTTCCCAGAAGAGTTGAAGCTGTTATAGCTGCAAAGGGTGGGCCAACTCAATATTGAACCCTACGAACTAAGAGTGGGATGCCATTAAAGTTCATATGCGTATATATATAAAAGTATATATACAAGAAAAGGGGTGATCATAAGAAATTCGAAAAAAATATGGAAGGTATGGCTGGACCAGGATAGGGTTGGACTGGAAGGGGGGGGTAGGATAAGGATGGTATGGGGGGTTGGGTTAAAAAAACGTATGGCGGGGTGTATGGTGGGGGGTGGTTAGGGGGTGGGGGAGTGAATGGGGGGAGAGAAAAAGAAAAGAAAAGAGAAAAGAAGAAACTTTTTACTGTATACGGGTATTCTGAACCAGCACACATTGGAATGATAAATAATGTATGGATAAGAGGACGGTATTAATGTGTTCCTGTTTATGATGATGTTTCTTGTCCCTTTATTTTTTTGTTTGTTGTAATGAAAGATTTTTTCAAATAAAAAAGATTTTTAAAGTAAAAAAAAAAAAAAAAAAAAAAAAAAAGTCATATGCGTGTAAAGGTCGGTGTCCCAATACCTTGGTAATATAGTGTATAAACTTTACTTTGGGGACTTAAATTGTGTAAACTCCAAGAATATTTTTGATGACAATCAATAATGCAATTTCACAGTTTGTCTTCAATGTATTGCTAATTTATAAATGAATGTGTTATATTCATATTATCATAAATTGGGAAGAAAATTTTGAATTTTGCTCATATAGAAATGGTTTTACAAAATAACATGCACAGCAGCAATAGATATATGCAGAAGAGTAGAAAAACCCTGAAAAGAATATGCTTTATAATGTTAGGACTTTTGTATACCTAAACTTTCATTTTCTTCTTTCCAGAGGTGTCACAGAGAATGAAGTAGCCACCTCTTCGGACAATGCCCAGGTTTCGTGTTATCCCTGTAATTGGATCAAGAATGAGAAAAATGACCTTGAAAGTACCTTGACTTGTGGGACAGCACCATCTGAAACCCTTCCTTCTCGCTTGAACCCTTCCTTCTCGCTTGTCCTGGCCAAACCGTTATTGTGGTGGGGGCTGAAGGCATGAACACAAACGACTTGCTCACAGATCAGTGCCGCAGTTATTACAGCTATCCTCGACAGAAGACCCCCAGCCACGCCAAAGAGAAACTTTCCATCCCCCTTTGATTTTAGTGTGGGAGATTCTTTAACTGGGTGTCCACAAGTGACACCAAATGAATTTACTGACATCTCTGCAGGTGTGCCCAAAGTCTGCAAGCTACTCGCTGGAAAGCTCTACTGAGAAGATTCTACCTGATAACAGCACAAAACAAAGTATGTCCTGTCCAGCATTACCCCCCACGAGCATCCAAGTCAAGTGATGTTAACACAGTCCAAGAGCCACTCTCCCTGTCTATGAAAATAGATGGAGCAGAAGAAGAGTCCCAGACTTGCTCGCCAGATGTTACGGAAGAACATTATTTGGCTAAAAAGGGCATGCAGGATATTTTCTCTATCTCATACCCGTTCTCTTCTCCTCTACACATGCAACTAGCACCCAGGTCATGTGGAGATGGCTCTCCTTGGCAGCCACCCTCTGACCTTTCAGGACTGTCCATTGAAGAGGTATCAAAAATCGCTTCGGTTTATTGGTTTGTCAGAAGATGTTGTGTCCTTTTTTGTTTCCGAAAAGATTGATGGGAATTTACTGGTCCAGTTAACAGAGGAGATTCTCTCAGAAGACTTCAAATTAAGCAAACTGCAGGTCAAAAAGATATTACAATTTATTAATGGTTGGAGGCCTAAGATGTAGACAATAAAGTATTACAAATGGTACTGAACAAAGCTATAAACCGAGCTGGACTGTAAGGCCGATATATGTACAATCTGAAATTGTTATTTTGCACTAAATAATACTATTGGCTGTATATAGTCCTACAAAAGAAGAAAATCTTACTATGCAGTGAAAGGTACGAGTTGTAGTTGTATCACTTAGTACTGTACGTCAATGCAAACATGTATGAAAACACTCACAGTGTGCCTTGCGCATCACTGAACATTCAGGCCGCTGCTACAAACCATTTTGAAATGTTAAAGGGAATTTTTAGTTTATAAGCTTCAAAGTCTACAGATGTAATATATTGGTAGCCAAAACTTACTAATGTAGTTCTCTTTTTTTTGGAAACAGGTAAAGTAAACCCGTATGAAAGATTACGAAAGAGCACTTAAATATATTCAGCTTTCGTAAATATAGAGAAAACAGTTCATGTATTTAGGTTTGGAATAAAATCCCAATTTCAGTGCTTATCCACTTGAGAAAAGTTTGTAGTCCTGTACCCCGAAGATCTTGTTTTATTCACTCCTCTGTGTACTCAATGAACCATGTGATGATATACCAAGTATGGAAGTAAGGGCTTAATCCCTTATTAACCATATGGAATACTCCTTACTCTACACTACAAACATTTAAGACCTCTGTGTACCGTATTGTATGATTAGACTTGAAACACTTTGCAGAATTTTATTATTATATTAATCGACACTTTAATATTTTTTTCCACTGCTTTGAATGGAGACAAAATGACCAGGAAAGCTGTTGGTATTGTTTATGCAATTAAAATGCCTCAAGGTGTGCTGCGTAGATAAGGACCTGTTCACTTGTTTGGGCATGGGTCTGACCAATGTTTGTAGAATGGTACTGCCCCCTGCAGTCTGCTACAGGTATTGGTCATTATTGTGATCTTTACTCTTATTGACTTACTTGGTCCTTCTGAAGGATAATCATGTTCTCAAAAGACTGTATTTTTTTTTAATTGTTATTATTATTCCAATTCACTTTTGAAGGATTAACCCCCATGTGGTGAATTGCTGTTTTTAAAATGAAGCTTCTTTTAATTCCTATTTTTCTCAATAAAGTGCTATGTGTAACTCCCAGAACAAAACCACTGCTCGAGATGCAAAGAACTCAGTGTGGTAAAGCTATAGACGTTCATATACCATGTTTTTGTGTACATACATATGTATAAATATATAAACTTATTTTCACTCAATGTGTGTGGTCCTATATTTTTTCAGCCAACTTTTTTTTTTTTAGAATGTGTCAGTAAAATCATTGTGCAACAGAAAATTCAACTCAGATGGTCTAAAAGGAGATAAGACTAGTGTGTTACTGGGACTTATTTTGAGAACTGTTTTTTTTTTTTTTATTTAAAGACCCTTTTCAGAATAAGGCTTATTATAACACCCTTCCAGGCCATGATCCTGATATGTGCTGATTCTTAAAGTTATATAAAGACCATTTGTTATCCCAGGTGAGTTAAATTGAACCCATTCAATTCAAAATGGATACACACGTAACATTTAACTAAAGGAAAAACTTTTTATTTTTTTTCCATATTGAATAGAGTGTTTTTTTTTTGTCTTTTGCCATCTGTGTTCCATTGGGGGGATTTCCCTTCGCTTTCTGTCCCATAGCCAAAACAAGAAGTGAGAGGAAATCCCTCCAAAGTGAGGAAATCCCAAAAGATCACTATAAATAGTGTCCTCATTGGAATATTTCCCTCCGTTGGTGTTCTGATGTCAACCCAAAATTTTGGATTTTCTTTTACCTTCACTATCGATTTAATCGGTAAACAGAATAAATAGAGGGTGAATCTCCTAAACGAGGGCACAGACAGCAATAAAAATTGTCAGGTGTTCGAATCCCTCTCCACTCAAAAGAAAAGTTTTGCTTTTAGTTACACTTTAACCGCTTAAGGGAAGCCCACGGCATATATACTGCGGGGTAGGGGCGGCCCTATTGTGCAAAACAACGTACCCGTACATCACTGCAGGGGCGTGCCTGCTGCACAGTGGGGAGCCGATGCATGGGTCCAGCGGCCGCGATGTCCGCCAGCCACCCGCGATCGCACCTCAGAGGCAGAATGGGGGATGTAAATAAAGCAGATACCCGTTTTGTCAGGGGAGTACAGAGAGATCGTCTGTTCCTTGTGATCGGGAACAGCGATCTCTCTGTACTCCCAATCAGTCCACTCCCCCCACAGGTAGAAAGCACCTCCCTAGGATACACTTAATCCCTTGATCGCCCCCTAGTGTTAATCCCTTCCCTGCCAGTGTCATTTATACAGTAATCAGTGCATATTTTTAGCTCTGATCACTGAAATAATATCACTAGTCCCAAAAAAGTGTCAAAAGTGTCCCTATCTGTCCGCCGAATGTCGCAGTCCCGATAAAAATTGCTGATCACCGCCATTACTAGTAATAAATAAATAAAAATGCCAAATATCTATCCCCTATTTTGTAGACGCTATAACTTTTGCGCAAACCAATCAATGTACACTTATTGCAACTTTACCAAAAATATATAGAAGAATACAGATTGGCCTAAACTGATGAATAAATTAGTTTTTTTACATTTTTTTATTGTATATGTGTTATAGCGAATAGTAAAAAATATTGTTTTTTTTTTGTTTTCAAAATTATCGCTTTTTTTTGTTTATAGCGCAAAAAATAAAAACCGCAGAGGTGATCAAATACCACCAAAAGAAAGCTCTATTTGTGGGAGGAAAAAAAGACATCAATTTAATTTGGTTACAGTGTCAATTGTCCATTAAAATAACGTGGTGCCTTATCGCAAAAAATGGCCTGGTTATTAAAATCTTTCTGGGGCTGAAGTGGTTAAAGACACACAGAGGCTTAGGTATAGGAGCATTTGCTAGTACAAATATTTTGGCTCTTAAAAAGGACTTGAACTCTGGAAGCTGTACCAAAAAAAGGCAAGCAGAGGGAAAAGAAGTCACCAGTATTGCTCTGTCGATATTGATAAAGGCAGAGCTTTTCTTCCCCATGCCGTACCAGAGCTGCCCTTCTGCTTTTATGACTAGTGGGGGAAATATTGAAGAAGCAATAGGGCGAGGAAGTCGAGGAAGCACAACATGAACAAAGGTATGACTTTTTTTCCAACAAGGAGAACATTGAGCAGCACAGTAATGACGATGCCAAAACCCTCTCCAAATTATGTGAGACTAGAATTGGATTCAAAGTGTCTTAGATCTCACCCTGCAAATATACCGCTATGAGTCTCAAGGCACAGGAAGTGCACAACTATTTTACAGGAAGAATAAAATACAAAAGGTAGTTCTGTCAAGGTACTGCTTAAGCAGTATTAACATTTAATTCCCTATATAACAAATCTTTTTGCTTTTACAGTTTGTGTTCACTTTAAAGTGAAAAATAAAGCTCATAACAATAAGGCTTCATGTACACTGCTGCTGGTAAACTGACGTTTAGGAGCAGTTGGGAGTTTTTTTTCCCTAGCAGCCCCTGAACTCTCCTCTGTTATCCTATCCATACATGTACACAGGGTCGTTTATAGTTGTTTCTAGGCAGTTGAGTTTAGAAAGCAAAAAAATGCAGTCAGAACAGAAGTTCAGAGGCATTTGAAACAGTAAACGCAGCAACTCGCTAGCTGCGTTTCTTTACAGGCGTTTTTAATTTTTGACTATTTGAAACAAAAAAATGCTTCTAAACGCAAGCGCGGCATATAAACATGGCAGAACTGACGTTTTTAAACGTCGGTTACTATCTGTCAAGGTACATCGTTCAGGGGAGGTTGTAAAATGTCCCGTGTACATTAAGCCTAACGCTTAAAAAGTTATTCTTATTCTGCATAGCCTGTATATAAAAAACAAAGTAAATACTTTTTTCAGTTCTGTCTGGTCCAGTCACATGATCCAGAAGCTTTGGTTCCCCTGTGTCAGAGAGCAGCTGCTGAGAGCAGAAGAGGGAGGACCCAGTACTGTCACCCTTCAGCACTGGGAGCCAGTGGGTGATGTCACGGGTCTGGGAATTCACAGCTGTTAGTGAGCGCTCACTTACACAGGGGACCTGGAGCTGCTGGATCACATGACCAGATGGAATTAAAATAATGTACTTTTCACTGCTACTTTTTACAATGGATTGGAGTGTTTTTATTAAGCGTGGGCAAATCTTGCCAAGTCAAGATGTGCCATGCTAATAGATCCATACCCAAAAAAGACTGAGTGCTGTAATAAAATCAAATGTGCTTCAACAAAGTATTAGTTTAAGGGTGTGCACACTTATGCAACCCTATTATTTAAGTTTTTTTATTTTTACTTCCCTCCACCTAAAAAAAATTCAGTTTGTTGTTCAACTGAGTTGTACAGTTTATAGGTCACAATAAAGGTGGAAAAAAGTTCTGAAATTATTTCTTTGTCTCATTTTTATACATCACATAAACCTGACATTTTAACAGGAGTTTGTAGACTTTTTATATTCACTGTATATAGACTTTGCAGGATAGTAAAGAGGAGGGAGAGGCAACACTTTTAAGAGATGTTTAGCCTTTACTAGTACTTTAAAGTGGTTCTTAAAACCTAAACATTTTTTACCTTAAGGGCACTCATACTGGCAGTGCCCGGGCGTCGGCGGTAAAACGCCACTATTTTTAGCAGCGCTCTACCATCGTTTCAATGGGCAGGGGCGCTTTAGTAAAGCCTCAAAGATGCTGCTTGCAGGACTTTTTTTTAGCGTCCTGCCAGCGCACCACTCCAGTGTGAAAGTACTCGGGCTTTCACGTTGGAGTGAGAAGAGAGGCGCTTTGCCGGCCTGTAAAGTGCCCCAGCGTGAAAGGGGTCTAATGCATTCCCTGTTTAGGTTACAGTATCACCCTGTCACCCTCCCGTACACCTAGCTCATCTTTCACTGGATTCAGTGCTATGCCTGTCTGTAGCAGCTCTCCCCACTCTCACAGGCTTTGCTGAGGCAGTTGTAGCCATTGGCTCCTGCTGCTGTCAGTCAAATCCTTCAACAAGGAGTAGGGCTGAGCCGCACTGTCTTTATCTATGGACGCAGGCAGCGTGACTCTTATCGAGCTCACAGGTGTGCCACAATAGGAAGCGAATTCTTGTGGCACACAGAGAAGAGGAGGGCCCAAGAGCGCCAGTGGGGGACCCGAGAAGAGGCAGGTCAGGGCCACTCTGTGCAATGTAATTGCACAGAGCAGGTAAGTATAACAGGTTTGTAATTTTTAAAAAAATCAACCCTACAATCACTTTAAGGTTAAAAATCAGGCATGCAATTAAAAAAATCCAAAAGGTTTTTTTTGTTTTTATTAGGAACACCATACACATCCTTCAGACTTTTAGGGGGCTTCATACATTTAAAATGTTCCGTATTTCACATTCATGCTACGGAGAGAGTTGGAAAACATGCAATGATGCTGCTTGCAAAATAGTGCAATACATTACGTGAAAAGTAAACAAGTTTTTCAAAGTCATACATTATGGAATACAGGACAGTATTTGGAAACATTGGGTTATACCACCACCTTCAGGCAAAGCAAAGCTGTAGGGACAGGCCAGTATACCTCAGTTTTTTGCAAGTGTCCTTAGGAAGAGGACATCTTCTCTGAGAGAAGCAATATCTTTTTACTAAGACTTTTTTTCTTCTAGCAAGATTCTGCAGTTGCTGCAGAGCCACTCGGGCTTCGTTTTCAGCTCACAGATCTTGGTAGTCCTCTACTTTTCCCTGGAGAGACCGTACCTAGACCCTGACAGATAGAAGATATGGTGTTGACCCAGTACTGTCACCCTTCAGCACTGGTTCCTGCTTTTGGTGCTCACATAGACACATGGTGCAACACGTTGTTAGTTGCAGGTTACTTTACAGGTCCACAGCTGAGGTATCCCTGTGTAGGTACCCACAAAATCACTCCGTTTTGGAAAGCAAACACTCCAAGGTATTTTCTAAGGGGCATAATGAGTCTTGAAAATGTTTTTTTTTTTTTTTTTTTTGCTACAAGTTTTTGGAAAATGCAGTAGAGAAATGAATTTTTTTTTTTTTTTTTTACCCAAAGTTGTCAATAAGATATTTGTAACATACATCATAGATATAGTTATAATTACACCCCAAACACATTCTGCTGCTACTCCTGAGTATGGGGATACCACATGTGTGAGACTTTTTCGCAGCCTAGCCTCAAAGGGGCCCAAAATCCAGGGAGCACTTTCAGGCTTTCTAGGGGCATAAATTATGCATCTAATTTCCTGACTACCTATCACATTTTTGGAGGCCCTGGAGAACCAGGACAGTGAAAACACTCATAAATTGACCACATTTTAGAAAGCAAACACACCAAGGTATTTTCTAAGAGGCATTGTGAGTCTTTTGAGGACTTACATTTTTGATGCACATTTTTGGAAAATGTAAAATAAAAAATATTTTTTATACAAAGTTGTCAATTTAATAAGAGATTTCTCACATATAGCATGGGCAAACGTGGAACTACAACCCAAAACACATTCTGCTACTCTTTGAGTATGGGATACCACATTTGTGAGACTTTTTCAGCGCCTGGACTGATTATGTACTAAACATTGTGTATCACACAAATCAGTTGTATCAAAAGCAATGTACTGTAATGGTCACCTCTAGTGGTCAAGGAATATAGCTTAGTGTAGCGTCACCTAAAGCAGTCCTCATTCCTATAGGCCAAGCGAGCCTAGCATACTGGTATGTGGCTGCCACCAGGATTGCCATGTTCACTGACTGTTAAAGAAAGGAAGAACAAAAAAAGTTCCTGTGGTTCCTGGAATTGTCCAAAGGGGATGGCTGGGACTGGTTTCTCGCAGGAACTTAATCAGCGGGATGTGCATATGGGTCAATTCAGTGGGTGGTATTCGGAGAACTGTGACTGGCTCCACTATTAGGGTTCGTTCACAAATTAGATTGGGGGGCAACAAAACCTTATACAGCTTTGGCTCAATTTCAACTCCTCAACCATTACCCCCAACCGCTGCAGCTGAAGTGGGTGTACACCAGACGTGGCTGCGATGCTTTACTTCACAGCTGAGAAAGGAATTATACCTCCTGTATGTAAAAACTAAGTTCCTCAAAAAGTGGGACTTTAATGGATTTGTAAAACTACAAATTTATTACAACTTATCAACAAAATTAATACAATTGGCACACATGATAATAATGAGGGAAAACAAACAAAACAAAAAGATGGGAAGCCCAGATCAACTGTCGGAAAGACAGAAGAAATCACACGTGTGTCGACTAATGAAGTAGAGGTCTTCTTCAGGGTAAATGGGCTGACATTTTCCAGATCAATACATACAATCTATAATATCAATAAACACATAATTACAAACACATATCAAAATTCATAGTGTGACATAACTAGAAGTTAGAATCAAGAAAGAAAGAAACAAACTGTACATGCAGGTATCCATACTAACCTTATGTGTCAATCGGAAAAAATTCCTAGCTCAACAGATAGAAGGGGACTAGAACGCCAATGAAACGCCATGTGGCAAAAGCAAAAGGGAAAACTAAGCCGTAGCCACCTCAGAAAAATACTAAGCCATAGCCACCTCAGAAATCCCCCCAATTTGTTTAAACCTGCCTCCCAAAAGGGGGCCTGAGCAGCATCAAAAGGTAGAGACCAACAAGAATCTGGGTATATGCAAAAACAAAAAAAGAGAAAAAGTAGACAAATAGTAAAAAGGTTATACTATAAAGCATAAATTAGTACACAGAAAAAATGGACGCTCAGTGGTATCGTCCAAAAAGGTGATGATGATAACCATACCTATCATTTGTAAGGGTTTGTAAGATGAATCTATCACCATGGAAGCTGGTCCATAGCGCAGAAACAGATCCCACTGCAGAAGTCCACTGATGGTCAAACAAGGCTGTGCCGTATATGAGGTTTAAGAGCAGAGAATGCTCAAAGATTACTCAACAGATTTCCAAAGAGAGGCTGAAAAAACAACAGCCAAACCTAAAATCAAAAATAATATGAATTTGTATTGCACCAGGGGACAAGAGAATCAGTCCAAAAGTACGAAAAAGAGGATTATGAACCCCAAACAGCGGGGAAGTATCGCATACCTTATAAGTCTTTTTAGTGTCATAGGTGTGGCAGTTCCTCGTGTCTCCAAAGTAATACCAGGAGCATGGGAAGTTGCCTGCTTTTAAATGGTGGCCATAATGAGAGAGGGAGGTGTGGTGAATGATGTCATCGAGTAAACCTTCCTGAATAATGCAGCCCCGTGATTGGCCCCCCTGAGCCAATGGCGCACAGTGCCACGCCACTGACACAGGTGTATCCAATTGCTTGACGCTGGGCCACGGCTCTGCCCGCAAGCCACACCATCGTGAGTGACGCCATTGCGGTCAGGCGCCAGACCCGATCACGTGACAGCGCACGCCGCCCGCCCACTGACGCATGAAGGACAAAGACGCATCGCAACAGACCTTGCATCAGAACCCAAAGTAAACCTCCATAACCGCCCCTTCAGGGGGCGGTCCATGCAGCCTGGGTGCGCCAGCTGGGAGGGCAGAAACAAACGAACGCAAGGGGAAAGGGGAAGGATAAGGCTCAGCTATGCAAAGGAAAACCATGGACAGAGTTGTACAAAATTACATTTAAAAGGCAGCCATTGGAACTGGGAAGTGAAGTAAATAAAATGAATGGGCATAGACTGCAATGACTGGACTAACCACATTGGATGCCTGCACAGAAGAGAAAATAGAAAAAGGAAAAAACAAGATAAAGAATATTCAGAAAAATCTAAAAAATATATAACTATAGTATAATGGCAATTGACACAAGTGGTCCATATGGAGACCCGACCACGCTGATGACAGTATGATTTGTCAAAAAACCCAAGTACATATCATACAACACAAGACTGGCAATCCAATACCGTATATAATGGCAGAAATATGGTACAAACCATTATTGCAAAAATTACACCTATAAGGGACTAATACAGTAACGAATGAGTCTGAAACAAGATGGCTGAGGGGGCTAGTTATTTTCTGGACCACCCGAGATGAATCCCTCCAAAAAAGGTTTATAGAATATCGTCTCGTTTAGGCCAGGAATTGTGGTGGCATTGAGTCTAAAGATCCAGCGTCGTTCGCGCTGTAACAGTGTCTTATTCCAGTCCCCGCCTCTAAGGCCTGGGTGTACTCTATCAAGTATTAGAAATTGGATCCGTGAGAAAGAGCCTCCATGGAATTGAGTCACATGTCGTCCAAGTGGCAGATCTGGATTACGTGATTGCATGCTAAGAATCTGACGATATGCTCTCTGCCAGAATTCCATTTTCGTCTTGCCCACATGGAAACAGAAACAGTCACACTGTTATAAGTAAACAACGCCTTGTGTTCGGCAATTGGCATAGTGCCTGGGTGTAAATTTAACCCGATTGGGAAGATCTGGGTGCGTGGAGGTATATTGACAATACCCACACTCCCCTCATTGAAAGATGCCCAACCTTTTACAGGAATACCTACTGCCACCTCTAAACTCATTCAAAACCAGTTTGTCTCTCAAAGATCTAGCTCTCCGAAATGTGAAAGCCGGGCGTTCAGAAACACAAGATCCAGCTATCGGATCAAGTGTTAACCACTTCAGCCCCGGAGGATTTGGCTGCTCAATGACCGGAGCACTTTTTTCAATTGAGCACTGCGCTGCTTTAACTGGTAATTGCGCGGTCATGCAATGTTGTATCCAAAATTAAATTTATGTCCTTTTTTTCCCACAAATAGAGCTTTCTTTTCATGGTATTTGATTGTCTCTGCGATTTTTATTTTTTGCGATATAAACGGAAAAAGACTTGACTTGAAAAATTTTGAAAAAAAATTATATTTTCTACTTTTTGTTATAAAAAAAATTAATATACTCAATTTTAGTCATACATTTAGGCCAAAATGTATTCAGCCACATGTCTTTGGTAAAAAACATGTCAATAAGCGTATATTTATTGGTCTGCGCAAAAGTTATAGTGTCTACAGGTATGTAAATGTATAGGGTACATTTTCTGGAATTTACGCAGGTTTTAGTTTATGACTCTCATTTCTTGAGGTGCTAAAATGGCAGGGCAGTACAAACCCCCCCCCCCCAAATTACCCCATTTTGGGAAATAGACACCCCAAGGAAATTGCTGAGAGGCATGTTGTGCCCATTGAAGATTTAATTTTTTTGTCACAACTGATTGAAAAATGACAACAACAAAAATTACACAAAGTTGGCACTAAATGATAAATTGCTCACACATGCCATGGTTATATGTGGAATTACACCCCAAAATACATTCTGCTGCTTCTCCTGAGTACGGGGATACCTAATGTGTAAGACTTTTTGGGAGCCTAGCCGCGTACAGGACCCCAAAACCAAGCACCGCCTTCAGGCTTTCTAAGGGTGTAAATTTTTGATTTCACTCCTCACTACCTATCACAGTTTTGAAGGCCATAAAATGCCAAGATAGCACAACCCCCCCCATTTTGGAAAGTAGACAACCCAAGCTATTTGCTGATAGGCATGTTGAGTCCATGGAATATTTTATATTTTGCCACAAGTTGCGGGAAAATTACTTTTTTTTGCACAAAATTGTCACTAAATGATCTATTGCTCAAACATGACATGGGCATATGTGGAATTACACTCTTAAAATACAGTTTGCTGCTTCTCCTGAGTACGGGGATACCACATGTGTGGAACTTTTTGTCAGTCTAACCGCGTACAGGACCCAGAAAACAAATCACCACCCTCAGGCTTTCTAAGGGTGTACATTTTTGATTTCACTCCTCACTACCTATCACAGTTTCGGAAGCCCCCCAAATGTCCCCTTTTTGGAAAGTAGACACCACAAGCTATCTGCTGAAAGGCATGTTGAGTATTTTGCAGATCTCGCTTTTTGTCACAAAGTTTTGAAAATTGAAAAAAGAAAAGAAAAAAATACATTTTTCTTTTCTTTCTTCATTTTCAAAAATAAATCAGATCTGCAAAATACTCACCATGCCTCTTAGCAAATACCTTGGGGTATCTACTTTCCAAAATTGGGTCATTTGGGGGGTTTTGTGCTATCTGGACATTTCAGGGCCTCCGTAACTGTGATAGGTAGTGAGGAGTAAAATGACAATTTTACGCCTTTAGAAAGCCTGAAGGCGGTGCTTGATTTTTGGGGTCCTGTACGTAGCTAGGCTCCCAAAAAGTCTCACACATGTGGTATCCCCGTACACAGGAGAAGCAGCAGAATGTATTTTGGGGTGTAATTCCACATATAACCATGCCATGTTTGAACAATATATCATTTAGTGACAACTTTGTGTAAAAAAAAAAAGAAAAATTGTAATTTTCCCGAAACTTGTGGCAAAATATCAAATATTCCATGGACACAACATGCCTCTCAGCAAGAAGCTTGAAGTGTCTTCTTTCCATGGGGTCATTTGTTGTGGTTTTGTGCTATCTTGACATTTCAGGGCCTCCAAAACTGTGATAGGTAGTGAGAAGTGAAATTAAAAATTTACACCCTTAGAAATCCTGAAGACGGTTATTGGTTTTCAGGGTCCTGTAAGCAGCTAGGCTCCCAAAAAGTCTCACACATGAGGTATGCCCATACTCAGAAGCAGCAGAATGTATTTTGGGGTGTAATTCCACATATAACCATGCCATGTTTGAACAATATATCATTAAGTGACAACTTTGTGCAAAAAATAAATAAATAAAAGTGTAATATTCCTGAAACTTGTGGCAAAATATAAAATATTCCATGGACTCAACATGCCTATCAGCAAATAGCTTGGGTTGTCTACTTTCCAAAAAGGGGTCATTTTGGGGGGTTTTGAACTGTCCTGGCATTTTATGCACAACATTTAGAAGCTTATGTCACACATCACCCACTCTTCTAACCACTTACAACCACCACTTGCAAGAAAATTACTTTGAACTCCCAAACATTATATATTTTTTTAAAGCAAAGGCCCTACAGATTTAAAAATGGTAATGCGCACAACCACACTACTCAAATATGCTGGAAAGGAGCTGCCTACTATAAAAAGTATACTCACATAACTCAAACAAATAAAAAAAACACAAAAATATGTGGCGCTCACTAATGCTAAGAAATAAAACAAATACGTGCAATAATAATTGACCAATAGTTCATAAATCCTTGGTCACAGTGAAAAAACAATAGAAAGCAGTATCATAGAATACAATAAAGTGCAATGTGCTTGATAAATCCAGAAATTTCTAGAACACAATATAAGGCAATGGGAACATCTCATCAAGTGCAATAATAAATATCCAATAGTAAAAAGTGCAATAAAATTACAAAGTAAACCATGTAACTCATTCAAAATGAAGTGCAACAAATATTAAAGTGACAATGTGCAAAGAAAAAAGGGGGCACATTAATGTGTGTGATGAATGTCCCAAATGTACAATCAAGTGGCTAATGAAATTATAATGAATGAAATGAATTATAATAAATAATGAATAATATAATCAATTAAGAAAGTGCAATAAAGTTACAAGGAAAGTAGTTCATTCAGAATAGAGTGCAACAAAATATAAAAGTGACAATGTGCAAAGAAAAAAGACACACTAATGTGTGTGATAAATGTCCCAAGCGAACAATCAAGGGGCTAATAAATAAGATAAAATCCAATAAGCAAATGGTGTAACTCCCAAAAAAGTAAGTCTAATCCAATATAGAATATAATGCAGCTCCTAATATCAGCAAGATCCGATCTTCTGGTAGCACTGGCAGAGAGAAGTGGAAGTGTAAAAGGACAGTCACTGTGAAGGAAAGTGTCCCGGATAGATAAGAATCATCAGATCATGCTCCGCCGTGCAACATCTGTTTCCCCCAGCCTCTCACCTGTAGTAGCGCCCCCCAATGGGCCGAATCGAGCATGAACCGACAGGTGAAGCACTCCACAGAGGATCCGGTTAAGATCACAGCGAACGGGGAGACTTGATATGCAATTCACAATTGGACTCTTCCACCCTCTGCCAAGCAATCCCATCCACAGCTGCAGTATCAGCACTCTCAGCTTTCACTGGAGCTTCAGTCTTCTCCTGGTCATCCAGCCCCTCTTTGGCCACACTCTACACCAGAGGTCTCAAACTGGCGGCCCTCCAGCTGTTGCGAAACTACAAGTCCCATCATGCTTCTGTCTGTGGGAGTCATGCTTGTTAGTGTCAGTCTTGCAATGCCTCATGGGACTTGTAGTTTCCCAACAGCTGGAGGGCCGCCAGTTTGAGACCCCTGCTCTACACTCTCATGCATGCACACAGGAGTTGTAACTGGATTTTATCTTATTTATTAGCCCTTTGATTGTTCGCTTGGGACATTTATTACACACATTAGTGTGTCTTTTTTCTTTGCACATTGTCACTTTTATATTTTGTTGCACTCTATTCTGAATGAACTACTTGTTTTTCCTTGTAACTTTATTGCACTTTCTTAATTGATTATATTATTCATTATTTATTATAATTCATTTCATTCATTATAATTTCATTAGCCACTTGCTTGTACATTTGGGACATTCATCACACACATTAATGTGCCCCCTTTTTTCTTTGCACATTGTCACTTTAATATTTGTTGCACTTCATTTTGAATGAGTTACATGGTTTACTTTGTAACTTTATTGCACTTTTTACTATTGGATATTTATTATTGCACTTGATGAGATGTTCCCATCGCCTTATATTTTGTTCTAGAAATTTCTGGATTTATCAAGCACATTGCACTTTATTGTATTCTATGATACTGCTTTCTATTGTTTTTTCACTGTGACCAAGGATTTATGAACTATTGGTCAATTATTATTGCACGTATTTGTTTTATTTCTTAGCATTAGTGAGCACCACATATTTTTGTGTTTTTTAAAGGCCCTACAGAATAAAATGGTGGATGTTGCAATTTTTTTCACACAGTATTTGCACAGCGATTTTTCAAACGCAATTTTTTTTGGAAAAACCACACTTTTTTAATTTTAGTGCACTAAAACACACTATATTGCCCAAATGTTTGATGAAATAAAAAAAAAGATGATCTTATGCCGAGTACATGGATACCAAACACGACATGTTTTAAAATTGCGTACAAACGTGCACTGGCGACAAACTACATACATTTTTAAAAGCCTTTAAAAGCCTTTACAGGTTACCATTTTAGATTTACAGAGGAGGTCTACTGCTAAAATTACTGCCCTCGATCTGACCTTCGTGGTGATTCCCTCACATATGGTGCAATTGCTGCTTACATGTGACACCAGACCGACACTTGCGTTCGCCTTTGCGCATGAGCACGGGGGACAGGGGTGCTTTTTTTTAAAATTTATTTTGCTTTTTTATTATATTTTTAAACTGTTTCTTTCATATTTTTTTTTTTTATCATTTTTATTGTTATCTCAGGGAATGTAAATATCCCCTATGATAGCAATAGGTAGTGACAGGTACTCTTCTTTGAAAAAATTGGAGTCTATTAGACCCTAGATCTCTCCTCTGCCCTCAAAGCATCTGACCACACCAAGATCGGTGTGATAAAATGGTTTGCCAATTTCCCAATGGCGCTGTTTATATCCAGCAAAGTCATGAAATGCTCGTAGCTTCCGGTTTCTTAGGCCATAGAGATGATTGGAGCCATTCTGGTCTCTGATCAGCTCTATGGTCAGCTGGTGGAACCACCGGCTGCATTCTCAGGTTCCCTGTTGGGACATGAGAGCCAGAGAAAACCATGGAAGATGGTGGGGGGGTTCCCTCCCGCTGCTTTTAAAAGCAGTCTAGAGGCTAATTAGCCTCTAGGATTGCTTTTATATGAAAGCCGACTGCTGGCTGAAAAGAATGATACCAAGATAATACCTAAACCTGCAGGCATTATTCTGGTATAACCACTCAGACATACCAGTACGTTGCTGGTCCTTGTTGGGCATACATTGTAATGTTCTTTTTTTCATATAGCCTGTGGGCTGAACGAAAAAAAGATTGATCGGTGGGTATGCCCACCACTAGAATACCACCCTAAACCCGTGCTGCAGCTGAATGGCTGCTAAGCAAATGATGGTTAACAATAAAACAAAGTAACATTACAGTATAACAGTAAGACTTACCATACCTGCAAAGCAAATACAATAAAACCTAGTAAAAATAAAACATTGCAATCTGTGCCTAAAAAATATATGCCGAAGCATGGGGGCAATCCGCCGCTAATGTTATGAGAAAATCGCTCCTCCGCCCCTGCTGCCCCCTTGCATCGCATATATGCTCTTTTTTTTAACTGTGGTGGTGAAATCACCTCTGACAGCACTGAAGTCATGGCTTTATGTATTGTGGGAGCACACTCTGTTGCTGTCAGAATAAATAAACCCGTGCTGCAGCTGAATGGCGTACCTGCTAAGCAAATGATGGTTAATAATAAAACAAACATTACAGTATAACATACCATACCTGCAAAGAAAATACAATAAAACATAGTAAAAGTAAAACAGAGAGAAAACAATAGATATAGAACAATAGTGAGCGAACAGTAGAGCGGACAGTAGAGAGCGAACATAAGAGAGAGAACAATAGAGAGAGCGAAGAAAAATACAACCACAACTATTTTTGGATATTTTTTTGTTTTTGGTTCTTTTTTTTTAATTTTTTCACTTTTATAAAAACTGTAAAAAAAGTGAATGCTGCAGATTAGGGTCTCTCAAAATGTGATGGCCATCACATCTTTCGAGACCCTGTGTACGTGTGCCTAGGACTGGGTGGTACTGTACCCTACGCTAATACTCAACTAGTGTGTGGTAGCGTTTGAAACAGTCACCGATGCAGAGACCAGGTTGGTCAGGACAGGAGGGACAATAAAAGTGGGTGTCATGCCTAAATCCGAGTTTTCTGCAGACACGACATCTTCTTTGGGGTGTTCTTTGGGTAGGGGTACCAGGGAGGACATAAGGAAAATTCCTCTCATGCAGCCGGCTCACTGCATTTGCACTGGGAAGGTGGGCCAAAGCACCGTCTGGAAACAGAATGGCTGTGACAATTTCTTCCTGGAATTTAAGGAAGGATCCAGTCCGTCCTGAAGCTTTGTAAAGCACAAAAGCGTTCAGCAGCGGGAGAGCTGGTAAGATTGTGTGGGACTTGGTGTCACCCTTATTCGGAAAGGGGTACCACTTGTACATGAACAATTATTACACGAGCGTGCCACTTTTTAGTCACCTTTTTGATTATGGAATTGGCGCATGTGGCACCGTGCGATCTAATCGCTGGGGCTTCTCCTAACGGCTTGAAGAATCCCGACTTAGACAGGGGGAGAGAGCCTGCTTGAAGTGTAATAATTTGTTAGCAGTGAAGTGGAGGGATTCACGGAATGTTTTCGTTCTGTCTTCGCTTCATGCAGACACAACGGTTCAAATTACTACGGTGACTGGTGTTGTGGAGAAACCCCTCTGTGTCCATGAATACAACCTTAATAAGGGAGGGGTGGACCTCAACGACCAGTTGTTGGCGCCATACCTAATTGTCCATAAGGCCAGATGCTGGTACAAAAAAGTGTCTATATATTTATTTCAACTGGCGCTGCTTCTTAAAGGAAGGACTGATATTTTCCATAGTAGGGAAAATCTGAGGACGTAGTCTTAAGCCGCGTACACACGAGCGGAATGTCCGACAGAAAAAGTCAGACAGAAGCTATTTATCGTCTATTCCGATCGTGTGTATGCCTCATCAGACTTTTTTTTCGAAAATTCTGATGTACCTAGAAATGGAACATGTTCTAAATATTTCCGACTGAATCAATTCCTATTGGGAAAACCACTCGTCTGCTTGCTGTTCCGACGGCCCAAAAACGACGCATGCTCTGAAGTAAGTATGGGACGGAAGCTATTGGCTACTGGCTATTGAACTTCCTTTTCCTAGTCCCGTAGTACATGTTGTACGTCACCTCGTTCTGGACGGTCGAAATTTTGTTGTGACCCTGTGTATATAAGACCGCTTGAGCGGAATTCCGTTTGAGTTCCGTTGGAGAAACCTTCGGAGTTTATTCCGATGGCAAAACCGGTCGTGTGTACGCAGCATAAGAGGGGCAAGATTAATCAGATTAATCTCAATATATGGCTCAAAGGAATAAACATGCCAATGAAGAGAGGATTTTTTCCCCCAATAGTTTCATAAGGCTGAAGAAGATAGTGGACAAATCTGTGTCCTTTTTCTCCTTGAGCGAGAAATCCTTGAAAAACCCAGACATCAGGGTTTCCCAATTTTGACTGGCATAATTAGCCATGGTCAGTGAAAAATTTAGGGTAATTTACTAAATGAAAAGGAAGTTTTTAGTAAGAAAATATTAATACATAGAACCAAAAAAATGGACAAAAATATGAGGAATGGGTATTTGCTACCCTGTAGAATAGTGCAACAAGAGGGGGTTATTGCCAACTAATTGGGAAAGAGCTAGTTCAGGTCCACATCCCCAATACAACATGTAAAAACTAAGTTCCTCAAAAAGTGGGACTTTAATGGACCAGAAGAGAAGAGACACGAGGAACTGCCACCCCTATGACACTAACAAGGCTTACAAGGTATGTAATACTTCCCCGCTGTTTGGGGTTCATTATTCTCTAACTTTTTCATACTTTTGGATTGATTCTCTTGTCCCCTGGTGCAATACAAATTTTTTTTTTTTAATTTTAGGTTTGGCTGTTGTTTTTTCAGCCTCTCTTTGGATACCTGTTGAGTAATCTTTGAGCGTTCTCTGCAGTGGGATCTGTTTCTATGCTATGGACCAACTTGCATGATGATAGATTCATCACACAAACCCCCAAATGATAGGTATGGTTATCATCATCACCTTTTTGAACGATACCACTGAGCGTCTATTTTTTCAATTATCAAAGTACCCGGGCCATGAGGCGGGACTGTGTGTGAGACGTGAGCGCCGTGAACACCGGACAATTTAAATGAAAACTGTTACAGCAACGTTCCCCGCTCTGTGATGATCCGGCCGGCTCTCTTCTTCCTCTCTCTTCCTCTGGGTGATCGCTGGGAGGATGGCTCCCATTCAACCCCGCCTACCAGCAGTTCTCCCCTCCCTACTCCCAGGCAGAACATGCTCGCCCTCAATCATTTTCCATTTGCAAAATGCGAGCGGGGGGAAGAAATTTTGAGGGCTGTGTTTAGATGATCTCTTTCCCCTTTGCTGAAAAAAACGTCAGCAATAATTCCGGAGCTAAGTGAACATAGGAGAGAGAAAAACATTTTGCAACATTCTTTTTCTTTTTCTGTAAGGATCTTTTTGTAGTTTATTACATATAAATTTCACTCATATAAACCACATACAGTAGTTGAACCTTGTTTGAGGACATTCTTTTTACCCTGTATATCCACAGCATCTCCAAAAGCTGGATTGTATAATGATCATTTATTCAAATAAAGCAAATAGTAATACAGTATTAAAGGCTGAAAGGAGAGAACGAAGAATGGCTCAATCCTTACCTGTATAGACAGCAACATTCCAAAGTTCTCTCGCCATGTATTGATGTGCTCCAACAATGCTAGGTAAACTACAGCTTCAGTCATGGAAAAGGGTTATCCAATGCAATAAGGATCATTTTATACTCTTATTTTATGTTATCGTTTTCCTACAGAACCTGCATACCATACTATTGCGGAGGTGAGGGTGCAATTTTTTTTTTTTTTTTTTTCTGTGCTTTTTGGCAAGTTAAGACTTGATAGGTGTCTGTATTGTATGCAACCCAAATGTTGGCCTTTGCACTAGGTGACCATAGAATAAAAACACTGCGGGTGTGCTATGTAAAGAGTATCCTAAAGATAACATTTCTTGTTACCCGTAGCAACCAATCGGCTTCAAACTATCAAGTCCAGGCTTAGAATACATAATAGAAGCTGATTGGTGGAAATGGATAACAAAAATGTTATCTTTGGTATGCTCTTCATACATCGTGCCCTGAATGCTTTCAGTATCAGGTTACATGCATGGCTCTGTGGTCTGTTACATTATAATAAGCAGTCCTGTCTCAATGTTCAAATGACAGAGCATTCTAATCACTAGTTTATTTGTCAGCAGACTGTCTGCTAAAGGGGGTGTTTAACTTAAAGTGGTTGTAAACCTCAGACATGAAATATAAACAAAGCACATCCCTCAATAGAGTACTTATCTCAATTAAGAGTATGTGTCATTTCTGTCTGCTGCTTTGTTGCCCTGCTATCAGCATGAATAATTTCTGACAACTTTTCCTGACACCAAGGAAGAAAAAGGTGACAGCCTCAGCTCTATTCCCATGTGCTGTGTAAGAAGTGTGTGTGTGTGTGTGTGTGTGTGTGTAGGGGGGGGGGGGTCCCTCCAATCACCTCTCAGAGCTCTTTTCACTGAGCTATGCAGTGTGTGATTTCAGCCACCCCGTTTTCTGAACGCTCAGACAAGACAAGCTTGATAAATTCCGGACTTTGAATGGATGTAGAGAAGACTGCAGGTAAACAGGTTATGTAGGAGGATTTGTTTCATCTCTGTGTATCACCTGAGGCCAGTCACCTGACTGGGTATATGTAAGGGTTTACAACCACTTTAAAGTGTTTCTAAAGCTGAAGGTTTTTTACAAAAAAAATCTTCAGTTGAGCAGGGCTGATCCGCACTCTTATGGACACAAAAAGCGGGGCTTGGGCACGAGCATGCACGAGTGTCCCTATAGCAAGCAGCACTCGACAGGGGGAGGGGCCCAGGGCTCCGGTAAGGGACCTGAGAAGAAGAGGATCAGGGCTGCTCTGTGCAAAACCACTGCACAGAGCAGGTAAATATGATATGTTTGTTATTTTTTTTTAAATGCCTTTACAAACACTTTAAGACCGGTAGCTTAGTGTAAAAGATGAGCAAATCTGTTCAAAGGGGTTCTATTTGAAAATTGTTTTTCTTTCAGAATATATAAATACATGTATTTATCAGCATACCTTTTAGTAGTAGTAGTAGTAGTAGTAGTGGTAATTATCTCTTAGGCCTGATTCACACCTATGCAGGTTGCAGTTTGCATATTCCAGATGCATTTTGCAATTTTCAGTACAGTACACACTGCTGATCCATTAAAGTCTATGGAACCAAAAACCAGAAAAAAATCTCTGGCCCTTTCCAAAAATGCACAGTTGTGATCTACATCCATAGGAAACCATGTTAAATGGACTGTAGTGTGTTTCTGCAAAACTGAAAATGCACTAAAAAATGCATAGGTGTGAACCAGGCCTTAGGCATCATATTCAGAAGGCATTCTCTGATTGGATAAGGTGGCAATTGTGACACCACCACAACACCTCTGCACCTCATCCAATCAGAGAACACCTTACATTCACTGAGAAAAATGCAAGGTGTTCTGTAAATGGTGCCTGTGCCAAGCAAGCGGCTCACTGTAGTTACTATGCAGCAGGGCACCCACTTGTTCAGTTCCTGGAACACAGCATTGATTAATATAGTAGCGGCAACTACTAAAGTGATTATTTGCTTCCACATCGGTCCCACATGTAGGCAGGTTGAAATGTGGTAGTCTAGTAAGTTAGTGGCTGGCCCAGGCTGGGGAAAGGGTTAACGGTTGTAATCTCAGTTCCTGGGATTTTTGGTCCTAGCCAGCCCACCTGTGCTTTAATAAGGGGGAAGGCTGAGGCCAAGGGACTTCCTAGTTGAACTGATTGGTTCTGTTCTGCTTGTGGTATCAGGGATGCTGCGATTTGCACTGGGACTTTCGAAGATATCCAAGTCATATACTATGCCATAATAGACTCTCACAGAGGTATGCCTGGGCAGCCACACTACTATAGTTAGGGATAGGTGAAGGACTGTCAGGGCTGGGCTCAGCCCTTCCTTCTCTGAGCTGGCCTCTCAGCTCTCGGCTAATTGCCAGCTCCTATCACTCTACAGTGACTCACCTGTTGATGATATCCTGCTCGTCAGTCCTGCCTACTTAAGCCATCCAGCCCAGATGATCTCTGCCTTCGCCTTGGTCAACATCACAACATCTCCTGTGTTCTTGTTAAAGACTTGTTTGGCTGACATTCCTTCTGGCTCCAGATCCTGCTTGCTGTTCCACTACGCTGTTTCCTGGCTTCCTGACTTTCTGGCTTGTCTGACTATCCATTTTTTGACTATGTTTGTTCTATTTACTTTTATTATTAAACAAGTGTGATTTAACTGTACTTCTGTCTCGGTTTAATTTATGGTTTCTGACAAGGACTTGTTCATATTGAACTGTTATGCCACACTTGTTCAATAAAGTTACATCAACTGTTCTAACCCTGGTCTGAAGTTATACAAAGGGGTGCATGTTGGTTCTGGCATATCTAAAGAAACAGGGTCTGTAAAGCGCTAATGGGTGTGAAGTACCACCGCTACAAAGGGTTAACTCAGCAAGACAAGGAAGAGGAGTGTAGTTGCTAAGGGTAACCAAGTACAAGTTGAAGACACAATCAACCAGTCGTTAGGTGTGGTACCTGGTAAGGTGAAAGATCCTCCTATAACGAGAGGGTCGTTGTTTGCCTCCCTCCCTAGTGGTCAGTATCCAATAGCCACAGGTTGGAGGATCTCCACACCTCCAATGGCATAAAAAAGGAGGATGATGCTGGGGGGATTTATATACAGTTCACTGAAGTCATTGAAGACAGGTATCTTTGTTGGCCTTTAACTGGGAAAGTAGACTCTTAGGCACTGATCAAAATGCATCTTTTCCTTTTTTCTACCTAATAAAACCTCAGGAAATGCTAATAATGCCAATAATCTTAATTTTTTTTTTTTAGGCTAGACAGCAGATGAAACCTGTTCTGCTAAATTTATCACATCTAAAAACTACAGGATAGATTTATGGAATTTTATTTATTTTATTTTTTTTATTGTTTTAACTGGTAATGGAGGCAATCTGCAACATTGCGGCGGACACATCTGACCCCAAATGACCATTTTTGGGAACCAGTGACATTAATGCATTGATCAGTGCTATAAAAATGCACTGATCAATGTACAAATAACACTGACACGGAAGGGGTTAACACTAGGGGCAGATCAAGGGGTTAAGTGTGTTCCCTAGGTGTGTTCTAACTGTAGGAGGGATGTGCTTACTGGAACATAACAGAGATCACTATTCCCGATCACTGGGAACAGTAGATCTCTGTCATGTCATTTGGCAGAATGGGGAATCGCCTTGTTTGCATAGGCAGTTCCCCGTTCTGCCTCTCCTCACTGTGATCACGGGTTGCTGGCAGACATTGAGACCGCGGGCACGCTCCCGAGCCGGGAGCGGCACGGCCGGCGCCGAGCGCGCACCCGATATCCTCCTTGCACAAACTGACGTACAGGTACGTCAGATCGTGCAGGAGAGCCAACCTGCCGCAGCTGGTCGGCTAGTGGTTAAACAAATCCCTTAATCACTTGCCTACAGGGCACTTTCACCTCCTTCCTGCCCAGGCCAATTTTCAGCTTTCAGTGCTCTCACATTTTAAATGACATGTACTCAGTCTTGCCACACTGTACCCATATGAAATTTGTGTCCTTTTTTTCACACAAATAGAGCTTTCTTTTGGTGGTATTCAATCACTAGTTTTTTTTTATTTTTTGTGCTATAAATGAAGATAGACCGAAAATTTTGTAAAAAATTGCCTTTTTTTTTGTTTCTGTCATAAAATTTAGCAAATTAGTAATTTTTCTTCATAAACTTTGGCCAAAATTTATACTGCTACATATTTTCGGTAAAAATAACCCTAATCAGTGTATATTATTTGGTCTTTGTGAAAGCTATAGAGTCTACAAGCTATGGTGCCAATCACTGAAAATTGATCACACCTGATTAAGACCCCTTTCACACTGGGGCACTTTTCAGGTGTTTTATCGCTAAAAATAGCCCCTGTAAAGCGCCTGAAAAGCTCCTCTCAAGCCATCCCAGTGTGAAAGCCCAAATGTGCTTTCACACTGGGGCGGTGCGCTTGCAGGACAGGAAAAAAAGTCCTGCAAGCAGCATCTTTGGAGCGGTGTATACGCTGCTCCTCCCCCGCCCCTGCCCATTGAAATGAATGGGCAGCGCTTCGGCAGCGCCACAAAATGGATGCTATTAACCCTTTCCTCAGCCACTAGCGGGGGTTAAAAGCACCCCGCTAGTGGCCGAAAAGCGCTGCTATAACAGTGGTAAAATGAGGCTAAAACTAGCGGTGCTTTACCACTAACAAACCCACCACCCCAGTGTGAAAGTAGCCGTACTGAAGGCCTATCTCATTTCTTGAGACACTAACAAGCCAGGAAAGTACAAATACTCCCAAATTACCCCTTTTTGGAAAGTCGACATCCCAAGGTATTTAGTAAGTCGCAAGATGAGTTTTTGGAAGTTTTAATTTTTTCCCACAATTCTTTGCAAAATTAAGAATTTTTTTTCTACAAAAATTGTAGAAAAAAAAATTGTAATATTAACAGGTTATTCCCCACACACAGCATATGCATACTTGCAATTACACCCCAAAACACATTCTGCTACTCCTCCTGAGTATGGCGATACCACATGTGTAAGACTTTTACACAGCCTGGCCACATAAAGAGGCCCGACATTGAAGTAGCACCTTTCATTTCTCAACCACCTATTACACTTTTGAAGGACCTGGAGCACCAATGGAAACGCCCACAAAATGACCCCATTTGGGAAAGAAAACACCCTAAGGTATAATCTATAAGGCATAATGCGTTTTTTGAACATTTCATTTTTTTCCACAAGTTTTTGGAAAATGTGGAAAGAAAATGAAAACACATTTTTTTTTTTTACACAAAGTTGTCCATTTGTACAAAAGACATGTGCACAGCCAAAAAAATTCGTTCATTTTCATTTTCGTTTCATTAGTTTTTTTGTTTTTCAGGTCATTCGTTATGATCGCAATTCGTAAATTCGTACATTCGAAAATTAGTTCATTCATACATTCGTAAATTCGTACATTCGTGAATTCGTAAATTCTTACGTTCGTACATTCGTACAATCGTAAATTCTTACATTCGTTCATTCGTACATTCGTACACGCATTCATTCGTTCATTCGTACATTCGTGAATTCGTACATTCGTGAATTCGTACATTCTTACATTCGTACATTCGTACAGTCGTACATTCGTAAATTCATAAAATCGTACATTTGTAAATTAGAAGATTCGTAAATTTGTAAATTCAAAATTTGAAAACCCAAAAATTCGAAAATCTGAAATAGTAACTAACTATTAAATTATATGTATTGTAATTTTCTTTCAAATTTGACTGTCAGTGAACGTAACAAATACGGATTTATCTGAAGTTACGAATTATCCAAAACAAATGCTGCATCTAAACAAATGGAACGGAACAAATTAATAAGAGACAATAATAATAAAAGGTTTTTCTTATTATTATTTTAATTTATTATTATTAAGTTATTACGTTCCATTCGTTTGGATACGGCATTCGTTATTTCGGATCATTAATAACTTCGGATAAATTTGTATGTGTTATGTTCACTAACAGCCAAATTTGAAAGGAAATTACAACACCTATAATTTAATAGTTACTAGTGATAGTTAAGTTATTATTAGTCAATTATTATTTCATATTTCCGAATTTACAAATTTACGAATTCACTAATTTACTAATGCACGAATGTACGACTTTACAAATGTACGAATGTACATTCGTAAATTACGAATGTACAAATTTTTTGAATTTACGAAAATTCTGAAAAAATCGTTAAACGGGTTTTCGTTAATTTGGATATTAAAAAACGAATTTGGAACAAAACGAATTGCACATGCCTATTATACAATATTTCCAACACATAACATGTACATAGCAAAAATTGCACCCCAAAATAGATTCTCCTCCTGAGTATGGCAATACCACATGTGTGAGACTTTTAGACAGTCTGTAATACTTCATATTCCCAACGCACACATTCCTGGTATAAGCTCTCAAAATTTGGGTGCTGCAGCAACAACCAGCTGGATACTGGTTCAAATCACAAAGTAGATATTTGCCAGCACACCAAGGATCGGCACAATGTGGCGTCCAAACAGGTGGTTTATTGTATGATTCTTGTGTTGTTATCATGCAATAAACTACCCGTTGGGCGCAACTTTGTGACGATCCTTGGTGTGTTGGCAAATATCTACTTTTTTACACAGCCTGACCACATAAAGAAGCCCAACATTCAAATAGCACCTTCAGGCACCTTCAGGAGCATAAATTACACATCTAATTTCCTGACAACCTATCATTTTTGATGGCCCTTCATATTTCTAACACATAGTAGAGCTGCACGATTAATTGTTAAGAATCGTTATCGCAATCTTGATAAAAGTATTTCCTGATTCATTCTATGTAGAGAATTCTCTCTGCTCTGCTAAAGCCGACAGCTGTCAAAAGAAAGAAAAAAAAATGTGCAGTCTGCCAAGAATCATAACATTTTTTAGCAATGAAACTTAAGTATAAACATTGTAACAAGTTGTCCTTTAGATCAAAGGAATACACTTTGATGTGAAAATGAGGGAAGTTTAACCACTTAAACACTAAATCTTTTTCTGACATTTGTTGGTTTCAAGTTAAAATATTTTTTTTTTTTTGCTAGAAAATTACTTAGAACCCCCAAACATATTATATATATATATATATATATATATATGTAGGAAGGCCAGTATGGTGGCCTGAATTTATGGGAGGAGCCCGGGGGGTATTTAAGCAGCCCGCTCACCTGTGGTGCTTGTCGGTTTCCTGTGCGCGATATACGTCACTAGGCCGACTATTCGATATACCAGCGTTCGCAAGTTCTTGCCTTGCAAGTTCCCGTATTCGATATTCCGTACTCAAAACCTTCGAAGTCCGCGTTTTCCGTTCGTAGTTTGTACCACGCGTCTGGCTTGGCTGTCGCAGGTAAGGTCCCGTCGGACTTTTCGTTTTTCATATCATGTCACTAAACCGTGATTTCAAATTTTCGTTTCACTCGCATTTCACAAACTGCAATGTATATCGCTCGTACTTTCGATATGTTACCATTTCGACAGCACTGCGACGCAGACGTCGCTTCATTTCTAGCATGTCGGTATCGGTAGACAGCCATAGCCAGTCGCAATTTGCAATTTATCAAGTCAAGTTAGTTCGATACCAATCATTTCTCATTTCGGAAACATTTCTAAACTCATTTCTGACATTTCAAAAATTGCAATTTATCAAGTCAGTTCGATACCAACCATTTCTCATTTCTGAAACATTTCTAAACTCATTTCTGACATTTCAAATCATTTCTCATTTCAGTCACTTACCGCGCTCCGATTCGAATCCAGTCGCACCAAAGGTGCGCCGATTCGTTCCGGTGTGCCCCAGTTATTACGGCCTCATTTCTATACATGCACCAGAGCTACGTTATTGTCAGTCAATTTGTACCTCTGCCATGGTTATCATTTCATTTCCACGTATCACGTTCCGACATGAATTCAGTCGCATGAAAAAAAAAAAAAAAATGCACCGATTCATCTCGGCGTGCCCCAGGATTGGCCTCATTTCTATACATGCTCCAGAGTTACGTTTATCAGTCAATTGTACCTCTGTCATGGTTATCATTTCATTTCCATGTATCACGTCCCGACATGAATTCAGTCGCATGAAAAATGCACCGATTCGTCTCGGCGTGCCCCAGGATGGGCCTCATTTCTATACATGCTCCAGAGTTACGTTTATCAGTCAATTGTACCTCTGTCATGGTTATCATTTCATTTCCATGTATCACGTCCCGACATGAATTCAGTCGCATGAAAAATGCACCGATTCGTCTCGGCGTGCCCCAGGATTGGCCTAATTTCTATACATGCTCCAGAGGTACGTTTATCAGTCAATTATACCTCTGTCATGGTTATCATTTCATCTCCATGTATCACGTTCCGACATGAATTTAGTCGCATGAAAAATGCACCGATTCATCCCGGCGTGCCCCAGGATTGGCCTCATTTCTATACATGCTCCAGAGTTACGTTATCAGTCATTTGTACCTCTGTCATGGTTATCATTTCAGTCCCACGTATCACGTTCCGACAGGAATTCAGTCGCATGAAAATGCACCGATTCGTCTCGGCGTGCCCAGGATTGGCCACATTTCTGATACATGCTCCAGAGTCCGGATCATAGCTAAATCGTAGACATCGGGGGATTGACCCATATCTCTGTCATGCAATTTCTACCATTTCACTTCCACAACGCATCACCGTTTCGGAACCAGTCGCATCTGAGGCGCACCATTCGTCACGGCATGCATCAATGCATCACTGGTTCCGATCACATTTCATACCTACACCAGAGCTCGGTTGGTTGCCAGTCGCTAACACGGCACAACCAATTCGAGCCTCGGTCAAAACAAGCATTTCTCTCATTTCATTTAATACTGCACTCCTATTCGAATCCAGATGCATCAAACAAGCACCGATTCGTCCCAGGAGCACCAATATTGTCAGTTGCCTCATTCCAATACACGCTCCAGAGCCCGGCCCACGGTCGAACAAATCGTGACACGACCAGGCCGCACCTCTGTCATGCAGTTCATTCATTTCACAATCAAGGCAAACATTTCGAATCATTTCATTGTCACAAAATTGCAAGCACCATACAAATCATGGCTTCAAGTTACTTAGCAATCCCTTCACGAATTGTCACCTTTCATCTTCCTCAGGTCAGTCAAAGTTCAGTAGGTCCACCCTGCACCAGGTTGGACGATATCCCCCCAGGTAAAAAAAAAAAAAAAAAAAGGGGGAGAATAAGTCGGGTAAGTATGACTCAGCGGATCAAAGAAAAAACTTGAAATTCATCTCACCCCCAATAGGTTACAGTCAACCAGGAAATAAAGCTCGAGAGATCCTCACCAGAGCAACCATGTCCCAGGCCGGCAGTGAAGACTTCACGGCCCCTCTATCACCTACTCCGGTCTCAGAAAGCGGCAGCGTGCAATCCCTCAGGGGATGGACTATCCCCAAACTGACGGCAGAGCTCAGACGCAGAGGTGTCCCCTTCCCCGCCACAGCGAGGAAAGGCGAGCTCTTCAAACTCCTCTTCCCCCCACCAGCAGCAGGACCCAGTACCCAACAGGCATCCCTCCAGTCCATATCATCGGCCATCTCACAATTACACACGATGGTGTCATCTCTATCCACCTCAGTTGCAGACGTCCAAGCCAGGGTGGCACTTCTGGAGGCCCGACCGGCCACGGCTGTCCCCGACCCAACTGCAACTCAGACCTTGACACCTCTTCCTACAGGTACCTCAGGCTCAAGCGCCATTGTCTACCCCTCCCACCTGGTCCCAACCAGTATCAGGAAGGACATTTTGGACGGCAAGGACGTCAACCTGGCCTCTCTCCTTATCTCCGTGCATGATTTGGCAGAAAATAAGGCCTACTCCTGGGGCGACATATCGGTGGTCCTTAAAGCCAAAGACCCCAGGCTGAACCGCAAGCTATCAGTCCCCGAATTTACCCTGGCCTTTGGCATGCTCAGAGATGTCTTGTGCTCAGCCACCCCTAGCAGGCGGGAAGAGCTGGACTTATACCTCCATACTGTGGTAGACTTGGGCCACAAGTATGGAGGTTTCGCCTTCTACGATTATCATCGTTCCTTCTCAGCCAAGGCCGCCGCCAGATTCTCACAATTCCAGATCACGACAGATTGGAGTCTCATGGACACAGAGCTCTTCTGCCGCCACTTTGCCGGCTTACGCTCACCTCTGTGTGTAATTTGCCAGTCTTCCACCCACACTGCCACCTGGTGCGCCAATACGGCGATCAGACGGCCCTTCGAGTTCCCCTCTACATCAGGTACAGTACAGGGCCAGTCGATCCCTGAACCAACGCCTCAGGTGGACAAACTCGGACGCCCAGTCCGAACCGTGGGAGGGGCAGCCATCTGTAACAACTTCAACTATGGGTCCTGCAACTTCAGCCAATGCCGTCTACTTCACATCTGCACTTTATGCCAAAGAGCACACCCTAGGAATTTGTGTGAAGTCAAGCAACACAAGAGGGCATGACTAAGCCGAATCAACATCTTATGGTTAGGACTGTATCTCACTTCACACCCCACCCCTTCCCTGGCCACCTACCTTATCCAAGGCTTTACAGTAGGTTTTCACACCGGCCTCATTGCACTGCCCCACAGTACTCACGAATGCGCCAATCTTCGTTCGGCAGCCATCGACGAACAGGCCATAGATCAGCTCTTACAGGCAGAGGTAGATCGAGACTACGTAATAGGCCCTTTCACTTGCCCCCCTTTCAGCACATGGAGAGTCAGCCCTATTGGGCTTGTCAAGGGCAAATTCTCTAATAAATTGCGTTTGGTGTACGACTTGTCTGCGCCTCATTCTTCGCACATACCCAGTCTCAATTCCCTGATCCCCTCCGAAGAGTTTTCCCTAAAATATTCCTCCGTTGACATGGCAATACAAGCGATCATCAAAGCAGGCACAGGTGCCTGGCTCTCCAAAGCCGACATCTCGGATGCTTTCAAGCTCCTGCCCATCCACCCATCCCTTTGGTGCTGGCACGGCATCAAATGGAAGGAAGCGTATTATTTTGCCACGAAACTCACCTTCGGTTCGAAGAGTAGCCCGTGGCTCTTCGACACGTTCGCACAGTCCCTCGTTTGGATACTATTACACAAGGGTCAATGCCATGAAGTCATCCATTACCTGGATGACTTCCTACTGATAGAACCGCCCAACAAGCCCCCAGGAGATCTCGACAAACTTAGAGCAATTTTTGGAAACCTCAATGTTCCTATCGCCGAGCACAAAGTCGATGGTCCAGCAAACATCATCACCTTTCTCGGGGTCAGCTTGGATACCTACGCAATGCAGGCCAGTCTCCCCCCTGACAAATTAACACGCATTAGGGCAGTCCTTCACGACTTTACACACACCAAGGGCTGTACCAAAAAACAGTTGCAGTCTCTCCTGGGTATGCTCAACTTCGCTATGCGAATTATCCCACAAGGCCGCACATTTGTATCACGCCTGCTTAGATTTCTGTCAGAAACTCAAGACCCTGATCAGATTTTGAAATTAGACTCCGCAGCTATAGCGGACCTATCAATGTGGGAGGAATTCTTGTCCGCCTGGAATGGCATATCTCTATTTATACCTATGGTTTCGATCCATTCACCCCAGGTGGTGACTGACGCTGCAGCCTCCACAGGTTTCGCGGCAATTTTTGGCCATCATTGGTTTTCAGGACCCTGGCCTCAACAGATACTGTTGATACCCGGCTTTTCCCAAACATCTGCCCTCTTTGAGCTTTATCCCATAGTGGCAGCCGCACAACTCTGGGGCCACCACTGGACAGGACAAACCGTAGTCTTCACCACCGACAACCAAGCCACGGCAGACATCATCAACAGAGGCAGGTCCAAGTCCCTAGCAGTCATGTCCTTCCTGCGCAGGTTGGTACAACTGTCTTTACAACATCAGTTCAACATACACTGTGAATTTATACCCGGCAGATACAACTCAGCAGCTGACGCACTATCACGTTTCAATTATCCCTCCTTTTTCAAACAGGTTCCCGATGCCGATCCAATGTCGGCCCCTATCCCCGTCTGGTCACAACTGACCCTGGACTAGTTCAACATCTACACGGAGCTACGCAACTCATAAATAATTCCCTCTCCCGCAACACACTCAAAGCCTACCAGACAGCTTGGAAGGCTTTTAATAAATTCCTCACGTCCTGCCGCAAAGAACCAACAGATGTCAAACAGGTACTGGCCTTCACGGCACACTGCCACACGCAGCTGGCCTTATCCTACAACACCATCCGGTTATACCTAGCCGGCATTCAACATTTCATGGCACTTGAAGACCCGACGAAATCGTCACTGTTCTCATCTCACGCTATACGAGCCATCCTAAGGGGAATACAGAAACAACAACCAGTCATCAGCACTAAGCGCTTGCCCATTACAGGGCCCATCTTTAGGGACATGTCAAATATTCTGGCTACATCGCCATTCGGTCTGCTCCCCAGCACGGTCTTACAAGCAGCCATATATTTAGCTTACTATGGGTTCTTGCGGCCTGGCGAATTCACCTCTAACAAACCCACAGACCAAGTACTATGCAGACGACACTTGCTTCGACACCAAGACCACTTTATCCTGCACCTCGAGGTCTCTAAAACCCAGCAAACGGGCTCGGGAGTGAACATCCACCTCTACAGAACCAACAACAGCTGGTGTCCAGTCGCTGTACTCAACCGACTCCTATCTCTCCTGCCTGAGCAACCAGACAGCAGTCCCCTTCTACCATTCCCAGTCAAACCCTTAAACGCCTCTCAGTTTGTGAGTCACATCAGGATACTTCTCCGCAATCTTCACCTTAACCCTAGTCAGTATTCCGGACACTCTTTCCGCATCGGAGCAGCCTCCGCGGCGTCCCGCCACGGGGTGCCAGATCACATCATCAAAAGACTAGGCAGGTGGAAATCAGCCTGCTTCGCCCGGTACATCCCCAATCCACAAACAGAGATGGCACAGGCATTCTCCAAATTGGCTCAATAAATAACTGAAAACCAATAAAATTATAACCCTACCTGAATGTTTTTGCCCCCTTATTTTGGCATACCGGCCATTAGACCAAGGCACACTTTCAGGTCCATTTCATATGGTAAGTCCACACTTTTAGGTCTATTTCCGATGGTAAGTCTTATCTTTACTATAAGTGTTATCTATGTCCATATCGGACATAGGGCTCCGACCATAAGTAGGAAGGCCAGTATGGTGGCCTGAATTTATGGGAGGAGCCCGGGGGGTATTTAAGCAGCCCGCTCACCTGTGGTGCTTGTCGGTTTCCTGTGCGCGATACCCACCCTCCCATCCCCATTTCATAGCATTTCTCAACTATTCATTTCATTCATTTCTCTTACAGAATAATCATTTCTTAAACCAGGGTATGCCCCCTTATTTTGGCATACCGGCCATTAGACCAAGGCACACTTTCAGGTCCATTTCATATGGTAAGTCCACACTTTTAGGTCTATTTCCGATGGTAAGTCTTATCTTTACTATAAGTGTTATCTATGTCCATATCGGACATAGGGCTCCGACCATAAATATATATATATATATATATATATATATATATATATATATATATATATATATTTTAGTAGAGACCCTAGAGAATAAAATGGTGGTTGTTGCTATTCTTTATGTTACACTGTATTTGCGCAGCCATCGTTCAAATGCATTTATTTTTTTGGGAAAAGTTACACTTTAATGAAATAAAAAAAATAACTAACCAGTAAATTTAGCCCAATTTTTTTGTATAATGTGAAAAATTTTACACCGCGAGAATCGTGATCTTTTTTTTCTAAGCAAAAAATTTGTGATTCTCATTTTGTCCAGAATCGTGCAGCTCTAACACATAGCATGTACATATCAAGAATTACAATCCAAAATAAATTCTATTGAGGAAAGGGTAAAAAAAAAAGTATTACCTGTGTCCACAGAGGAGAGAATTGGTCCAGGCCAGGGGCGGATCCAGGGGGGGGGGGCAACGGGGCAATTGCCCCCTCCGAGAAATGCGGGTGAGTGAGCCGGCGGGCGGCTCCGTAATTGAGAGAGCCGCCGGGCGGCTCGGCGGCTCCATAGGTGAAAGAGCCGCCGGGCGGCTCCGTAGAGACAGACAGCGGCAATGGCGTTGTTAGGTGGGTGCGGGGGTGTGCGGTCCGCACCCGGGTGACACCCGCCAGAGGGGTGACACCCGTAGGTAGCAGCACGCTGACCTGATCTGCTTCTCAGGTCTTGCGCTGTGTGTGTGCCTCAGCGCAGTGGACTGAAGCCGCCTCCCCCTCCTCTCTGTTTACATTCACACAGGAGGAGGAGGAGCCCGAGGGACACACACGGCTGTGTGTATCTTCCGGTCCGCGCTGTTCTGAGGTCTGTATTAATGGGGGCTCTGCACTGAGGGGGATTCAGTACCAATTAGGGGCTCTGCACTGAGGGGGATTCTGTACCAATGGGGGGCTCTGCACTGAGGGGGATTCAGTACCAATTAGGGGCTCTGCACTGAGGGGGATTCTGTACCAATGGGGGGCTCTGCACTGAGGGGGATTCAGTACCAATTAGGGGCTCTGCACTGAGGGGGATTCTGTACCAATGGGGGGCTCTGCACTGAGGGGGATTCTGTACCAATGGGGGGCTCTGCACTGAGGGGGATTCTGTACCAATGGGGGGCTCTGCACTGAGGGGGATTCTGTACCAATGGGGGCTCTGCACTGAGGGGGATTCTGTACCAATGGGGGGCTCTGCACTGAGGGGGATTCTGTACCAATGGGGGGCTCTGCACTGAGGGGGATTCTATACTAATGGGGGGCTCTGCACTGAGGGGGATTCTGTACCAATTAGGGGCTCTGCACTGAGGGGGATTCTGTACCAATGGGGGGCTCTGCACTGAGGGGGATTCTGTACCAATGGGGGCTCTGCACTGAGGGGGATTCTGTACCAATGGGGGGCTCTGCACTGAGGGGGATTCTGTACCAATTAGGGGCTCTGCACTGAGGGGGATTCTGTACCAATGGGGGGCTCTGCACTGAGGGGGATTCTGTACCAATGGGGGGCTCTGCACTGAGGGGGATTCTGTACCAATGGGGGGCTCTGCACTGAGGGGGATTCTGTACCAATTAGGGGCTCTGCACTGAGGGGGATTCAATACCAATGGGGGGCTCTGCACTGAGGGGTATTCTGTACCAATGGGGGGCTCTGCACTGAGGGGGATTCTGTACCAATGGGGGGCTCTGCACTGAGGGGGATTCTGTACCAATGGGGGGCTCTGCACTGAGGGGGATTCTGTACCAATGGGGGGCTCTGCACTGAGGGGGATTCTGTACCAATGGGGGCTCTGCACTGAGGGGGATTCTGTACCAATGGGGGGCTCTGCACTGAGGGGGATTCTATACTAATGGGGGCTCTGCACTGAGGGGGATTCTATACCAATGGGGGGCTCTGCACTGAGGGGGGATTCTATACTAATAGGGGCCCTGCACTGAGGGGGATTCTATATTAATGGGGGTTCTGCACTGAGGGGGATTCTATACTAATGGGGGGCTCTGCACTGAGGGGGATCTATACTAATGGGGGCTCTGCACTGAGGGGGGATTCTATACTAATGGGGGCTCTGCACTGAGGGGGGATTCTATACTAATGGGGATTACAACATCTCTCTGCTGCCTGTCTCTGGGACACACGAGACCACCTTAGCAGGTGGCAAGTGACAATCTTCATCTGGTGACAGGCGACGTGGCAAGAGACAATCCGCAACATGTGGCAGGCGACGTGGCAAGTGACACACTCGGGGCTCCCACTGATTCTGCATTATGGTGAGTTAAACTATTTAATTTTTTATAACAATGTAATAATAGTAATAATGCGCTTCAATCATCCTGACACCATAACAACCATGGTGCCGTGATGATTGAAGCGCCAACACCAGCCATTTCCCCGATAGATGTACCCCAAAAAAATATATTTTCTGGCAGTGCCCCTCCCGAGACTAGACTCTGGATCCGCCCCTGGTCCAGGCAGCAGGCAGCATGGAGGGAAGTGCTTAGCGACAACAATAGTAATTATCCAGTCAGCAGGCAGGAATATGGTCTATAGTCAGCACATGGATATTGTCAGCACAGCCAAAGCATTTGTCCAAAGGAATTATCCAGGCAGAGACAGCAAGCACAGCCATAATATTGGTTCTGGTACACTGTTACCTGCAGACGCTCATTATTGTACCACTCTCCAGCCCTTCATAAACATACTGCCTTTTGCTACAGCTAATTATTTCCATGGTACAGGCAGCAGGTAGAGGTGTGGTCAGTTGATGCGGCAGGCAGAGGTATTATGGCAGTAAGTCAGCAGCAGCTAAGGGCCTCAATCAGGTAAGACCTGGGCACAGGGGTAGAGGATTATTCCACCCAAATCTCTTTGAAGCCTCTGGACTCCAGACCCTAATCCGGAAATTATGAAACCCAGAGAAAACAAAAAAAATTGTTTACTCCATCCGGAAAAACAATTCTGGGGCCGCTCACATGTGAGACACCTGTGTACTACAGTAACAGGGCAACAGATCAGTCCGAGCCAGGGGCGGATCCAGAGTCTAGTCTCGGGAGGGGCACTGCCAGAAAATATATTTTTTTGGGGTACATCTATCGGGGAAATGGCTGGTGTTGGCGCTTCAATCATCACGGCACCATGGTTGTTATGGTGTCAGGATGATTGAAGCGCATTATTACTATTATTACATTATTATAAAAAATTAAATAGTTTAACTCACCATAATGCAGAATCAGTGGGAGCCCCGAGTGTGTCAATTGCCACGTCGCCTGCCACATGTTGCGGATTGTCTCTTGCCACGTCGCCTGTCACCAGATGAAGATTGTCACTTGCCACCTGCTAAGGTGGTCTTGTGTGTCCCAGAGACAGGCAGCAGAGAGATGTTGTAATCCCCATTAGTATAGAATCCCCCCTCAGTGCAGAGCCCCCATTAGTATAGAATCCCCCCTCAGTGCAGAGCCCCCATTAGTATAGATCCCCCTCAGTGCAGAGCCCCCATTAGTATAGAATCCCCCTCAGTGCAGAACCCCCATTAATATAGAATCCCCCTCAGTGCAGGGCCCCTATTAGTATAGAATCCCCCCTCAGTGCAGAGCCCCCCATTGGTATAGAATCCCCCTCAGTGCAGAGCCCCCATTAGTATAGAATCCCCCTCAGTGCAGAGCCCCCCATTGGTACAGAATCCCTCTCAGTGCAGAGCCCCCATTGGTACAGAATCCCCCTCAGTGCAGAGCCCCCCATTGGTAAAGAATCCCCCTCAGTGCAGAGCCCCCCATTGGTACAGAATCCCCCTCAGTGCAGAGCCCCCCTCAGTGCAGAGCCCCCCATTGGTACAGAATCCCCCTCAGTGCAGAGCCCCCCATTGGTATAGAATCCCCCTCAGTGCAGAGCCCCTAATTGGTACAGAATCCCCCTCAGTGCAGAGCCCCCCATTGGTACAGAATCCCCCTCAGTGCAGAGCCCCCCATTGGTACAGAATCCCCCTCAGTGCAGAGCCCCCCATTGGTACAGAATCCCCCTCAGTGCAGAGCCCCTAATTGGTACAGAATCCCCCTCAGTGCAGAGCCCCCCATTGGTACAGAATCCCCCTCAGTGCAGAGCCCCCATTGGTACAGAATCCCCCTCAGTGCAGAGCCCCCCATTGGTACAGAATCCCCCTCAGTGCAGAGCCCCTAATTGGTACAGAATCCCCCTCAGTGCAGAGCCCCCCATTAGTATAGAATCCCCCTCAGTGCAGAGCCCCCCATTGGTACAGAATCCCCCTCAGTGCAGAGCCCCCCATTGGTACAGAATCCCCCTCAGTGCAGAGCCCCCATTGGTACAGAATCCCCCTCAGTGCAGAGCCCCCCATTGGTACAGAATCCCCCTCAGTGCAGAGCCCCCCATTGGTACAGAATCCCCCTCAGTGCAGAGCCCCCCATTGGTACAGAATCCCCCTCAGTGCAGAGCCCCTAATTGGTACTGAATCCCCCTCAGTGCAGAGCCCCCCATTGGTACAGAATCCCCCTCAGTGCAGAGCCCCTAATTGGTACTGAATCCCCCTCAGTGCAGAGCCCCCCATTGGTACAGAATCCCCCTCAGTGCAGAGCCCCTAATTGGTACTGAATCCCCCTCAGTGCAGAGCCCCCATTAATACAGACCTCAGAACAGCGCGGACCGGAGGATACACACAGCCGTGTGTGTCCTCGGGCTCCTCCTCCTCCTGTGTGAATGTAAACAGAGAGGAGGGGGAGGCGGCTTCAGTCCACTGCGCTGAGGCACACACACAGCGCAAGACCTGAGAAGCAGATCAGGTCAGCGGGCGGTGTTAGCGGTGCGTGCCGCCACCTACGGGTGTCACCCCTCTGGCGGGTTTCACCCGGGTGCGGACCGCACACCCCCGCACCCACCTAACAACGCCATTGCCGCTGTCTGTCTCTACGGAGCCGCCCGGCGGCTCTTTCACCTATGGAGCCGCCGAGCCGCCCGGCGGCTCTCTCAATTACGGAGCCGCCCGCCGGCTCACTCACCCGCATTTCTCAGAGGGGGCAACTGCCCCGTTGCCCCCCCCCTGGATCCGCCCCTGGTCCGAGCGGTAGGCAAAAGCAAAGTCAATAAAACAGGCCAGGGTCAGTTCACGTGCAAGCAGTCCAAGGGGTTGGCAGAAGTGTAGTTGATAAAATAGGCCAGGGTCAGTTCACGTGGAAGCAGTCCAAACGGCAGGCAGAGACATAGTCAAAAAACAGGCCAGGGTCAGTTCACGTGGAAGGCAGTGGCATGGTTATTTGAGGAAGCATGGAAAATGGTCAGCACAGATGATGAAAATGGAGAAATGGTTAAAAATATGGGCTAATATTTTAGGGATGTGTCATAAAGTAGGAAGCATTTACCAATGCAAAGGCTGGGTTGGGAGGGACACTGGAGACAATAGTAGCTGATATCGCTTCGAAATCCTCTTTTGGTGCATATGCAACATCTTTTTTTGGCATCTTCGGCTTGTTTGTCTGGGAAGTGGCACTCATGATGTCGGCTAACAACATCAGAGCAAAAGTTTTCTGGGGGGGTCTTTGTTGATAGATGAGGGACGTGAAACTTCTTCGATGAATCTTAGGAAGTGGGTGGATTTGGTGTAGATTATGTATGCATTATAAATGGCCAAATTACTTAGATAAATTGCTACTTTCTTGTACCAGAAACGGGACCTCCTTATTGACAAATAGGGCTGAAGCATTTGGTCATTGAAACCCCCCCCCACCCCCACTGGAGCTTCCCCAGGCCAGGGATTTTCCAAGGTATAGGAGTTTGATAATATCTATCCAGGTATATGTGATAACCTTTGTTCAGCAGTGGGTATGCCAGGTCCGATACAATTTTTCCAGTTGTGCCCATGTAGGCCGGGCACTCTTCCTTCATAAATGCGGAGCGCATACAGATATCCCATGATACTCTCGCAAAGCTTATAAAATTTTACTCCGTAAGGGTGTGGCTTGGCGCACAGCGGAGATGGACGCACACTAGCTGGGCTCCGTGGAAAAACACAGCCTACAGCCTGACTCCCTGCTTTGATTGAGCTGGAAATGGGCAAATTGCTCCATCAGACCCCACAATCTTGATTCCGCTGCGGCTCAGCGGCCACATCGGCCAGGAACATATCAGACTTATTCAAGTCTCAGTCTTCCTCACGAGGCAGCGTGGCCAGGAACAAGATGGCGCTGGCACAGCGGGAGGAGGAGCACTTCAGTGAGGAATCACAGTCTGCTGCAGAGGACACAGGTAGGGGATATAAGTAAGCAGATCAACCCTTCACATATGCTGACATGTCTGGTTTTGCAGCAGACATAAAATCCACCTTCTCTGCAGCCATAACAGAGGTCAATTCAAACCTGCTGGTTCTCACTGAGAAGCTGGCCATGGTGGAGGCGATGGGGAAACACAGGGACAGGGCAATCCACAGGCTGGAGAAGGTAGCGGTCTCCCACTCTTCCCATTTAATTGAAATGAACAGGCATTTGGAGGACTTAGATAAAAGGGGTAGAAGAAGCAATATCTGAATGAGAGGGCTCCCTGAGTCTGTGGACAATGATCAAATCATCCCTGCACTACAGAGAGTCTTTAACAGGTTACTGGAATGGCCCACGTTATCCAAGACGTTACTGACAGAGCCACATTTTTTACTGACACTGCAAAAAAGTACCCAGAATGCCTATTTTCCGTGCTAAATAGTGCAAATGTCAATATTTAAACTATAAACATGTAGCTAGTGCTATTAGAAAAGTGTTTAAGTTAAACAAAAGTCAAAAAGCATATTTCTCCATTTACATGGTACAGGAGGGGGTCAGAGGCTGCACGGACATGGTACAGGAGGGGGTCAGAGGCTGTGTGGACATGGTACAGGGGTCAGAGGCCGTGTGGACATGGTACAGAGGTCAGAGGCTGTGCAGACATGGTACAGGGATCAAAGGCTGTGTGGACATGGTACAGGGATCAGAGGATGTGCGAACATGGTACAGGGGGTCAGAGGCTGTGCGGACATGGTACAGGGAGTCAGAGGCTGTGCGGACATGCTACATGGGGTCAGAGGCTGTGCAGACATGGTACAAGGGGTCAGAGGCTGTGCGGACGTGGTACAGGGGGTCAAAGGCTGTGCGGACATGGTACAGGGGATTAGAGGCTGTGCAGACATGGCACAGGGAGTTAGAGGCTGTGCGGACATGGTACAGGGATCAGAGGCATGGTACAGGGGTCAGAGGCTATGCGGACATGGTACAGGGGGTCAGAGGCTGTGCGAACATGGTACAGGGGTCAGAGGCTGTCTGTGTAGTGCTCTCCTATTGGATGGCTCTGCCCTGCTCTAGGTGTCCTCCATCCTCCTCCATACTTGGCTCAGTATAGGGGAGGCTCAGGCTGATGAGCACAATACACATCAGTCTGACCTGTAGTGGATGGTCATAGTCAGCGGCGCTCCGTTCAGTGCTCCATTTCAGGCAGAGACCAACCTCCTCCTCCTCTGCTGTGGCGAGATACCACCACGAACGAACGCCTGCCATTCAAAAATGGCGCCATCCCGCCCGGCCGAGCGTGTGCGAGTTTTCCCAAGCCTGACAGGCTTCGGAACAGCACATGCGCAATTGCGCTGTCAGCCTGCAGCCATGCTTTTTACAGGCACAGCTGCCTGTAATGGCCATTTACGGGCATGCCGAAACTGGGGTGAAGTTTTTGGGCTGCTCGTAATTTAACGGGCGGTTGGCAACACTGGACGGGTGGCAGGTGACGTTCACTGATGGGCTGTGCGATTGGGTGGCAGGTGACGTTCACTGATGGGCTGTGCGATCGGTGGCAGGTGACATTCACTTATAGGTAAAGACGGTGTGACTGATGATGGTGACTGATGAGTGGCTGGCGACGTTCACTGAGGGGTGACGGGTGCACTGCTGACAGTCACTGATGGCACTATTGGGTGACAGGGGCACTTTATGGGCACTAATGGGTGACAGGTTCACTTTATGGGCGCTAATGGGCACTGATGTGGTGACTGCTGGGTGACAGGTGCAATGTGGGGGGGTAGGGGCAATGTGACAGGTTCTCTTTGTGTTGTGCTTGTGCAGTACACTAAACAAGACACAGATCTGTAACTCACTGCTCCTGGCTCTTCTCTCCTGACACTGGAAATGGTGTGTGAGGAGGGAAGAGCCTGTAACAGCCAGTTACCGGTCTTTGTTTACATTTGTGATTGGCTGTGAATGGATCACAGCCGATCACATGGTAAACAGCCGCCGCCCAATTGAGCGCATGCGCAGTGTGCAAGGGGGAAGTACCATCTGTGATTGGCCGTGACTGCATCACGTGATAAACAGCCATGCCCATTGGCTGTTCACCCCCATCGGTGACGAGCTGTGTCTCGCGGACACGCCACCACTGACAGAGCAGAGCTGCGCGCACCTGCTCGCGCGCATTCCCTGTTAGAATAGGCAAACCGCATATGACGTCTGCCCAGAACGAGAGCCGCACCGCCCCTCCGTGGCAACTGGTTAAAGGAGTTGTAAAGGCAGAAGGTTTTTATCTTAATGTATTCATGCATTAAGATAAAAAGCCTTCTGTGTGTAGCAGCCTCCCCAGCACCCCCCCCAATACTTACCTGAGCCCCATCTCTCTCCAGAGATGTCCACAAGTCCCTCGGCCATCCGGGACTCTCCTCCTGATTGGCTGAGACACAGCAGCGGTGACATTGACTCCCATGGCTGTCAAAGTCAGTTAGCCAATCAGGAGAGGGGGCAGGGCTGAACAGCAACTCAATGTCTGAATGGACACAAGGAGCTGCAGCTCGGCTTGGGTTCTCCCAAGCTGCTGCCTGTGGAGGCACTTGACAGGAGGGAGAGGCCAGGAGCAATGAAGAGGGACCCGAGAAGAGGAGGATCTGGGCTGCCCCATGCAAAACCGCTTCACAGTGCACATAAGTATAACATGTTTGTTATTTATTTATTTTAAAAACGAGACTTTACAATCACTTACAATCAGTTATTTTAATCTCTACCTGCAAATAATCCCTTATGAAGGGGGTTATAATTAACCACTTCAATACCCGGCCATAGTCATATGACGTCCGCAGATGGGATCTCCCATCCTGGGCGGGCGTCATATGACATCCTCGGCTTCTCGCCACTCCTGCGGGCCACTCCTGCGGGCCCCCCCGCAGCGATCGGGGATAGGGTGTGTCCCTCTGACACAGCCCATCCCAGATCCATGTAAAGAACCAATAAAAAATGGCTCTTTACCACGTGACCGGCTGTGTCCAATCACAGTCGGACACATGTACTGTCCAGATGCACGGCGCTCCTGCACGCCCCTAGGGCATACGCAGAGTGGCGATCGGGGACGAGGCTTGTCACCCTGACACAGCCCAACCCCGAATGTCAACAATCCGCGGTAACGAGATGTTACCGGGTTCTCCTCCTCACACACCGATCGTGTGTGAGAAGGAGATTGCAGTAACATCTTGTTACTGCTTACAGTGTACACCAACCACACTGATTGCCCCCCCCCATAAAGAGGAACTGTCACCAGCCATCAAAGTACCTGTCACCAGCCATCAAAGTACCTCTCATCACCCATCAAAGTACCTGTCGCAGTTCATCTGAGTACCCGAGTACCTGAGTACCTGTTACAGCCCATCTGAATACCAGAGTACCTGTCACAGCCCATCTGAGTACCTGAGTACCTGTCACAGTTTATCTGAATACCTGAGTACCTGTCACAGTCCATCTGAGTACCTGAATACCTGTCACAGTTTATCTGAATATCTGAGTACCTGAATACCTGTCACAATCCATCTGAGTACCCGAGTACCTAAGTACCTGTCACATTTTATCTGAGTACCCAAGTACCCGAGTACCTGTCACAGTCCATCTGAGTACCTGAGTATCTGTCACGGTTCATCTGAGTACCCAAGTACCTGTCACAGTCCATCTGAGTACCTGAGTGCCTGTCACAGTTCATCTGAGTACACGAGTACCTGAGCACCTGTCACAGCCCATCTGAGTATCTGTCACAGTTCATCTGAGTACCTGAGTACCTGTAACAGCCCACCTGAGTACCTGTCACAGCCCATCTGAGTACCTGTCACCACCCATCCGAGTACCCGAGTACCAGTCACCAGCCCATCAGAATACCCGAGTACTTATCTGTAGCCCATCAGAGTACCCGAGTACCTGTCACCAGGCCATTAGAGTACCCGAGTACCTGTCACCAGGCCATCAAAGTACCCGAGTACCTGTCACCAGCCCATCGGAGTACCCGAGTACCTGTTACCAACCCATCAGAGTAACCGATTACCTATCTGCAGCCCACACCTCATAGAATATACGTTGGGGTGTTTGCTTTCCAAAATGGAGTCATTTTGTGGGTACTTCCACTGTCCTGGTGCTCAAGGACCTTCAAAAGTATGATGGGTAGGAATGAAATGAGATGTGTAATTTATGCTCCTAGAACGCCTGAAGGTACTACTTCAATGTTGGGCCTCTGTATGTGGCCAGGCTGTGTAAAAGTCTCACACATGTGGTATCACCATACTCAGGAGGAGTAGCAGAATGTGTTTTGGGGTGTAATTTTTGCGATATACATGCTATGTGTTAGAAATATCTTATAAATTAACAACTTTGTGTAAAAAAAAAGAAAAAAGATTTTCATCTTCTTTCCACGTTTTCTGAAGACTTGTGTAAAAAACGTACTCGTTCAAAAGACTCATAATGCCAAGAATAGAAGAATATACGTTGGGGTGTTTGTTTTCCAAAATGGGGTCATTTTGTGGGTAATTCCACTGTCCTGGTGCTCCAGGGCCTTCAAAAGTGTAATAGGTTGTTAGGAAATTAGAGGTGTAATTTATGCTCCTAGAACGCCTGACGGAGCTCCCTGCATGTTGGACCTCTCTGTGTGGCCAGGCTGTGTAAAAGTCTCACACATGTGGTATCGCCATACTCAGGAGGAGTAGCAGAATGTATTTTGGGGTGTAATTGGAAGTAATTGGAAGTATGCATATGCTGTGTGTGAGAAATAACTTGTTATTATGACAATTTTGTGAAAAAAAAAAATTCTTCAAAAAACTCACCATGCCTCTTACTAAATACCTTTGACTGTCTACTTTTCAAAAAGGGGTCATTTGGGGTTTGTACTTTCCTGACATTTCAGAGCCTCAAGAAATGAGATAGGCCTTCAGTACATCAGATGTGATCAATTTTCAATGATTTGCACCATAGCTTGTAGACGCTATAACTTTCACAGAGACTAAATAATATCCACTAATTTGGGTTATTTTTACCAAAGTGATGTAGCAGCATAAATTTTGGCCCAAGTTTATGAACAAAAATTACTTATTTGTAAAATGTAATCATAGAAACTAAAAAAAAGTTTTTTTTTTTTCAAAATTTTCGCTCTTTTTTCACTTATGCCGCAAAAAATAAAAAACCCAGAGGTGATTAAATACCACCAAAAGAAAGCTCTATTTGTATGAAAAAAAATGTTTGGGTACAGTGTTGCATGACTGATTAATTGGCATTCAAAGTGTGAGAGCGCTGAAAGCTGAAAATTGGTCTGGGCAGGAAGGGTGTATAAATGCCCTGAATTGAAGTGGTTAAACGGCCATAGACACTAAAATATGATTGTACAATGTCATTTAAATTTACCAACACTATGCAATAAGAGGATAATTGTTTACAAGCCTTACATAGTTGTTAGTAGATCTAAATGAGAGTGTACAATCAGATTGTATAGTGTATGACCAGCTTAACAGGGGTTCTAATCTTTCTCTACTCTAACCAAAATGTAAAAATATATTAACTTTAGAAAAACTAACAGTAGGGCATGAAAAACTTAGATTAACAAACCTGGTGTATATAGATTATATTATAATATAAGGATAAATGTTTAAAAAAAAATGTGGTAATAGGAGTTTAAACAGCTTTAAATTGGTTGTTCTCATATCTACTGATGGCTCTGTAGACACTACTATCAAAACAGGGTGCGCAGTGCACATTCTGGACACACCAAGGGGTGGGTGTATTTCTAAAAAAAAAAAAAATGCATAGTATGTCCCCAGTAAAAGTGCATGTACATTTTTTTTGAGGGGGCAAAAAAATTTTATTAAGCTATTTACTACGCAGAAAAAATGTTTTTCACTTTTTTAGACATTACATTTGGCCACTAGATGGTGCTAAGTATCATGATTTTTTTTTGCCCCATTTGCACAGAACACATATTCGTGCACTCTCACTGTGCAAACTGCTATGTAATACACCTTTAAATGTTCCTCGATACTTGAAAAAATAAAACCCATTCAGCTTTATGTTACCCTGATTCACATTAAAGTGGTTGTAAAGGCAGAATGTTTTTACCTTAATGCAGTCTCTGCATTAAGGTAAAAAAAAACCTTCCGAGTGCAGCTAGCCCCCCCGCCCCCCTCATACTTACATGAACCTGATCTTAATCCAGTGGTGTGCATGAGAGCAGCAGCTCCCTTAGCTTAGCTCTATCCCTCCTAGTCCTCCCTCTCCAAGTCGCTAGCAAGAGCAAAGTTGCAGTGATGAGTCTACTGCAAGAGCTTTGCAAGTCTACAGCATGAAAATTCAGTCACAGTGACCCCTGTGGTGGGATGACTATTGTACAACATAACCGAACCAGAACTTGCAGCAGACTTGCAGAATGTTTTCAAAAAAAGTTGATCTGGAGTCATACAATGCGGACATGCTGCAATTGTGCAACAAAATTGTGATGCCTTGCAAGTCTAGCAATAGCTTAGCAAGTAATTTTCAAGCTTGCAGCAAAATTGCTTGCTATCTGGGCCCCCATAGCAAGTGGCTTGACATGGTGGGCACTTGGTGGGGGTGGGGGGCCAGGAGTGCCAGCGGGGCCCCTGGAAGAGGAGGATCTCGGCTGCTCTATGCAATATTATTACACATTGCAAGTAGGTATTATATGTTTGATATAAAAAGAAAAATAAGGGTTTACACAAACACTTTAACATGAATAGGCACAGCAACACAACATCGGTACATGCAGTTCCAGTCTGCCACACTCTCAATGATATTGTCTGCCGTTTCTTTGTTTTGACATGTAAAATATAAAGGGAAATGTAAAAAGGATTTCCAGAACTGGAAAAAAAAATCACAAACTATGTAACCCACTTATTCAGGAACTGATGTATATTTGCTTGTTTTGTAAAAAGCATTTTTCCATTTCAATAATGATATTTTTTAGGCCTCACTTACTTAAAAAAAAACCTGAATTTCAGGTTGGTAAAGTTTGCATAATTGCAAAACTGGAAATTTTCAAGAAATGTAGTACAAAGGATAAAACCTACAGTAGGGAAATTCACACTCAGATGGGTATTTAAAGCTTCCTTAGGCTTTACTGGCAAGGCAACTAGAATATTTTTTACTTTGTTAATTACCGCATTTATCGGCGTATAACACACCTTAATTTTAAGAGGGAAGTTTTAGGAAAAAAACTTAAATTTTAAATAAAGAATTTTGAAGCAAAATAAGGGTCAGTGCCCATCTGCAGCCTTGCCATTCCCCATCATTGCAGCCTTGCCCATCATTGCAGCCTGATCAGTGCCCATCTTCAGCCTTGCCCATCATTGCAGCCTAATCAGTGTCCATCTACAGCCTTGCCCATAATTGCAGCCTGATCAATGCCCATCTGCAGCCTTGCCCATCACTGAAACCTGAACAGTGCCCATCTGCAGCCTCACTCATCATTACGGCCTAATCAGTGCCCAGCTACAGCCGTGCCCATAATTGCAGCCTGATCAGTGCCCATCTGCAGCCTTGCCCATCATTGAAACCTGAACAGTGCCCATCTGCAGCCTTGCCCATCATTGCAGCCTAATCAGTGCCCATCTGCAGCCTTGCTCATCATTACAGCCTAATCAGTGCCCATCTACAGCCTTGTCCATAATTGCAGGCTGACCTGCAGCCTTGTCTATGCCGGGATAGACAGATCCGGATCTCCTGTGTACTTGTCTCAGCTCGCAGTCACACCCAGTCCCGCCCCTTGGCTCGGCTCCTATGATGGACATAACAGCCTTAATGTGCTTCTTCTTGAGTCACTTCTTTGTTGCCTTGGCTGTGTGTTTTGGGTCACTGTCATGCTGGAATACCCATCCAAGACCCATTTTCAATGCCCTGGCTGAGGGAAGGAGGTTCTCACCCAAGATTTGACAGTACATGTCCCTGTCTATCGTCCCTTTGATGCGGTGAAGTTGTCCTGTCTTCTTAGCAGAAAAACACCCCCAAAGCATAATGTTTCCACCTCCATGTTTGACGGTTGGGATGATGTTCTTGGTGGTCATAGGCAGCATTCCTCCTCCTCCAAACACGGTGAGTTGAGTTGATGCCAAAGAGCTTGATTATGGTCTCATCTGACCTCAACACTTTCACCCAGTTCTCCTCTGAATCATTCAGCTGTTCATTAGCAAACTTCAGACGGGCCTGTACATGTGCTTTCTTGAGCAGGGGGACCTTGCGGGCGCTGCAGGATTTCAGTCCTGCACAGCGTAGTGTGTTATCAATTGTTTTCTTGGTGACTATGGTCCCAGCTGCTTTGAGATCATTGACAAGATTCTCCAGTGTAGTTCCGGGTTGATTCCTCACTGTTCTCATGATCATTGAAACTCTACAAGGTGAGATCTTGCATGGAACCCCAGACCGAGGGAGATTGACAGTTATTTTGTGTTTCTTCCATTTGCGAATAATCGCACCAACTGTTGTCACCCTCTCACCAAGCTGCTTGGCGATGGTCCTGTAGCCCATTCCAGCCTTATGTAGGTCTACAATCTTGTCCCTGACATCCTTGGACAACTCTTTGGTCTTGGCCATGGTGGAGAGATTGGAATCTGATTGATCGATTGGTTCTGTGGACAGGTGTCTTTTATACAGGTAACAAGCTGAGATTAGGAGCACTCCCTTTAGGAAAGTGCTCCTATTCTCAGCTTGTTACCTGTATAGAAGACACCTGGGAGCCAGAAATCTTGCTGATTAATAATCCCCATGACTAAGGCCCCTTTCACACTGGGGCGGTTTGCAGGCGTTATTGCGCTAAAAATACTGCCTGCAAACCGCCCCAAAATAGCCTCCGCTGTTTGTTCAGTGTGAAAGCCCGAGGGCTTTCACACTGAAGCGGTGCGCTGGCAGGAGAAGAAAAAATTTCCTGTCAGCCGCATCTTTGGAGCGGTGAAGGATCGGTGTATTCACCGATCCTAAACCGCTCCTGCCCATTGAAATCAATGGAACAGCGCGGCTATACCGCGGCTATAGCCGCGCTATACGAGTGGTTTTAACCCTTTTTCGGCCGCCAGCGAGGGGGTTAAAACCGCACCGCTAGCGGCCGAATACCGCGGTAAAACGGCGCTAAAAATAGCGCTGTTTTGCCGCCGACGCCCCCTACCGCCCCAGTGTGAAAGGGGCCTTAGCTCTGTGGGTGGAGCGAAATGCGTTGGAGCGTGGCCTGGTGGGAGCTAAGGCTGAGATTGTCTTTCCTACCATTTTATTACTTGTGTGGATGTGCGGCACTGGGGATCCCTTCCCTCCTCTTTCCAGTGGTCACAGGAGCCAGGACAAGCTCTACTCCCTCGCCAGCACTCCCACAGCAGCGGATGCATTCATCATCTAGATTGCTCCCCGAACCAGTACATGAGCCTGAGTGGCACAGTAATCCTCTAGGGGTCGCAGTGAATAGTGTCCCATTGTTGGTGTCTGTGGGAGGAATAATCCCTTATTGTTGGTGTCTGTGGGAGGAATAATGCACCATTATTGGTGTCAGTGAAAAAAATAGTGCCCCATCGTTGGTGCCAGTTTAAGAAATAATGCCCCATTGTTGGTGACAGTGGGGGGAATAATGCTAAACTATTGGTTTCATCAAAAAACAATTGTGCATTACTGTTAAGCGGGCCATACATAGATTGAAATCCGGAGAGTTCAGCAGGGATAAACACAATAGTGCTGCATGAGGCATTCCCCCATCAACACAGTCAGTGTTGATGGGGGAATCAAGCGATTTTCTTTCCTTCCATCCATGGTGTAAAAACAAAGGACCAAAGTTGGGAGACCACTGATCGAGAACAATACACAAATATGTACAGTAGCATCACTAATAATTTAGAAGCAAAACCTCATTCCACAAAAGAATGACACTCTCTTCCCACATATTTTCTTCCAATGAAAATAAACTAAAATAACTTGAAAAGTCCATCCCTATCTTTTGGGCAAATTATATCCTTTCGATAAAGGAAATCCAGCTAGCAAAAAGTCTTTGGATTTGAAAGCGCTGAGATGAACAAAATCTCTTGACCACGGAGATCTCTAAACACTAATGCCCCGTACACACGGTCGGACATTCCGATGGACAATGTCCGATCGGAGTGTGTTGTCGGAAACTCCGACCGTGTGTGGGCGCCATCGGACATTTTCCATCGGATTTTCCGACACACAAAGTTGGACAGCAGGAGATAAAATTTTCCGACAACAAAATCCGATCGCGTCAATTCCGACCGTGTGTGGCCTGTTCCGACGCACAAAGTGCCACGCATGCTCAGAAGAAATTCTGACACGGGACAGCTCGTTCTGGTAAACTTAGCGTTCGTAATGGATACAGCACTTTCGTCACGCTGCAATGTTAAAAATGGTTTAATACAGCGCACTCTCTTCTTCTTTATAATGTGACAAGAATTAAGTCGTTTTGCTGCTCATATTCACACACACTTCTCACAAACTTTTATTTGTGTTTTTTTAGTGGGATTCCCTCAATATATTATTAGTTGTCACATGTGACAGTTTTATATATTTTTTTTTTTTTTTTTTTGGATTTTCAGCCTTTTTTTTTCTTTAATGTTTGGATTTTTTCCAAGGCTGATCTTTGTTCAATGTTATTTTTATTTTTACTCCAGAATATTTTTGTGTGTGTTTTGTGTGTCAAGTTACCCCAACACCATTGATATCTTTTATTATTTAATCTCCAGGAGATTGTTTGGTGTTGGTGTCCCTTGTTCATTTCACATTGTATATTTGAAATGTACCTGAATCCTCACAAACCAACTGTCATTTTTGAAGTAAAACACAAAGTAGAGTATAATTCAAAACAAAAATCCTTTATTAAGGGATCAGAACCAAACAAAGAGGAAGGCAACACTGGATCAACAGGAGAAATTAGCGAAGCCTTGGACCCCCACGGCAGACATCAATTCTTCAACATCAAAATTGGTGGCCTGAGGAGTCCATATGTAAGGGAGGGCAATCTGGTCCAGAATTCGCAGAGATCCGGATAGTAGCAGATGACATCTGTGTCCCCAGGCTGTGGTACCACAAGAGGCTGCATCTTTTGGCCAACCAGACTGGATCCAGGGCAATCACTGTCTGGTCGTCCTTCCACGCTTCCTTCCGGGCTGTGGCTGTGCAGTTGGAGATGTGGCAGGAGGAGGAGTAGGACCTGGAGGAGGAGGAGGAGGACTGGGAGGACCTGGAGGAGGACTGGGAGGACCTGGAGGAGAGGGAGGAGGAGGAGGAGGACCTGCAGGAGGAGGAGGAGGACCATCCCAAAGCTGTGTGTGAGGTGTAATTTGGCCCCTCATACCTTTCTCCAGAGCCTCTGATATGAGGGCCTCACACATGGCTTTTTGGCCCTCCTCCATCCTCTGCATTTTATAGGCTATGAATGCAGCAATGTTCTCCTGCATGGTGTGGGGTGCTCCCAGGACCTCTGTAGCCCTCCAAAAGAATGCTATAGCCGCCTCCTCTAGGGTACTCGTCTTACTGACACTTTCTGTTTTCAGGTGTGGTGGAGGGACCTTGATATCAGCCAGCCGGCTCGGCCCGGCCACCTCCTGGCTGAGACTTCCCTGTGTATGAAAAAGGGACATGGTTGTAATGTTTTGCATCATCAATCACAATCCTAAATTAGTACTCCCAACTAACATCTAGTTAACATCATTGATTGGACAAGCAGAAATATTTAGAGGAATGCTATACCTGGCTCAAACTGGGCTCCTCCACATATAGCCTGGAAGGCCCAGGTTGGGCGTCAGAAGCCTCAGCCAGGGGGGAAGGAAGCGTGGAAGGAAGACTGGAGAGGGATGGCCTGGGTTCAGTCTGGCCTGCCAGAAAGTGCAGCCTGTCGTAGTACAACATCCTGGGGACATAGATGTCATCTGCTGCTCCGGATCTCTGTGAATCCAGGACTTTCTTGCGCTCCCTCAGATATGTGCTCCTCAGGCCACCAATGAAAATCTTTAAATAAGTGATGTCTGCCGTGGAGATCACCTGCTTCACAATTTCACACAATTGCTCCAGTGCTGCCTTCCTCTTTGCTTGGTTCTTGAAATGGGGGTGGGTAATCTCCCACAGACAGGGCAGCTCACTTAGCATATCAATGAATAGTGACATGAAGTCAGTATCTCTCATTAAGATATCCATGTTCACTGCAAGACAACACAAGACAAAGCCTAATGTCAGACAAAACTCTCCTAATCTTGTTACAATATAGGCCTCAATCTAGAAGCAGTACAGGCACAAGTTTGTCTCTTACCTTCGTTCTTACGATCGGCGCGTCCAATGCTCCTTCCTCCGCTCACAGATCGTACGTAATACGCACGCGTGTTACGCTTTATACACACTGCGCATGCGTGTAACTCCGCCCGCCCCTGACATTCTTTCTAGTCTATTCCCCGCCCCTTTTCGTTCGGTGCAGTGGGTGAAGAGCACATGGCGGAGTTACAGCAGGTGCGTGCTAATTCTAGCAACGAGGAGGAGGAGGAGGAAAGCCCGGATCCAGGCACATCCCGATCCAGAAGGAGACGTTTTAAGGCCACAAATATTTCGTTTGGGGAGATGTTGGAGATGGTCGACATCATGAAGAAGTCCGACTATGACGGAAAATATGGGCCTTACCCCAACCCCAACATCCGAAAGGCCAAGATCATGGCGAAAGTGGTCAGGAGTCTTGAGAGGAATTTCGGGGTACGACGATCGAAAGATCAGCTCAGGAAGCGGTGGTCGGACCTGAAGTTGCGAGAGCCAGAGCAGTACCGAAAGATCCGGAGAGTGCTGCAAAAAAGTAAGTAGTTGTGCTGTGTTCCTATTCTTTCTGTCTTTATTCCGTTCGTTCTGCTCCATATGCTTTTAGTAATTGTAACGTTTCAAAAGGTCAACTTTAATGTTCATGGGCCCATTATTCGTTCGTATCAAACATTTTTCTTTCAGCCTCTAGAACACCATTGCATTTTCACACATTTTTGGGGGCCTACTTGGATGCCAAATATTTGTTTGTGTAGATGGGTTTGTTACTAGAATGAAATGCCAACTAGATTGTGTGTAAGGAGAGGACACTGAGCAGCTGTTTTCACATCTGGACACTGGAGCACTAGTGTGGGACCCCAGAACACCCTTTTTATTAGGGGGGCCACACAGGTGCTCCAGTGTATACTATAGGTGGGGCTACATCTGTGAAGCTTGTACCAAACCGGTAAAGTATTGCAGCTTGACAAAGGGCAATAAAAAATATACATCTTGGAACTCGGCTAAAATAGACAATTGTACCCCACTTCCAAGCAATGTTTCCTAGTTCTAGTTCTGCCATCAAATATCTGTGTGCTAATTATACCATTTTTGTTTTACATAGGGGAGAAAAGACTCGGAGGACACCCCTCATCCCAGGAGAACACAGACCCCCCCCCCCTCTGGAAGAAGGGGAAATACCGCAAACCCAAGAAGCTGAGCAGGAGGAAGAAGAAGATGTGGTGGAGATTGGCACCACAACAGGTGAGTGTCTGCGACCACAGGCTCAGGTAAAAGAGATGGATGGTGGCAGATTTTTCAGACCTTTTTTTTGTTCTTTATCTCTTTTTAGGTGATCGTGATCCAGAACGCTTTACATCTGAAAGTGCCCAGATACTCATCGGGGAGATCATGGGGTGTAATCTCCAATTGCAAAACATCCAGCAACAAATCACTGATGTTATTAAAAAAAATAATAACATCATTGATGTTTTGGGGCGAATTTAAACCCCACAAAATCACCTGTTTTATGTTACTAAAATTTTTACAATGTTTAGAAAAGCCAAATTTGGAGGATGCACACAGTGTGCCAACATGTGCTATCTGCCATCACGGGAGATCAATGGACGCGTTTTGGGGGGTGCAACCCCTTCCTCAATTATAAAGTCACATTGAGGAAGGGCTTGCTCCCCCAAAACACGTCCCTTGATCCCCCCTGATGGCAGATAGCACATGTTGACATTCATAAATTGGTGTGCATCTTCCAAATTTGGCTTTTCCAGGGGTGATTCCCCCCATCTGAACGCTATATCAAACACAGTTCCTAAATACTCATGTCTGATATAGCCTTCAGGTTTTACCATATGTGAACTTTGTAAGTTCAAGTTTTTTGGCTTTCTTGTTGGTTTTACACAGGCCTGTTTTATCTGAAATGGATATTTCGATTTTTGATAATGCTACTGCAAACATTGTTATACAACAAACATGTTGATTTGTTTTAAAAACCTTTCGTAAATGCACATGTGATTGTGCAGCTATAAAAAAGTGCCTTACTCAAGAATGTGTGGATTATTGTCTCAACACTACAACACTTTTGGGGTGATGTAATTGCTGTTTTATGCACAAATGGGGGTTATTTCCTAAGGGCAATTACACTTTGCACTACAAGTGCAGGTTCAGTGCAGTTGCAAGTGCACTTGTAGTGAAATGTGTTTTGGCATTTAGGAAGTACCAGCCAACACTATTTTTTATAAGGTTACCCAATCACGACATTTTCTGCACTCAAAACATTTCTGTCAGGGTCAGCTAAAACAAACACAAGCAGTAAATGTCCACCAAGAATTTCTTTTGTTTGTTTTTTATTTGAAAAAGGTGTCACAGATTCTCTGGCATATTGATAGCCCCCCTACCCGCAAAGAACTCCAGGTAGCGTAACCGGACATCACGGGCATTCAGGGAGGGCAAGCCAGGACGGCCACTTTCAAGCGCCGTCAGTGTTGATGGATTTGGGATTCCGGCCTCAGGCCCAACTGAGCCAGCATAGTTGGCTGAATGTTTTCTTAAAAAATTATGGAGAACACAGCAGGCAAGTATTATATGGTTCAGTTTATACTCCGCCATATGGATGGGTGTCAGAAATAATCGGAATCGGCTGGCCAGGATTCCAAATGTGTTCTCCACCACTCTTCGGGCTCTGGCCAGCCGGTAATTAAAAACCCTCTGTTCCGGGGTGAGGGTCCTCATCGGGAATGGCCGCATCAGGTGGTCCCCCAGCGCAAATGCTTCATCAGCAACGAACACAAATGGGAGACCTTCAACATTGTCCTCTGGAGGTGGCAAGTCCAAGCTGCCATTCTGGAGACGCCTGTAGAACTCCGTCTGGGGGATCACTCCACCATCGGACATCCGGCCATTCTTCCCCACGTCCACATACAAGAACTCGTAATTAGCCGACACCACCGCCAACATCACTATACTATTAAACCCCTTGTAATTATAATAGTACGACCCCGAGTTGGGTGGTGGGACGATGTGGACGTGTTTCCCATCAATTGCCCCTCCGCAGTTAGGAAAGTCCCACCTCTGGGCAAAGTGGGAGGCCACAGTCTGCCATTCCTGTGGCGTGGAAGGAAACTGTTGAGGAAAAAACAATAAACATTACTATTTTTTCACAGAAACATGGCAAGCAGATTATACACAAACATTATGGGGCAACCTCCAGATAGCATTTACTAAGGGGAATTTAACAAGGCCAAAGTATAAGGTACACCTATCATATTCCCCCTCCCCCCCCTCATGGGCCATTTCTAACATTATAGGGGGGGGAACTCTTGGACAGGTAACCCTCTTCACTTCATTGAGAGATGAATGCCTAAATACAGTGTATTACTTGGAACAGCCCCTCCTTAGTTACACTATTAGCAGACCACTGGACAGGTAAGAAGTGTCTGAATACAAAGATATAAATACACATTGTACACATTTGAGGACATTTGGACATTCTGCTATTACCTATCAAGATAATAATAGGATACAAAAACTTTAAACAGTTCCATTGGAAAGTATACAGGCAGGCCCTTGCACTACATGCTTTGGGGAATTCATCCATAAATCTGACCAGTAAAGAGATGGGTATAGTGTGTATGGGTTTGGCAAAGTCAGCAGATAGATGATTGAGGATAGAGAATTGGGATCAGCTGACTTAGCAGTTGGGGGGAGGGAGGGTTACCAAAAATTTGTGGACACCACAAAAAAAGCCTCTGGCACTCTGCCTGAATTTAAAGCTAAAATAACATTAACAAACATTTTAGGGGGTGTTTGGGGTAAAGCACTACTATAGAGCTGATAAAATACATTGTTAAGTGACTACATGAGGTGAATATAGGGCAGGAGACACCATGCTGGAGAGGTTATTGAAGGGCAAATATGTATGAAGGACATAAAATAATAATTACATAAAAATCCAGCATGCATGAGAACAAAGGGGACATTCACAGCATATTACAATCATGGTCATTAGGGAATGAGGAAAGAAATACAATATATTAGCAAACATTCAATACAATAAAATGTGATATAAAAGGAAAAAAATCTTACCTTCATATACTCCTTCTGCAGGACCTGTATGATGGCAGAACAGGTCTCTGGGATGATGATACCCAGAGCCTGGGAGGAGATGCCTGTCGAGAACTTGAGGTCCTGCAGGCCTCTCCCTGTGGCCAAATACCGCAAGGTAGCGACCAACCTCTGCTCCGGAGTGATGGCTTGCCTCATGCAGGTATCCTGCCTGCTAATATAGGGGGTCAGCGAAGCCAACAAACGGTGAAATATGGGGTCCGTCATCCTGAGAAAGTTCCTGAAATCATCAGGATTATTCTCACGGATCTCACGGAGCAAAGGCATATGACAGAACTGGTCACGCTGAAGCAACCAATTCTTGGTCCATGAACTCCTCCCCACCCTGTTCATGGACTGGACTTGTGTCAAGGTCAGGACCCCAACACCAAGCCCCCGCACAGCACGAACTCTACGAGGAGTACGCATACGAAACATGGCTAGAAAACGGTCGGCTGCTAAGAACGAAGTAACAGAACGCACTGAAGAACAGCTAGGCCTGTGAAGAGCGACCTGAAAACCAGTAACGAACGAACAAGAATACAATGACTCCTTAAAGTCACGCGGAACTTGCTGCACGCACTGAAGAGCAGATACAAACCCACAAGCACAAACTGAACGGCAGAAAACAATCTGAAAGCCACGAGTCTGAAAAAGCGCGAATCGTCTCTCACCAAACTTTTACTAACACGAGATTAGCAAAAGGAGCCCAAAGGGTGCCGCGCTTGGTTCTGAACCGGCCTTTTCTAGTCTCGTCGTACGTGGTGTACGTGACCGCGTGGTTGTCGATCGGAAATTCCGACAACTTTGTGCGACCGTGTGTAGGCAAAACAAGTTTGAGCCAACATCCGTCGGAAAAAATCCTAGGATTTTGTTGTCGGAATGTCCGATCAATGTCCGACCGTGTGTACGGGGCATAACACTAGCTGTCTATATACCCCAAAGTTCTCTTTTCTCTCAGAAGAACAGAAGACAACAGTTTCTCTGCATAATCACCAATAAAACCGGGATCTGGTAATGTCAGTTTCTTCCCTTGCTTATCCACAGTGATGATAAAGTAAACAATGTCATCTTTTCCGGGTCTGCAAATGACCACCTTGTCAGCATAGATGTGCCGACCATAGTTCCAATGTAGCAAACATCCATTGAAACGTTCATCCATAGCAGCAGAATACCCAGCTTTCCGGAAAGGTTTTGGTACAGACAAATAGTCCCAAACAGCTTCACGGTACCAGCGTTCCTGGTTGGCCTCAATTTCCTGCATAATTTCCTGAGTAACATAGGGAAATTCCAGACCATATTCTGTGGCAACGCGTTTGGTGAGCACTCTCTGTAAACGAGCAAGTCTAGGCAAAGTTCTATTTTTCCCCAAACCAGGAGGCACACAAGAATTTGGTGATTTCCACACCATAGATCCGATGGGTGTCGGCTCAAACTCAAGCAAACTAGCAACTTTAGACAATGTCTCTTTGGTAGTACTGTGCGGCTCCACACAAGGTGATGTCTTCCCAGAATCCAGAGCTATCCATTCTGAGAAAGTAAGGGCAGAAGCAACATCTTCACCCTGGGCCCACAACAGTTCCTGTGACATAGTCTCAAACAAATCATCATCGCCAGAGAGATTTGACATCTCCGAGTCTCTCAACTCTTCCGCTGGCAAATATTTACAAAGAGTCCCAGATATGTTCCCCTTTGATCCCTCTCCCGTTCCTGACGTGGACTTCTCAGGATCCATGTATTCCTCCAGCTCCGGTTCGAGTAGTCTCTGGGGCAGGCCTCGACTACGGCCTCAGGAAGCCTTCACATATCCCACCTTCCTCTGGACAGGTGCAACGGGGATAGGTGTGGTAGAACTAGAAATAAAGGTGATGTCCGCTGATGAAGCGGTAACAGCGACATCTCCCTCGGAAACACTCTCAGTATTAGGCGAGATTACGGCCTGTTGCTCTCCAACAGTAATGGCAGTAGTTTCCACTATGGCGATACCTGTAGCCCAATCCACACAATAAGCACTGTGAACAAATATTCTCCTCACTGCAGACATCCGACAAATGGACGGAGATATATGGCCAGTCCTTTACACTTGTGTCAAAGCATGCCCAGCCCTTCGATATCTCCAACTGTGTATAGTACGAACTGCCCCTGCGGCTTCAAACGAATGCCGGTATCTGTTAGCAGGGTTCCGGTCAGCAAAGCACCCGCAGCGGTACTTGTAGGAAACATCTTGGATCCCATAGTCGACGGTACCAATGGGAAAGAAGACATGGCTGCACTCTGATCCTCTCAGTACAATCACGAGGCTTCTCTCTCTCTCCTTTGGCGCCAAACACACACTACCACGTCCCACGCGGCAACAAGTAGGTTAGGCTCCTCCCACTTGTTCCTCTGATCACGTAGCTCCCGGGCTTTTACTTCTCACCCGCAGTCAGAAATAAAGTCCTGCAATTTTAACACCTTCTTTTCCTGGAAAAAAGTGACAAAGTCCAGAAACCTCTTTTAACATAAACTCCCAGTGAAATACTTCTCAGGGCTGCTCAGGGTAATGGCAAATAATCCCAGACGACACCCCCACATGTAGCACTAACTCACGGTGGAGCTGCTGATTTTTAGCGGGCTGTTACCGTCACCTTTTTACCAGTATTTTCACCAGTACCGGGTCTAGGGTCCCGTTGAGCTTATTATCAGACAATGTAGGCACCAGTCACTTGAGTACTTTTCCAATGCTTTAATGGGAGATAACTGGAAGAAGTAGCAGGAAAGAGGTAGAAGAAGAGTTGCAGGGAAGTTCAAATACCTTTTCTTGGTGTAGCACTAAGGAATTGAAATCTTTGGGATGAATATATCCTCAGCTCAGGATTATATCTGCACACCCGGATAGGTCTCTCTCACTAACCTAGCAGCAGGAACGCAGCACGAACAGAAAGTCTCTGCCACAGACTTGGGTGAAACAAAACTGTACGATCGTCTGCCAGAGGATGTATAGTTTTCGATGAACAGCAAACACAGTACCAGAACCTTTAAGCCGACCCGGCAGTACTTGTGCGGTAGAGTAGTTTAGAATGCGTCCTCCAATTGAGTCACCAGGCCCTTCTTAAGACCAGCCTTGCATGGTCCCTTCCAAGATGGGTCCTCCCCTGGATCTTCCCGATTGTCCGGCTTCTTCCCGCAGGACAGACAGCACAGGACCATCCCAGCAAGAACAGGCCCCAGACAGGCTTCTGGGTAGTGGCCTGGTCCTGCCGGAAGTAAGGCAGCAAATGTGACAGATTCAGCGGTCCCCCTGTTGTTGATCACATGTGTAGAAGAGATTGACATTGGCAAGGACCTGATATTTCTTTGGCCGTGTGGGAGCATCAGTCAGCACAGATGTTTTGCAAAGCAGCAGTGCAGATGTTACGACATTCTGCAAGATTTCAGTCCATGGATGCCGGTGTCTTGGAGAGGTAATAAAAGCAAAAAGGTTTTACACGATCGGAGTTCTCTACTTTTTATTACATGCTATGTTTTCATCTGAAACCGATCTGGCCCCTATGACAGTCTGAGGCACAGCCGGAGTTCAGCAGTCCAGCACGAGAATTTCACTTACCAACACAGCTGATATGCCTTCTATGATCCTCTGTAATGGGGGATCATGTACGTCTGGTAAGGAGTAACCCTTTCTATACTGGTGGTGGATCACAATTTTCTTGCTATCCAACAGCTGAAGATTCTTCTTTGTGTGGACTTTTATATTGTTCCTGTTGTTTTGCACAGGTGGACTATTTACAAATTTATTGAGAGACTCTATGTACTCAATTTGGTTTAGAATACACTATTATTGATTATTGAGACTTTTACCAATATAGCTTATACACATGTATAGAATTTGGTTTATATTATACCATTAGTGTTCTTGGATATCTTTATTCATATAATTTGTGCACTGATGGGATTTTGTGTACCCCAATAATCTCATGTGGGGTTTATCAGATTTTTACTCACTAATTAATTTTTAGGTTTTTTTTAGCGCGATTCAGGTGTTTTTCTATTTGATTTGGTGTATGTGTGTCATATATTTTGAATTGCTGCTTTTACAGTCATAAGTTCACGTTAATTTTTGACTTTATATCTCTTGGCGCGGTTTTATTTTTCTCTTTTTTCTGGGTCTACCCGCTCGGCTGCCGCAACGCAACCCTCCAGGCCGGAGGGCCGCGAGGTAGAACTCACTAACACATGCCTCTAGGCCAGGAGGGCCACAAGGTAAAGCTTTTTTTAACATGGCGTCTGTCCCATAAATACTCTCTCCCAAAATGCAACCCGGAGGACCACCTCCGCCGAGTTGTCTACGGGACAGAAGAGCACCCATATACTTCAGCTTGTTGCTTTCCAAAACCAACCCATGGTGACAACGACACCCACAGGCAGAATGCGGAACTGCACGCAACACAGTCAAACTAGAACAGAGGCTAATCTAATGCCGCGTACACACGGTCGGACTTTTCGTCTACAAAAGTCCAACGGACGCTGACGGACTAAAGCTGGCTGGTAATCCGATCGTGTGTGGGCTTCTCCGGACTTTCAACGGACTTTTTTAGCCTCAAATCCGACGGACTTTAGATTTGAAACATGCTTCAAATCTTTACGTCGTAAGTACGACGGACCCCGAAATCCGCTCGTCTGTGTGCTAGTCCGACGGACAAAAACCCATGCTAGGGCAGCTATTGGCTACTGGCTATGAACTTCCTTATTTTAGTCCGGTGTACGTCATCACGTACGAATCCGTCGGACTTTTGTGTGGTCGTGTGTAGGCAAGTCCGTTCGTAAGAAAGTCTGCCGCAAGTCCGCCGAAGGTACGTCGGAAGTCTGTTGGACAGGCTGTCGGACTTTTGTAGACGAAAAGTCCGACCGTGTGTACGCGGCATTACTGTAAACTAAATCTGAACTATATACAGAACAGATGATCCACTAAATTTACCTAGAAGCGGTAGATTGAAAAATCTACCAGCGCTACATATAGCTAGCTACATACCCTGAAAAAAGTCATCCAATAAGCATGATATTTCTGCATCAATGACCTTTTATTGATTGCAATTTTTTTTTAAGCAAAAAAAAAAAAGGCTAAGAAGAACAATTTTGTAGCTGCTACAAAATCACTCATGTGACATGGGCCTAATGCCCCGTACACACGGTCGGACTTTGTTCGGACATTCCGACAACAAAATCCTAGGATTTTTTCCGACGGATGTTGGCTCAAACTTGTCTTGCATACACACGGTCACACAAAGTTGTCGGAAAATCCGATCGTTCTGAACGCGGTGACGTAAAACACGTACGTCGGGACTATAAACGGGGCAGTGGCCAATAGCTTTCATCTCTTTATTTATTCTGAGCATGCGTGGCACTTTGTCCGTCGGATTTGTGTACACACGATCGGAATTTCCGACAACGGATTTTGTTGTCGGAAAATTTTATCTCCTGCTCTCCAACTTTGTGTGTCGGAAAATCCGATGGAAAATGTCCGATGGAGCCCACACACGGTCGGAATTTCCGACAACATGCTCCGATCGGACATTTTCCATCGGAAAATCCGACCGTGTGTACGGGGCATTAGAGTGGGAGAGGGAAAGTCAGCACTGTGAGATAAGCAGTCACTGTTGTTTTCCATTTATAAAAATAAATGGCAGAACGTGTTTTTTTTTTATCTCGGGGAAAGGTTTAATTCCCCCCCCCCCCCCCAACAGATGCCTGTTGTGTCATACGGCACATGCGCAACTTGAAAAACATAACATAATGGCCCCTAATGGCCCTGTAATCTATGTTTCATTAAATTGTTTCTGTGTTTTTCTGCCTTCTTGTTGCATCCTCCGTGAGCTCCTGAACCTCTCCCCTCCCTCACCTCAGTTTGTTTGGAATTAGCAGTATATGTTAATTAACATCATGTGTACGGCTCAATGCACACTACAAATCCCATAGACCATCTCGGGAGCGAGTAGGAGTGGCTACCTTCTTACATACAGTAGGACCATGGAGAATGAATGTCGCCACCCTCAGAAACAGAAAAATCACAGCAGCAAAAAAAAAAAATACAAATTTGGACATTTAGAGGAAGCAGAGAGCAAAAGGAAGGTACTTTACATACTTGATTAGAATTTATTTTTTTTAAAACCAGAGTTTAGTATCACGTTAAGTTGCCAACTATACTGGCTTCACAGAAATATTGCTACATTTTACATACATTTTTGTCCCTGGAAATCAACCTGCTTTTCAAAGTCTATATAGAAAGCCTCATTCCTGGCATACTATATTCATTTCCTATCACCCTTATTGTCTGTGGCATTACTTAACTAAAATGAGTTTTTAAAATACAGTAGAGGTTTAAAGAATTTGAGACACAGTATGGTGGAAAATATAGCACAGTATGGTGGAGAATATAGCACAGTATGGTGGAGAATATAGCACAGTATGGTGGCTTAATTATTATCATACTCATAGGTGTGTGCCGGGTGTGCCTGGGCACACTCTAATCCCCCTGTGCAGTGTAGATTCCCCTTGTTGTTACTTCACCAAAGCCCCCCAATGGGGCTCCTAAAAAAAATTGTAAAAAATAATATAAAAATAAAATGGTAAAAAAATAATACAAAAATAAAATAATAAAAATAGAAAACTACTGACACCAACCTCTGCCCTACTAGCGGTGCGCACACCTATGATCATACTTTATATTAGTCCAGTACCCCTGGGATTTAAAGTGGAAGTCCATGCTAAAACTAAAATCCCTGTATCTATAGCCACCAACATTCTAATGCGCTGTACACACGATAGGATTTTCCGACAACAAAATCCATGTTTTTTTTCTGACAGATGTTGGCTCAAACTTGTCTTGCATACACACGGTCACACAAATCTTGTTGGAAATTCCGAACGTCAAGAACGCGGTGACGTACAACACGTACAACGAGCCGAGAAAAATGAAGTTCAATAGCCAGTGCGGCTCTTCTGCTTGATTCCGAGCATGCGTAGAATTTTGTGTGTCGGAATTGTGTACACACGATCGGAATTTCTGACAACGGATTTTGTTGTCAGAAAATTTGAGATCCAGCTCTCAAATTTTGTGTGTCGGAAATTCCCATGGAAAATGTCCGATGGAGCCTACACACGGTCGGAGATCGGGTCGGATCGCCTGCAGAAAAGGTATGTATAGCGAGTTTTCTTTACAGAGCTAGAGAGGTTAATGTTAGAATGTTGGTGGCTATAGATGCAGGGATTTTAGTTTTAGCATGGACTTCCACTTTAAAATAATACACTAATCTCTCAACTAGGTCTCTGCCTCTGTAGTCAACTAATCTCTCCATATTCTGAAAAAGAGTTCTGAATTTGTGAGCACACATTTGTGGGATGCCAGTAGGGTGAGAGCAAGCTGGAGGACACCTAAATCTATATCCATACATTTGTATATATAAATGTTCATCAATACCATAATGATTACTATAATAACAATAGGAAGTGCAGTTTAAGCTTTAAGTTAGTAAACAAAAATACAATGCTTGTGTGTATTTGGGAAACTTTTTTAGATGATTGATTGGGGACACCAAATAAAAATATCATAAAGGGTAATACAACGTCCCTGTAACCATGTTAGTTTAGAGACTGCTGCCACCTGTTGGAGGAAGAAGGGAAATGATTTCTTTGACATATAACAGAATGAAATGAACTGAGGTTATAAAGTATTGTTGAACAGCACCACCACGTGGTAAAGATTGGATCTTACATTGCTTTGTTCAATGAATATACTAGTACTGACCATTTTGAAAGTTTATGCCTAAGGCATGTTGCTTAGATTTTAGCACATTGTTCCCAAGAGAAATGTTATGCATTCATCTGTAACAACCAAATACTGGCATTCAGCAGTCTGGCCACACTAGAGTGTATAAGGTGGGTGGCTTAGTGGTTAGCACTTCTGCCTTGCAGCACTGAAGTCCCCAGTTTGATTCCTGGTCACTCAGGACACTATCAGCATGGAGTGGGCATGGTCTCCCTGTGCTTGAGTGGGTTTTCCCCAAGTACTCTGGTATCCTCCCACACTGCAAAGACATACTGGTCAATTGACTGTCTGCTGTCTAAATTGGTCTAGTATACTGTATATAGGCATTCATTTGATGTAGGGACTCTCGATTGTAAGATCCTTATAGCCAGGGAATGATGTGAATGTACAGTATGTAAAAGCACTGCATATATTATTGCCATTATATAAACATCAGTAATAAATAAAAGGTGCTTTGTCTAAGTTTGCACTGTTATGATGAAAACACACACATATTTTAATACCAAAAAATGTTTAAGAGCTAAAGCAGTCAAATAGTTTAAAGTGCTTTAAATCCAAAAACAAACATTTATTATATTGTAGCCAATTTTTAAATGTGATGGCTACATTAGTTTTATTTTTTTAGGCTTTTTTCATTATTTTTTCCACCTAGCGATCGTGCCAGTAAGTCTTTCAGTTTCCTTTAACCACTTAAGGACCGAGCCTCTTTCTGAGATTTGTTGTTTACAAGTTAAAAACAGGATTTTTTTTGCTAGAAAATTAACAGAAACATTATATATATATTTTTCTAACACCCTAAAGAATAAAATGGCAGTTGTTGCAATACTTTCTGTCACACCATATTTGCGCAGTAGTTTTACAAGCGCACTTTAAAAAAAAAAAATATACACTTTTTGAATTAAAAAATAAGTCGGTAAAGTTAGTCCATTTTTTTTATACTGTGAAAGATAATGTTACGCTGAGTAAATTGATACCCAACATGTCACGCTTCAAAATTGCGCCCGCTCGTGGAATGGCCACAAACTTTTACCCATAAATCTTGGCGATACCTCATATGTATGGTTTGAACACTGTTTTCATATGTGGGCGCTGCTCATGTGTTCGTTTAAAATTTTTTTTTTCTTATTTATTTTAACTTTTATTTTTTATTTTTACACTGTTCTTTTAAAGAAAAATTGTGTCATTTTTATTCCTATTACAAGGAATGTAAACATCCCTTGTAATAGAAAAAAAGCATGACAGGACCTCTTAAATATGAGAACAGGGGTCAAAAAGACCTCAGATCACATATTTACACTAAAATGTAATTAAAAAAAAAATGAAATCTCATTAAAAAAAAAAAAAAAAATGTTGCTTTAAGAGCTATGAGCGGAAGTGACATTTTGACGTTGCTTCCACTCTACAATGGTATGGAGAGGGGTGGGGGCCATCTTCCTTTCACCAAGCCAGGAAGAGGACCCGATCGCCTCTGCCGCTAAGCAGCGGAGGGCACCGGAGAGCGTCAGGAGGGGGGCCCTCTCTCCCGCTGCCGATAAAAGTAATCTTGTGGTGAATCTGCGGCAGAGACCACTTTTATCTGAAACCGGACCGCTCACTCAAGAAGAGGATACCGGGGTTATGGTAGCTATCTGCTGCCATAACAATGCTATCCCCCTTCAAAGTGCCAACGTATATCGGCATGAGCCAGTCCGGAAGTGGTTAACAGACCAACCTGTCCAGCAAAAGTGGTAATTAGAGTGCTGGGACAAACCATCTACCACTGACAGGGGTGTTTACCATGATCAGATTTTATTCATTTATATAAAACCTTTATCCCAAAATAAAATAAAACTCTTGCTGTAACTGCTTAAAACAGGTTAGCTGGAGTTCATCTGTAATTTGTTAGTTAAGTCCATCTATGTTGTAAATCTGCTAGTGCATCTGATGCCGCGTACACACGCTACGACTAAGGCTATTGCCGAAACGCGTCAGCTTTATTGTTTCATTGTCACTCTGATGTACCAATAAACGACACTTCAAGGATTACAGTTTTGCCGGCTCTCCTTATTACTGCCGCATACACACGGTCGGACTTTTCGACAACAAAGTTCCGACGGTCTTTCCATCAGACTTTCGATGGCGTTACGACGGACTTTCTAACGACCGGACTTGCCTACATACGATCACACCAAAGTCCGATGGATTTGTACGCGATGACGTAAGACCGGACTAAAATAAGGAAGTTGATAGCCAGTAGCTAATAGTTGCCCTAGCGTCGTTTTTTGTCCGTCGGACTAGCATACAGACGAGCGGATTTTTTCGACCGGACTTGAGTCCGTCGGAAAGATTTGAAGCATGTTCCAAATCTAAAGTCCGTCAGATTTTCGACCAAAAAGTTCCGCTGCAGGTCTGATGAAGCCCAGTCCGGTCGAAAAGTCTGCGGCATAACACTAACCTCTCCTAGGATTGACAATGCTGCTGTGCACCGGTGTCTCCTAAGGATGAGCTCTGGCGTGTTCACAAGCTGCACATGCCGAGCCCGCCAGGAAGTCGGCACTGCGGAGCGCTAATCACAGGCAGTGAGACTTTTCCCGATCTCTGCAGCCGCACATCGGGAAATGTCTCACTGCCTGTGATTAGCGCTCCGCAGTGCCGACTTCCTGGCGGGCTCGGCAAGTGCAGCTTGCGAACACGCCAGAGCTCATCCTTAGTGTCTCCATTGCTCCTCTGTCCAGAGTGGGCACACTCTAAACAGGAAGTGTGTTACTGGCCAGATCATCAGGTGAAAAAAAAGGAAAAGATGTTTATACAAGAACACTGATACAGCCGCCACATTTAAAGTGGTTGTAAACCCAGATGAAAAAACAACAACCCTATACCGCAAGGATAGAGAGGGTAAAAAAGGGGGAGGGGTATGCCTATATATCAAGAATAATGTACAAGTGAATGTGAGAGATGACATCACTGAGGGGGCTAGGGAGGAGGTGGAATCTTTATGGGTAGAGCTCCAAAGGGATGAAGCTAAGAGGAAAATAATACTGGGAGTATGCTATAAGCCCCCTAACCTGAGGGAGGAAGTGGAGACGGATCTCCTATCACAAATTGGATTAGCAGCAAGGATGGGAAGTGTTATCATAATGGGGGATTTTAATTATCCAGACATAGACTGGGCGGAGGGAACCGCGCATTCATTTAAGGCTCGCCAGTTAGTGTCTTGCAGGACAATTTTATGGGTCAGATGGTAGATGCACCAACTAGAAATAAAACATTACTAGATCTACTGATTACCAACAATACAGACCTGATAACAGATGTGGAAATACGGGGCAATTTAGGTAACAGCGATCACAGGTCAATTAGTTTCAGTATAAATCACACAAATAGGAAACATGAAGGGAACACAAAGACACTGAATTTCAAAAGAGCCAACTTCCCTAAACTACAAACCTTGCTAAAAGGCATAAATTGGGATAAAATATTAGGAACAAAGAATACGGAGGAGAGATAGGTTTGCTTTAAGAGCATATTAAATAAGGGCATTAGCCAATGTATCCCATTGGGTAATAAATTTAAAAGAGCGAACAAACATCCTGGATGGCTTAACTCCAATGTAAAAATGCATATAAAAGCAAAGGAGAAGGCCTTCAAAAAATACAGGGTTGAGGGATCATCCTCAGCATTCAGAATTTATAAAGAATGCAATAAGAAATGTAAGGGTGCAATTAGGATGGCTAAGATAGAACATGAAAGACACATAGCGGAGGAGAGCAAAAAAAATCCCAAGAAATTCTTTAAGTATGTAAACAGTAAAAAAGGGAGGACAGACCATATTGGCCCCATAAAGAATGAGGAAGGACATCTGGTTACAAAGGATGGGGAGATGGCAAAGGTATTGAATTTATTCTTCTCCTCAGTCTTCACGAGTGAATCGGGGGGCTTCAGTAACCAAAACTGCAGTGTTTATCCTCATGACACAACACAGGAAGCACCTAACAGAGGACGGAATTAAAATTAGACTTGAGAAACTTAACATTAATAAATCACCGGGACCAGATGGCTTGCATCCGAGGGTACTTAGGGAACTCAGTCAGGTGATTGCCAGACCGTTGTTCCTAATTTTTACAGACAGTCTATTGACTGGAATGGTACCAGCTGATTGGAGAAAAGCCAATGTAGCACCAATATTTAAAAAGGGCCCAAAAAACATCCCTGGGAATTACAGACCAGTTAGCCTAACATCAATAGTATGTAAACTCTTGGAGGGGATGATAAGGGACTATATACAAGATTTTAGTAATAAGAATGATATCATTAGCAGTAATCAGCATGGATTCATGAAGAATCGTTCTTGCCAAACCAATCTATTAACCTTCTATGAGGAGGTGAGTTGCCATCTAGATAAAGGAAGGCCCGTAGACGTGGTGTATCTGGATTTTGCAAAAGCATTTGACACAGTTCCCCATAAACGTTTACTGTACAAAATAAGGTGCGTTGGCATGGACCATAGGGTGAGTACATGGATTGAAAACTGGCTACAAGGGTGTGTTCAGAGGGTGGTGATAAATGGGGAGTACTCAGAATGGTCAGGGGTGGGTAGTGGGGTTCCCCTGGGTTCTGTGCTGGGACCAATCCTATTTAATTTGTTCATAAACGACCTGGAGGATGGGATAAACAGTTCAATCTCTGTATTTGCAGACGATACTAAGCTAAGCAGGGCAATAACTTCTCCGCAGGATGTGGAAATCTTGCAAAAAGACCTGAACAAATTAATGGGGTGGGCGACTACATGGCAAATGAGGTTCAATGTAGAAAAATGTAAAATAATGCATTTGGGTGGCAAAAATATGAATGCAATCTATACACTGGGGGGAGAACCTCTGGGGGAATCTAGGATGGAAAAGGACCTGGGGGTCCTAGTAGATGATAGGCTCAGCAATGACATGCAATGCCAAGCTGCTGCTAATAAAGCAAACAGAATATTGGCATGCATTAAAAGGGGGATCAAATGCAGAGATAAAACGATAATTCTCCCGCTCTACAAGACTCTGGTCCGGCCGCACCTGGAGTATGCTGTCCAGTTCTGGGCACCAGTCCTCAGGAGGGACGTACTGGAAATGGAGCGAGTACAAAGAAAGGCAACAAAGCTAATAAAGGGTCTGGAGGATCTTAGTTATGAGGAAAGGTTGCGAGCACTGAACTTATTCTCTCTGGAGAAGAGACGCTTGAGAGGGGATATGATTTCAATTTACAAATACTGTACTGGTGACCCCACAATAGGGATAAAACTTTTTCGCAGAAGAGAGTTTAATAAGACTCGTGGCCACTCATTACAATTAGAAGAAAAGAGGTTTAACCTTAAACTACGTAGAGGGTTCTTTACTGTAAGAGCGGCAAGGATGTGGAATTCCCTTCCACAGGCGGTGGTCTCAGCGGGGAGCATTGATAGCTTCAAGAAACTATTAGATAATCACCTGAATGACTGCAATATACAGGGATATGTAATGTAATACTGACACATAATCACACACATAGGTTGGACTTGATGGACTTGTGTCTTTTTTCAACCTCACCTACTATGTAACTATGTAACCTGCAAGACAAAGGCATAATGAGCTAGTATGCATCGCATACTAGCTCATTATGAAATACCTGCCTTAGAGCAAAGCTGTTGCAGCAGTCCTGGCACACCACTGTGACCGGCGACATATCGTCCCGGAGTTGTTTGCGGGCTTCGGGCGCTGTGATTGGCCGTAGCTGCGATGACGTCACTCCCGCGCATGCGCACGTGAGCTGCCAGTAAGGGCACAGCAGCTGAAGAAACGACACGAGCAAGCTGTTTCTTCAGACGTCGGCACATGCGGATACAGTGAATATCTCCTAAACGGTGGAGAAATTCACGGTGGCTACAGGTAAGCCTTATTATAGGCTTACCTGTAGGTAAAAGTGGTTGTAAAGGGTTTACAACAACTTTAAGCAGAGACGTACCTACAGGGTTTGCAATTGCAATCAGCCCTATGCTTAAGGGGGGACATGCAGCTTCCTTGTACATGTAGATAGGAGTGCTGGGGGAGGTGGCATATAGAAGAACCAATCCTATCCATTTTCCTCCTTCAGCTGCTGAAAGCCCCCCCGGCCCCTGTGTGCTCTTGGTACTAATCACTGACTCTGTCTATTCATGACTGAGGTATAGTGAACTGTGTTTACTATGCTTCAGTTTGTGAATGAATGGGAAGCTCTGTACAAAGCTATCCCTGTCCATTCATCCTGTGCAGCTGAGGCTGCAGAGATGTAGATTGAAGGCTGTGTCCTCAATCTCCTTTCTCTGTCTCAAAGGTCTGTTTGGACCCCTGGTATTTCCCCAAAGCCCCCCCCCCCCCCCCCCAACCGGGCTCCTAAAAAACTGTAAAAGAATAATAAAAAATAAAATTGTAAAAAAAAAAAAAAAAAAAATGGCAAAATATAATAAAAAAAATTAAATAACAAAAATAAAAAAATACTGGCACCAGTGGCAGAACTACCACTGTTGCAAAGGTCGCACTTGCGACTGGACCATGGCGTTCTGCTGCCGTAGAAGGCCCACTGCAGAACATGTGAAAGGGTGCTGCTATGGGACCATAATAAAGGATCCCGCAACTGGAGTAAAGGGCCTCGGGTTTAGTGGGAAGGACCCCGGCCCTGAAGGGATGGGTCGAGGTCAGGGGGCCCTTCATGGTTTCTTGCACCGGGGCCCTGAAGGTTCTAGTTATACCTCTGTATTTCAGGATTGGTAAGCTAAAATATAATACATTTTTGTTTTGACGTTTAATACCACTTTGACATATCTTTTCTCATTTCTTTTGCCTGCTGATGGTAACATGTTTTGCAGTGATGTAATTTGCACATTTTTAATCAATACCTTAGATTGGGTCAGCAGACTCTTTGCAGCTCAGCATATTCTCTGTGCACTCTGCTCAGTCCAGCTAGAACTTTACACCTACAGAAAACAGCAGGTTGTTCTAATTAGCTTGGCAGACATAATGAATTGACATTTTAGTAATAAAAGCTTCAGAGGTTGTACAAACTTGTGTGTCTGGATCATCGTGACCTAAATAGACCCAACATAACATACAGTCATATCAGATCTGTCTACAGAGATTTAACAGAATAAAATAAATAGTTCTTACTGAACAAATCATAAGTATTTCCTTTGTAAATTCCACCAAAACCCCCTTACAGACAAAATCCAAATGCTATAAACTGTTTATATCAAAGAAATAAGAACGTTTTTTGAAAATGTCAAAAATAATGTAGACATGCACTACCTTATATAGTAAACACCTAAGGCATTGTCAATGAAGTTGCAAAATGCAGGAAAAAAAAACATTTGATGGCCATCATAAAAAAGGTGCAGATTTAAGGCAATCACACAATGTGATGGATATACAGTACCTTGAAAAAGTATTCATACCCCTTGAAATTTTCCACATTTTGTCACGTTTCAACCAAAAACGTAAATGTATTTTATTGGGATTTTATGTGATAGAGCAACACAAAGTGGCACACATTTGTGAAGTGGAAGGAAAATGATAAATGGTTTTCAACATTTTTTTTCCAAATAAATATCTGAAAAGTGTGGCTTGCATTTGTATTCAGCCCCCCTGATTCAATACTTTGTAGAACCACCTTTCGCTGCAATTACAGATGCAAGTCATTTTGGAGATGTCTCTACCAGCTTTGCACATCTAGAGAGTGAAATTTTTGACCATTCTTCTTTGCAAAATAGCTTAAGCTCAGTCAGATTGAATAGAGGGCATCTGTGAACAACAATTTTCAAGTCTTGCCACAGATTCTCAATTGGATTTAGGTCTGGACTGTGACTGGGCCATTCTAACACATGAATATGCTTTGATTTAAACCATTCCATTGTAGCTCTGGCTGTATGTTTAGGGTTGTTGTCCTGCTGGAAGATGAACCTCTGCCCCAGTCTCAAGCCTTCTGCAGACTCTAATGCCGTGTACACACGATCGGACTTTTCAGCTACAAAAGTTCGACAGCCCGTCCGACAGACTTTCGACAGACTTTCGATGGACTTTTGGCGGACTTTCAATGGACTTTCTAACGACCGGACTTGCCTACACACGATCACACCAAAGTCCGACGGATTCGTATGTGATGACGTACACTGGACTAAAATAAGGGAGTTGATAGCCAGTAGCCAATAGCTTCCCTAGCGTCGGTTTTTGTCCGTCGGACTAGCATACAGACGAGCGGATTTCTGGGTCTGGCGGAGTTACGACGTAAAGATTTGAAGCATGTTCCAAATCTAAAGTCTGTCAGATTTGCGACTGGAAAAGACCGCTGAAGGTCCGGTGAAGCCCACACGGATTGTTCGCTGGATTTGGTCCGTCGGCGTCCGTCAGACCAGTCCGATCGAAAAGTCCGACCGTGTGTACGCCCCATAACAGGTTTTCTTCTAAGATTGCCCTGCATTTGGCTCCATCCATCTTCCCATCAACTCTGACCAGCTTCCCTGTCCCTGCTGAAGAAAAGCATCCCCACAACATGATGCTACCTCCATCATGTTTCACGGTGGGGGTGGTGTGTTCAAGGTGAGGTGCAGTATTAGTTTTCCGCCACACATTGAGTTTTGCTTTTAGGCCAAAAAGTTAAATTCTGACCAGGGCACCTTCTTCCACATGTTTGCTGTGTCCCCCACGTGGCTTCTCGCAAACTGCAACAGGACTTCTTATGGCTTTCTTTCAACAAAAACTTTCTTCTTGCCACTCTTCCATAAAGGCCAGATTTGTGAACTGCACGACTAATAGTTGTCCTGTGGACAGATTCTCCCACCTGAGCTGTGGATCTCTGCAGCTCCTCCTGAGTTACCATGGGCCTCTTGGCTGCTTCTCTGATTAATGCTCTCCTTGCACGGCCTCTCAGTTTAGGTGCCCGGTCATGTCTTGGTAGGTTTGCAGTTCTGCCATTACCTTTCCATTTGAACAGTGCTCCCTGAGATGTTTAACGCTTGAGATATTTTTTTATAACCTAACCCTGCTTTAAACTTCTTCTCAACTTTATCCCTGACCTGCCTGGTGTGTTCCTTGGCCTTCATGATTCTATTTGTTCACTAAGGTTCTCTAACAAACCTCTGAGGGTTTCACAGCACAGCTGTATTTAGGCTATGTTTCCACTAGTGCGTCCCCAAAGTCGCGCGATTTTTTACCGCGATTTTACCGCGACTTTTTACCGCGATTTGAAGCAATGGCTGTATCTATGGACCTCAAGTCGCATCAAAGTGGGACCAAAGTAGTGCAGGGACTACTTTGAAGTCGCTGCGACTTGAAGTCGCACAGATATGAACGGTACTCATTGGAAATCATGGGAAACAATTTGTCATGCGACTTTTCAGTCCCAAGTCGCATGAAAAGTCGCACTAGTGGAAACAGAGCCTTATACTGAGATTAAATTACACACAGGTGGACTCTACTAATTAGGTGACTTCTGAAGGCAGTTGGTTCCACTAGATTTTAGTTGGGAGTATCAGAGTAAAGGGGGCTGAATACAAATGCTCGCCTCACTTTTCAGATTTTTATGTGTAAAAAATGTTGAAAACCATTTATCATTTTCCTTCCACTTCACAATTATTTGCCACTTTGTGTTGGTCTATCACATAAAATCCCAATAAAATACATTTACGTTTTTGGCTGTAACGTGACAAAATGAGGAGTATGAATACTTTTTCAACGCACTGTACATGTGCCAAGTTTTGTAAATTATCCCACCCCCATAAGTGCTGGCCGCTTTCTGTAAATTATTAATGCCTGGAACTTAAAGAGTAGCTTAGCTCTACCCCTCTCTCTCCTACCTATAAGACAGGACTTTCTTCAGAAAACACCTTCCCAGTGAATCCAGCATTTGCCTGCTGTGATCTGTTGCTTCTTTGCCACTATAGGTCCAGCACCTCCATACTAATCAGGGGTGCTTTACTGAAGTGTAGTTCTGTCTGCTTCAAACATACAGTTGTGTACAGGAAAATCTATATGATTGTATGTACTCCATGGTACAGGATGATTGATTGACGTTGTTGATCGAGCCAGATGCCATCTTAGCTCCAACTTCAGTTCTACTCCTTGGTCACTCTGGAACAAAATGTACTGTAAACAGAACTACATCAAATAACAAAATGATTACCATATATAGCACCCTCTAGTGTGCTACTAGTGTGAGAGTAGGAGAATGTATACCCTGACTCATGTTTAAGCCAATTAGTCTGTATTTGGTTCAGGAATATAAGAGTTTGGGGCAGCATGACTCATACAGACAGCTCTCTGGTGCCTCCCCTGGTTCTGGAAAGTTTGAGAACATTCTGGAAACTAAACGGCGGAGGCTAGGAGGGCTGTTCTGCATATTTAGGGGCGCTTAGCCAATCCCCAGGAGATGGGCCTGGCAGGGGACTTAGCAAACCCCTAAAAAGGAATGAGTCATGCTGGGAAGGGAGTCGGGTGGAAGATGGAGATGGAGTGCTGAGGGAACTGTTGGCACCCCTTGAGGCGAACACCCTGGTCAGGGGGGGAGGGAGTGCTCTGCCTTGGTCCAGGGCTCGGGAGCTGACCTGGGAGGATCCTGACAACAGGAGAAGCTTGGTTGGAGTCTTCCCTTAGAGGCAGCGGGAGCAAGAAGGACAGTGTGAGTACTGCAGCACGGTACAGGAGCCTACAAGGGGAGAGACTGCCACATGTAGCAGGTCTCTCTGGAAGATAGTGGTGTGCTTAAATCTTCTCTACCTTGCCCCTGGGAGACATCCTGAGAGTCAGTCTGGTAGAATGGTGAAGAGAGTCAGTCGGGTAGACTGGTGAAGAGAAGCAGCCAGGTGGGCTAGCATTTCCTGCAATGGTAAAGCTGGGATATGTCTACAAAGGAGTTGGAGTTACTCCAGGATGCAGTTCACGGCACATTGTGATACTTTTTAAGTGACTGAGAGTTCCTAGCCTGTGAGGGGCTGTTGCTGATCTAACAGAGACTGTTAGCTACTAAAAAGGGTTCAATCAGAGCTGTACAGATCAAGGAAGAGGAATCCATTGAAGTTGTACAGGATAAAGGAGAAGAATCAATTGGAGCTGTAAATAGGGAGAAAGTTGTACCCCCCTAATAAAAACGCAAAACAAAGCTTAAGGTCTGTTCACTGTGTTAGGTGAAAGCTGAAGCTGTTGTGTGACTGGCTGTGTAGCAGTGGGGAACTTTGTCATCCCCTACAGGGGGGAAGTGCTACACATATTATAATCACCCTTTCTACCTCCCTAGTATAGTGATGAGAAGCTGTGTATTTTCTTATTACAACTAATCAGCTGCTGATAATGAAGGAATGACCCTTCCACTTGTGGGCAGGTGGAGTGTATTCTCTCCAATGTAGGTGGTGTTTGACCGCAGCAGCATTGTAGTTGTAGAGGAAAACGGTTCCTCTATGGTTTCTTGGATCACCGGGGAAGCAATCCAATTAGATGCTGCCGTCCCTAGTGACTCTGGCAGCCATCTTGGGTCAGGCAAATACTATTTAAGTCCCTAGTTCCCAGGCTTGGCTTGCATTTCTCATGTGGGTAGTGTAGGGACAAGTCATCCCTCTGACAGGGACAGTAATTAGTGGCAGGGAGAGTTGCCAAACGAGAAGGGAAAGGATAGGGGCACGCCATCCTTTCCGGAGACCTCCCCATTTGGGTACGGACCAGCCAGGCTGCATTCTTCTGTGAATTGCCAAAATTTAACATTAAAGTGTTACTAAACCCAGGACCCTGCACTCTATCTGATCTCCCACAGAACACAGAACATGGAAATGCAATAGTCTTAGTCAGAGGCGTAACTAGAAATTTTATTGCACCGGTGCAAGAAACCATGAGGGGCCCCCACCCCTGACAGGAGGGGAGGCATGTGACAGGGGGGGGCAGTAGGACAGGAGGGGGGCAGTAGGACAGGAGGGGCACAGTAGGACAGGAGGGGGCAGTGTGACAGGAGGGGGCAGTGTGACAGGAGGGGGGGCAGTGTGACAGGAGGAGGGGGCAGTGTGACAGGAGGAGGGGGCAGTGTGACAGGAGGAGGGGGCAGTGTGACAGGAGGAGGGCAGTAGGACAGGAGGGGCACAGTAGGACAGTAGGGGGCAGTGTGACGGGGGGTAGTGTGACAGGAGGAGGGGCAGTATGACAGCAGAGTGGGCAGTATGACAGCAGAGGGGCAGAATGACAGCGGGGGGGGCAGTGCAACAGCAGGGGGAGCACTATGACAGCAGGGGGGCAATGTGACATCAGAGGGACAGTATGAAAGCAAGGGGACAGTATGACAGCAGGGGAGGCACTGTGACAGTAGGGGGGCAGAGAATCCATTTGTACACTTGGCCAGGAAGCAAGACTTACCCAGAAGCAGCAGTCTGGAGTTGCGGGAGCCGGAGTTGAGGGGAAGAGCTGAGAGGTGGACGATGACCTGGGCAACAGGCTGGATAGGAGGGGCGGCGCAGCAGAGTGTCATATAGATGAACCGAACCCCTCCATTATCCTTCTGGCTCCTGCAGCCACTGAAAGTCTGCTTCTCCTCCTCTCCCTCCCACAGGCATCCAGCGGCTGCAGGAGCCAGGAGGATAATGGAGGGGTTCGGTTCTTCTATATGACACTCCACTGCGCCACCCCTCCTATCGAGGAGCAGAAAATTCTGACAGGGGAGCTGCAGGGGCCTCCCAGAGCAGAGAACCAGGTTGCAGTTGCGATCCCTATAGTTACGACCCTGGTTTTAGTAAATTTAAACTGATAAATACCTTTTCTCATCAGCAGTTAGCCTTGTGACTTCTATCAGTGTCTGGCTGAGCACTGGTTAAATCATGTAGGAGGAGTTTTCATTCGCCTCTGACTGTCCTATGAGGCTGCAGGGCCCCTGACTTTCTGTCTGGACAATGCTGATTGGCCCTGTGCTGATCACATGCACCCTCCCAAGAAAAGAAAAACTCTCTAGCAATACACACCAAACTGAGCATGTGCAGGGTTCCCCCAAGGCTCTGTTCTATCAGGAGATGGTTTGGGAACTGTGGAAGAAGGGGAGGATCAGAGAAGACAGGGTGAAACAGCCTTTTTACACACTGCAGAGGATTAACCCCTTAGGTTCCACGGTGAGTGTAACAAGCATGCTTTACTGCATAAAAAGACTGATTTTACTGTTGTGGGTTTAGTAACACTTTAAAGCAGAGTTCCACCCAAAAGTGGAACTCCCGCTCATCTGATTCCTCCACCCTTCCGGTGCCACAATTGGCACCTTTCAGGGGGGAGGGGGTGCAGATACCTGTATTAGACAGGTATCTGTACCCCCTCCCGCAATCCCCCCCCCCCCGCTGTCTCCTGGGAAACACACAGGTCCCAGGAGATAGCAGGGACCACTTAGGACGCGCAGCGCAACTCACGCAGTAGGGAATCGGGAAGTGAAGCCGCAACGCTTCACTTCCTTATTCCCTCACCGAGAATGGCGGCGGCAGCAGCCGAGAGCCGAGCTATTGCTCGGCTTCGGCTGCCAACATCGCTAGACTCCTGGACAGGTAAGTGTCCGTTTATTAAAAGTTAGCAGCTGCAGTATTTGTTTTTAATAATTTTTTTTCAGGTGGACTCCCTCTTTAAGTTTTGTTCTCTGAACTCTGAGTGTTTACTTCCACCGCGCCACACTGCACCTCCCCACACACTTATCAGTCAGTTTATGTAATACCTGCATCATTTTCTACACAACAGAGAAAGGTAAGAATTTGCAATCGAATGTTCTAAAATCCTTGCAATGCATATAGTTGTGTCCTGTGCTGAGCGGCCAATCTCCTGTGTTTACAATGCATATACCAGCTGCTCAGGATGAGACCTGGATACTAGTGGAGATCACTGAGGTAGTGCCTACTACTTTGGTTTCCAGCTTCTAGAGCAGCCTTTTTAAACCTTTTGACTCCAGGAGAACTTTTCTAATAATTTTCGGGTCTGGGGAATAAGGCTCCCATTACAGTGGTGGTCAGATTACAGTGGCAGCTAGTGGTCCCCTCACTTGCACCCCCTCCCCCCCGCGTGGCTCTCGATCAATCACAGCGGCGATCCTCTCGCACTAAAGCCACCCCTCCCTGCACGATCAGTGGCCTTACCTTATACTGCGGTAGAGGTGGGGGGAGGAGGAATAAGTGGTGGTGCACTGCTGAATCTGGGGTAGGCTGCTGCCAGGGCTGATGCTTCTCCTCCAGGGAGAACAGGAGGCAGGTCCTGAGACCCGTCCTTAGACCCCTTTCACACTGAGGTGATTTTCAGGCGTTTCATCGCTAGAAATTGTCTCTAAATAATGCCTGAAAACCGTCTCCCATTCATTTCAGTGTGACTTTTCACACTGGGGTGGTGCGCTTTTGGGACATTAGGAAAAGTCCTGCAAGCAGCATGTTTGGGGCAGTTTGGGAGCGCTGTATTTAGTGCTCCCAAAACGCCCCGCCCGTGGAAACAATTGGGCAGCGCACTGAATTGCACTTCGGAAGCGCCGCAACATATGCACTTTTAACCCCTTCTTTGGGGTTAAAAGCACCCCGCTAGCAGCCGAAAAGCGCCACAAAAACAAGTGGCGCTTTAGCGCTAACAGCCGGGTGCTGCCGTGTGAAAAAAGCCCAAGACTCGGGGCTAATGGGGTCTAAGGAGCCGCTTCCTGATTGGCTGGGAGGAGCAGCAGGAAGAGATTAGCGAATATTAATTCACTAATGTCACACAACTGGGTGGACTCTGGGCACAGTGCCTTGCGCCCCAAGCCCACCCTTTTTTAAGCCAATTAGAGCCTACGTGCTTCAAAAAAAAACAATTATTGAAATCCATGCGTCCGGCGCCCTGCATGGATGAGGGGAGGGGTGGGGGGGTGGCGCCCCTATGCCACTAATGGACGAGTCGCCGCTGTCAGAATACCTTCCTTACAGACAAGTAAAAAGATCACCAGTGTCCTGCTGCTGGCTCCAAGTGGCACTAGAACTATGCAGGAATCATCAAATGGGAGGTCAATAAGCCACAGCTCAAGGAACCCCTAGAAACCTCTGGAGGAACCTAAAATCCACAGAACCCTGATTGGGAATGGCTGTTCTAGAGGGATCCCACAGTATGGTGTACGCATAGCTACTATGTAAAATCATCCATACCTGCAATTCTTCTTTCAACCTATTAGGATTTTGCTATTGTCTGTGTTTTATATATAGATTTCCCCTTACCCTTCACCCCTGTGATGCCATGACAGGAAACCGGGGGCTCAGGAAAACACAGCATTTATAACCTCATAGATCTCTCCTACAATACAAGAACAAATACGTTTGGACCGGAGTTGGTATTTAGGATATGAGATATCAGAAGTGTAGCACCTTTCCTCTCCCCCACACACTGATAACACACCTCGCCCATAGACCGGAGGTAGCAGCTCTCCTCCATTCATCACCTGCACAGGTCTGCTCCAGGACAGGCTGGTGGGCGGTGTCAGCGGCGGGTCATGTGACCTCGGACAGTTTAAAAGGAATCAGAGCGCGGCGGTCCGGTTCTTATATGATGGACTCTCAGGGCGGACTGGAGGATCAGGAGCTGCGGGAGGCGCAGAGGGAATACCTGGACTTCCTGGATGATGATGTGCGGCTCTTCCCTATATATACACCGACCTAATGATCATATGCAGGGGTCCAGAGTTCTGATAGATGTAGTCACCATCACCCAGTCCTAGTGATCATACACAGCGATAGATCCCAGGAGATCTGCTCGGTGAAGGGAACCATCCGCCTTTCCTAGTAATCATATATACATCAGAGGGGATGGCTCTCAGGAGATCTGCTAGGAGTGATTACCATCACTCAGTGATCATTTATACATCAGAGTGGATGCATCCCATGAGATCTGCTAGGTGTGGTTACCATCTAGTGATCATTTATACATCAGAGAGGATGGATCTGATAAGTGTAGTCACCATTGTCCAGTCCTGGTGGCCATATACACATCAGATGGGATGGAACCCAGGCGATCTGCTAGGTTACCATCATCAGCAAAGATGGATCCCAAGAGATCTGATGGGTATAGTCACCATTACCAAGTCCTAGTGATCATATACACATCAGAGGTGATGGAGCCCAGGAGATCTGATCGGTGTAGTCCCCATTGCCCTTTCCTAGTGGTCATATATACATCAGAGGGGATAGATCCCAGGAGATCTGCTAGGAGTGCTTACCATCACCTAGTGATCATATATACATCAGAGCGGCTGGATCCCATGAGATCTGCTATGTGTAGCTACCATCTAGTGATCATTTATACATCAGAGAGGATGGATCCCAGGAGATCTGATGGGTATAGTCACCATTACCCAGTCCCGGTGATCATATATACAACAGAGGGGATAGATCCCAGGAGATCTGCTAGGAGTGGTTACCATTACCTAGTGATCATGTATAATACATCAGAGAAGCTGGATCCCAGGAGTTCTGATGGGTGTAGTCACCATTACCCGGGAGATCTGCTAGGTGTGGTCACCATCACCTAGTCCTCTCTAGACTTGTTCCTATATCATAGAGAACTCCTACACTAGGAGTGTGGTGTGTGCTGACCTGTATTTAGGTTTGGCAGTCTCTTTAAAGCAGGGGTCTCAAACTGGTGGCCCTCCAGCTGTTGCAGAACTACAAGTCCCATCATACCTCTCCCTGAGGGAGTCATGCTTGTAACTGTGAGCCTTGCAATGGCCTTGCCTTGCCTCCAGTTTGAGACCCCTGCTTTAAAGCATACAATAACACCTGGAGGCCAAGGTTGACTTTATGGTGGTCATACATACTCGAAAATGTTCTCAATTTAAGTCCACTTTTCATAACAATTGGATAGAGCAAGGCAACCTACTATCAAAAGTTCACAGCATGCTTATGTCTGTGTGGCAGAGATGGTGTTAGGTTGCATTGGTTCATTTGTAAAACTGGTTGAAATGGCTCCCTGATCTCCGTATGCATAGCCAGACTTTGTATCTTGGGTTGTATTTCAGCATCTTCAGTTTTTTAGTTCAGGATAACCAAGTATGCATATTCTTCTGTTGGTCACTCTCCATTCTTTAAGCTTTTTTTTTTTTTTTTTTAGGGCCAGTTTACATCTATGCATTCTGGGAGTCTATTAACACAAAACATGTCATGTGTATTGATGCATTGCAGCGCCATTTATTTTGATAGCGCCGCAACACACTGCAGAAATAACGATTAGTGCATAGCTGCAAATATTTCGTGACCTATCCCAATTTTTAAGTTGGAAGCCTGTTAATTTAAATGGGCTACTTCGAAGTGGAGCTTCGCTCCCCTAAATTTCTTTATCTCCCCGTGTCCCTACCTCCCCACCTTTTCAGCAAAGTCTTTTGTGTTTTTATTCTCTATCCCTGCCCCACGCTGCCATTCTTGCCTACACATCCCTTCTCCCACAGATTCCTGGGATGCCATGTTGTATATCTCTGATGGCTGTGGGTGCAGGGACTTTCATTGGCTGGTGGGTGAACCCTGGTGTGTACACCTCATCGGGGGCCATCCACCTAGAACCAGATGAGGCAATCAGGTCCCAATAACTGAGGAGGATGAAGATGGTGGCACAGGACCAAAGCTGTGGCAGCATAGCAGCGGACCACTGCATTGCAACATTGGATTCGCTGGTCAGGTGAATATGGATATCAAGGGTAACCCAACTTAGCAGGTGGGGTAAAAATGTTTCTTTATTTAAAGGCATGGTCACATCTAGTATAAAAGTTCATAATGTAAAATATCTATTTATGGAACACTGGTAAGTTCATAATGGGGTGTATTACATGGGGTGGCTGTAATTTTAAGATTTCTGATAGAGTTCTCATATAAACACTCTCTGGACTGGTTATATAGGGTTTGTCTGGCTTTTAATTTTTTTGTGCATTTATCGAGCTGCAGGCGTTTGTTAGACATTTCCTAAAGTTTAGTCTATGAAACCAGACTGCCTGAATTTGCTACATAGATTGAAAAGACACAAATCCATCTAGTTCAACCATAAAAATAAAATAAAAATCTCATACAATCCCATATACTCAAACCAAAGTTGAGCTAAAAGTACTTTTTGGAGCCTTAGAGCACAGGGATTCTGAGCTTACCAATGTGAACCGGGACAGTTGGAAAGAATGAGATTCTGCATGTCGAGTGTAGTCAGTCCTAGGGAAACCAGCAGAAAAATGTTCGTGGGGATGTGATATCTTGTGAGTGTACTGCTGTATTGGAGACTGTAACAGAATTGTGTGCTGTATTGGCGATCATTGTGTGCTGTATTGGCGATCATTGTGTGCTATACAAAACTGAAATATTTCTGGTTCCTTGCAGCAAGATCAAGGTGTTTATCATGGAAAAGTGAGGGATATGATTAGCGCAAATGAACATCGTCTCATTGTTAACTTAAATGACCTAAGGCGGAAAAATGAGCGCCGAGCAAACATGTGAGTACATTTTGTATTGATTGGTCTTGGTTAATAATGTCCTTTAGGTCACAATCTCGATCGCCAGTATGGTGACATTGTTGGCTCAATAGTCCAATGAGGGCCCATTCACACCTTGACATGTTTTATCATGTATTAAGGCAGCCCCTTCATTTTTAATGAGCTCCCAATGTGCATTGGTGAGCTAAGCTATGCACACAAAATGTACACAAACATGCAATTGTATAAATCATTTTTATTGAACTTTTCTCAATGCAAAGATCTAAAACTATATGCATAGTATATGAAGGACAAGGCTCAATAGAAGTGTACACGGGTTACAATACCAAAAGCTTACAATCTTCCATAGAGTAGTAAACATCCAGAATCAATTGGAATATACAAGAAGCTTTCACAAATCTCCCATTATTAGGAGAGGCTGATAGTAATGGTGTTACTGTGTCAAGTAAAGCAGGGTAACAACATAGATCAGGAAAAGCCTTCCAAGTAGACATCGTAAAACATGAATTTTTTTTCCATGAATGGCAACATTGTGCATTGTAGGTTTAAAGCACTTATGCCTATATATTTGGTTGTGTTTTGATTTTCAACAAAGATGCATATACATTTATCATTTTGTTTGTAAACCCCAATAATGAACTGCTTTTATTTTCTCCCTTTAGCTGTTCTATTTGCTCAAAAAGTACAAAACAAATACTCTACCTGTTGATCTTGTCAAAAATTGAGCTGACCTGTGCCCACTTGTGTTAACCCCTTCCTGCTGATAGTACATGACTGTGATCTCATGGGAGTGGGTCTTTAATCGTAGGGCTGCAGATACGTGTACTTGTGTGCTTACGAACGATCAGGAACCAGGAGACCCAGTTTTCAAACACCCGATTGCTATGATTGCATATGATTGGCTATCACAGTAATCAGTAACTATATAAAGATCGCCCCTGTGTTTTCACCTCTTGAATGGAAAACGATGCATTGTATCTTTTTCTGCTTGCTAGAGAGGAAAATTGTAAACAAAGTCAGTGTTTTGGGTAGGATAAAAAACAAAATGCGCACTGTTAGGCCCCTTTCACACGAGGCGGACGCCGCTTCCACGTAGTCCACCTCGGTCCGCCGGCTCAGCGGGAGATCAGTCCGTTGATCTCTGCTGAGCCGGCGGATGACAGGTCCCTCTCTGCTCACTGAGCGGGGAGGGGCTTGTCAGGCGCCGCTGCTGCCTATGGAGGGATCGGATGAAAACGGACAGCATGTTCGTTTTCATCAGATCTCATCCGATCGCGACGGACCTGGACATAGGGCCATCCATCTGCTTTTAGCAGATCGGACCGGGTCGGATGTCAGCGGACATGTCTCCGCTGACATCCATCGCTCCATAGGCTAACATGGAGCGCCCGTTCAGGTCCGCCGTCAAAACTGACAGGCAGACCTGAACGGTCCGATCGTGTGAAAGGGGCCTTATTGGCCCTATTAGGGGTACGAACAACAAATATACACATTTGTGGTATCACTTCCATTGTGAGGAGCAAGAGAATTTTAGGGGGGGTTTTTTTGTGGTTGGTTATGGTAATAGCAAGAAATACACAGCTACATTTTAAAACCTTTTGTGTGCTTTTTTTAATTTTTTTTTATATTTTGTGCCAGTTTTCCTTTAATAAAAATTTCAGGAAAGATCCATTACTATTTACCATAAAATTAAAGCCCTATTTGTCCTGAAAAACTATAGTATTTCTGCCTGTCATTGATTTTGACAGGTTTCTGGCAAAGGGGTGCTTGCTGCACCTCCCAAGCACCGAAAAACACTGGGGTATGAGAGACCAAGGGGACAGTGTGCGTGAAGCCTAAAGGAATTGTAACAAGCCCCTTGCTCGCTCGGTTCCACTCTCCCGACACTCTGCTGCTATAGAATCCGATTGCAGATCGCAACATCTGATTGTTCGGTCATCCAATGCTCCGGGATTAGAACTTCAGCTATGTGCCGTTCTAACCCAGTTGTGATAGCTCAGAACTAGGGATGAGCTTCGAGTTCGAGTCGAACTCATGTTCGACTCGAACATTGGCTGTTCGCAAGTTCACCGAACAGCGAACAATTTGGGGTGTTCGCGGCAAATTCGAATGCCGCGGAACACCCTTTAAAAGTCTATGGGAGAAATCAAAAGTGCTAATTTTAAAGGCTAATATGCAAGTTATTGTCATAAAAAGTGTTTGGGGACCTGGGTCCTGCCCCAGGGGACATGGATCAATGCAAAAAAAAGTTTTAAAAACGGCCGTTTTTTCAGGAGCAGTGATTTTAATAATGCTTAAAGTCAATCAATAAAAGTGTAATATCCCTTTAAATTTCGTACCTGGGGGGTGTCTATAGTGTGCCTGTAAAGGGGCGCATGTTTCCTGTGTTTAGAACAGTCTGACAGCAAAATGACATTTTGAAGGAAAAAACTCATTTAAAACTACCCGCGGCTATTGCATTGCCGACAATACACATAGAAGTTCATTGATAAAAACGGCATGGGAATTCCCCAAAGGGGAACCCCGAACCAAAATTAAAAAAAAAAATGACGTGGGAGTCCCCCTAAATTCCATACCAGGCCCTTCAGGTCTGGTATGGATATTAAGGGGAACCCCGGCCAAAATTTTAAAAAAAATGACGTGGGGTTCCCCCTAAATTCCATACCAGACCCTTCAGGTCTGGTATGGATTTTAAGGGGAACCCCGCGCCAAAAAAAAAAAAACGTCGTGGGGTCCCCCCAAAAATCCATACCAGACCCTTATCCGAGCACGCAACCTGGCAGGCCGCAGGAAAAGAGGGGGGGGCGAGAGTGCGGCCCCCCTCCCTCCTGAACCGTACCAGGCCACATGCCCTCAACATTGGGAGGGTGCTTTGGGGTAGCCCCCCAAAACACCTTGTCCCCATGTTGATGAGGACAAGGGCCTCATCCCCACAACCCTGGCCGGTGGTTGTGGGGGTCTGCGGGCGGGGGGCTTATCGGAATCTGGAAGCCCCCTTTAACAAGGTGACCCCCAGATCCCGGCCCCCCCCCTGTGTGAAATGGTAAGGGGGTACATAAGTACCCCTACCATTTCACGAAAAAAGTGTCAAAAATGTTAAAAATGACAAGACAGTTTTTGACAATTCCTTTATTTAAATGCTTCTTCTTTCTTCTATCTTCATCTTCTGGTTCTTCTGGCTCTTCTGGTTCTTCCTCCGGCGTTCTCGTCCAGCATCTCCTCCGCGGCGTCTTCTATCTTCTTCTCCTCGGGCCGCTCCGCACCCATGGCATGGGGGGGAGGCTCCCGCTCTTCTCTTCTTCTTTTCTTCTCTTCTTCTCTTCTTCTTTTCTTCTCCGGGCCGCTCCGCAATCCATGCTGGCATGGAGGGAGGCTCCCGCTGTGTGACGGCGCTCCTCGTCTGACAGTTCTTAAATAATGGGGGGGGGCGGGGCCACCCGGTGACCCCGCCCCCCTCTGACGCACGGTGACTTGACGGGACTTCCCTGTGACGTCACGGGGAATGCCACAGGGAAGTCCCGTCAAGTCACCGTGCGTCAGAGGGGGGCGGGGTCACCGGGTGGCCCCCCCCCCCCCGTTATTTAAGAACTGTCAGACGAGGAGCGCCGTCACACAGCGGGAGCCTCCCTCCATGCCAGCATGGATTGCGGAGCGGCCCGGAGAAGAAAATGAAGAAGAGAAGAAAAGAAGAGAAGAGCGGGAGCCTCCCCCCCATGCCATGGGTGCGGAGCGGCCCGAGGAGAAGACAGAAGACGCCGCGGAGGAGATGCTGGACGAGAACGCCGGAGGAAGAACCAGAAGAGCCAGAAGAACCAGAAGAACCAGAAGATGAAGGAAGAAAGAAGAAGCATTTAAATAAAGGAATTGTCAAAAACTGTCTCTTGTCATTTTTAACATTTTTGACACTTTCTTCGTGAAATGGTAGGGGTACTTATGTACCCCCTTACCATTTCACACAGGGGGGGGGCCGGGATCTGGGGGTCACCTTGTTAAAGGGGGCTTCCAGATTCCGATAAGCCCCCCGCCCGCAGACCCCCACAACCACCGGCCAGGGTTGTGGGGATGAGGCCCTTGTCCTCATCAACATGGGGACAAGGTGTTTTGGGGGGCTACCCCAAAGCACCCTCCCAATGTTGAGGGCATGTGGCCTGGTACGGTTCAGGAGGGAGGGGGGCCGCACTCTCGTCCCCCCCTCTTTTCCTGCGGCCTGCCAGGTTGCGTGCTCGGATAAGGGTCTGGTATGGATATTTGGGGGGACCCCACGCCGTTTTTTTTTTTTTTTTTGGCGCGGGGTTCCCCTTAAAATCCATACCAGACCTGAAGGGTCTGGTATGGAATTTAGGGGGAACCCCACGTCATTTTTTTTTTAAATTTTGGCCGGGGTTCCCCTTAATATCCATACCAGACCTGAAGGGCCTGGTATGGAATTTAGGAGGACTCCCACGTCATTTTTTTTTTTTTTAATTTTGGTTCGGGGTTCCCCTTTGGGGAATTCCCATGCCGTTTTTATCAATGAACTTCTATGTGTATTGTCGGCAATGCAATAGCCGCGGGTAGTTTTAAATGAGTTTTTTCCTTCAAAATGTCATTTTGCTGTCAGACTGTTCTAAACACAGGAAACATGCGCCCCTTTACAGGCATACTATAGACACCCCCCCAGGTACGAAATTTAAAGGGATATTACACTTTTATTGTTTGACTTTAAGCATTATTAAAATCACTGCTCCTGAAAAAACGGCCGTTTTTAAAACTTTTTTTTGCATTGATCCATGTCCCCTGGGGCAGGACCCAGGTCCCCAAACACTTTTTATGACAATAACTTTCATATAAGCCTTTAAAATTAGCACTTTTGATTATTCATGTTCGTGTCCCATAGACTTTAACGGTGTTCGCATGTTCGAACAAACTTTTTTCCTGTTCGCATGTTCTGGTGTGAACCGAACAGGGGGGTGTTCGGCTCATCCCTACTCAGAACAAACACCAGGCAGGCTGTATGTAGGTTCAACCAGGAATCTCCTTTATTCAAAAATGTAGGCTCTTTTATACAGTGGAGGTGCAGACCTCCGGCTCATATTACTCTAACAATACACCTGTAACCTAATTAACCTAATTAACATGGGCTAATTAACTAATCCCTTTAGACAGCCTAGATGACTCAGACATGACCTTTAGGCCAGACTGGCCTTCTTGTAGTTCAGAAAATCCAATCAACATTATCACAGTAGCAGAGTTAATTAAACACAAACAATGGGGATCTAATGACTCTTAGATCCCATACTAGAGACTTATTTACAATACACATTTTAGCAGACAACAGACAGGTAGCTGGAATTGATGACATTAGCAGTTAACAGTAGGAGTCCCAACGGTATGAATCAGTCACTATTCCAATATGGCAAATCCAGGGTCCCCAGAGTCTGTGTGTCCTGGGGAACCAGGACCCGAATCCACAGCAACACCACCTCAAGGGTCCCCAGGCATACAGCTCACAAAGAGCACCATTCCCCCAAATGCCAGGGCCCATGATCGATCGGCAAGAGGCTAGCATACAGTCCCCTCCAAAAGTCTCTCTCCCGGCTAGGTCTGTCACAGGAATAAAACATGATGTGCTGTGGATTTGCTTTACAGATGAGCACTTTATTATTATTTTTATAGAAAGTGCTATCTGAAGAATTTTAGACTTGCAGGGTTGGTCTTGTCATGTCTTTGGTGTCTTGGTTACAGGCCGTAACTGGACTTTTGTAGTTGCTCAGGGCTGCAGACAGGGATGCATAGATCTAGCTGTTGTAATGGCTGTAATACTGAAATGTTTGTTCCAGCTATTAGATTAACGTGTTAATAAACCCACAACAGTAAAATCAGTCTGTATATGCAGTAAAGCATGCTTATACTCACTGTGGAACCTAGGGGGTTAATCCTCTGCATCGTGTAAAGACTGTTTGAGCCTGTCTTTTCTCTCCTCCCCTTCCACTGTCCCCAATCCATCTCCTGAGTACAGAGCCTTTGGAGTCACTCTGCACATGCTCAGTTTGGTGTGTATTGCTAGTTTTTTTTTTCCCCTTGGGAGGGTGCATGTGATCAGCACAGTGCCAATAGGCACTGTCCAGACAGTCAGAGTAGAATGAAAACTCCAAGCTTTTACCAGACACTGATAGACCTCACAAGACCGCTATATACTGCTGATGAGAAAAGGTATTTGGCAGGTTATATTTACTAAAACTATTGTCTTTCCATGTACTGTGGGAGAACAGATATAGTGAATGCAGGGTCCTGGCTTTACACTTTAAGTCCATTTACTTACTCTTCTACCAGATTACTGGTATTTCCCATTGTAAACTTAGTAGCTCCTTTAAAACATAAAGCAGCATAACGCATAAATGTTAAACTTGTGTCCGCTTTCTGTTTTGTTACTGGAAGTTTCTGGATAATTTTCAGTGACTGTTGAATCTTGTGCAGTCTGTCTATTTGTAAAATGATTAGACAAGTTGCTGAAAACATAACTGAGGCTATGATCATAAACCGCCATGAAAAGTGCATCTATCCATTTCTCTAACAATTTTGTTGATTCATTTTACTGGTGTACCAAGGACTTCAAAATATTTTGAGATTGCTTTTTTTATGCTGGTTGCATGCACGGGTGTCATAAAGTTTTACATTTTTTTTACACATAGATTGCTCAATAATGCGTTTGGAGAGGTTATTGCCTTTCAAAGAGCGTTAAAAGACCTTGTAGCTTCAATTGATGCCACATATGCCAAGCAGTTTGAAGAGTTCAGCGTGGGATGTGAAGGCAGCTTCGGAGGAAAGCATGTGTCTCCTCGTACTTTGACTGCGAGTTTATTGGGAAGTTTAGTCTGTGCTGAAGGAATTGTAACAAAATGTAAGTGTTACTTTCTCTCCACCCTCCACTGCTTTCTGTGAATAATTCAGAGAATTAAAGTATAACTAAAGGCAAAACTTTTTTAGTTTTGGATAGTGGAGAGGGATTAGAACGTTTGTCAGTTTTTTGTTTTTTTTTTTGTCTGTGCTTCCATTAAAGAGGAACTGCAGCCAATTATGCTCACATAATTTGTAATAAAAACATCCTTGCCATTCTGAAGCTTCCCTCCAACCACTTTGCATATTTTATATACAGTGGCGGTGCGTTCATACGGGTGCCACCCCCTCTCTCCAGCCACCCCTCTATCACCAATATAGATTCATGCAATGCATGAATTTATCTATGGCCGCCACTGCCACCCCCTAGCCAGGCGCCTGAATTACAGTGGCAGGTTTTTTTTTTTTTTTTCATTTCACAATTATGTGCCACTTTGTGTTGGTCTATCACATAAAATCCCAATAAAATACATTTAGGTTTTTGGTTGTAACATGACAAAATGTGGAAAATTTTAAGGGGTGTAAATACTTTTTCAAGGCACTGTAGTTCTACTTTAAGGTGGCAATAGATCAAAATTCAGACAGTTCATCAGGGAATGCATGATTTTTCAATCCATGTGTGGCCACTGCAATTGAACTGAAGTTGATCTACCAATCGACTGTTCAACCACCCTGTTGGATAAAAGCCACGTGATCAGCAGCTGCACTGATTTGTGTATTCTGGCAGTGGAGGAGTCTCCCCACTGTCAGAATACAATAGTTTGAATGTGTGGATGGGGGAATCTTAACTTTATTTACCTGTTTAGCCCACTGGCTGAACAAAAGAAATGAACCATGTATGGCCAGCTTTAGGAAGCACTTAGAACCATAAGGGGCAGAACAGTGTAAAAATGTTAGGATAGATCTTTAAAGAGCTGGTGTCTGCTGCAGTGTATTGGTTCCCACTGAGTTATTTTGGATATACACATTTTAAAAGCTGTTTATATCTTTCAATCTTTTTGCCGCTAGTTGATTTTTGTTTTTGAAGCGCATCATTTTTCCTGCCCTTTTTCTTGACTGTTTTGTGTGGTTGTCTCAGATGCTCTTCATTTGACAACCAAGCAAAACATGATAAAATGGAAAGATGTCCTAACCCATGCACTGTGGAAATGGTTGTCAATACTTGCCTCAAGAGGCCATAGGGATGATCAGAATGTTTAGGCTAGGTTGGGATGAGTACTGATGAACTTGCGATACTGGTACTTTGATGTAATTTCAGGCTTATCCATGAATACTATAGTTGTGACACTTAAAAGATAAGTTCACCTTTTGCAAAAAAATGCACTTTCTTATTTTTTCTGGTAAAAAGGCTTTTATTTTTATTTTATTTTTTTTTTGTTGTTGCAGGGGCCTGTAAAGCTTTGCTCCAGCGATCCTCAGATCACTGATGCCATGCAGGTCTCCTGCAGACCTGCCAGTGTATCTGCTACCTCGTATGAGGTAATAGATTACATTCTGACAGGAAACATGAATGAACTACCACAACGCTCCACAGTCAAGGCTGTCAGGACTTGTAGTTTGCAATTCAGAGCACTGTGAATGAGTGACGTGGCCAGGCAGCATTTTTTTTTTTTTTTTTTAAATTTTGGCAGCTAGCGGTGAGATCATCACCCACTAGCTGTCACAGCTCCGGGGCCGGTGCTTTCATAACATGTTACACCCTGAATATGAGTGTAACATGCTATGAAAGGTGAACTTATCCTTTAATTTGGAAGTCCAGTGTTTTGGCATACCTTTACTTCCTCCCACATCTCATTATTGGCCCATCTCTTAATGTCGGCTTCCTTGAGAAATGGCAAGGTGGGTGTAGCTAAAAAGGGTGGATCAAAGCACAGACTTTAATATAGTTGAAAGTTTGTATTTAAACAGGTTTTCTGAAATGCAGCATGATCCATAAAACAATCTATAGCTACCTTTTGGGTGCCTATGTTGCCTTGGAGCATTGTTTTTGAGACTACTAGATTTGCTGTAAAAGAATAGAATATAGAACTTGGTAATCGGTAATAGTTTTTGCAAATCTTTAGATGGCTAGAGTAGTCATGTACTATTATATCCAGTTTTCTTTTCTAAACCAAACTTTACAGAAAGCTGTAAATTGTTGGCGAAACAGCCATATAAGTGCTGTGCACCGTGACTACAGTATACACTGTTTTATAGGTTAAAATGTGCAGACATGGGGGGCAGGAGGCGGAGCCTAGCAGAGCAGACATGCATTGTTAGAGCTCCACATCGCTGAGGAGAGAAGAGAAGGACAAAGCGGAGCCTGCAGGCTCAAAAGGTATCCATTTGAACCTTTTTGCCCCAGGGAACAAACTGTGAAAGTTTGGGCAGGAAATATGGTACTGGGAGGAAACCGTGGCAGAAATAAAAATCACCTCACAAAGAGCTCACAGGCACTCACTGCAGCTGAAGCAGCTCCAGCCACCTCACAAGATACAGCATCAGGGCGCTCTCACAGACAGAAAATGTCACAGCAAGACTCTCCATTTGAGTCAGATACAGAACAAATCCTCTCACAAACTTCTCCACAAGCCTCCTCAGTATCCCCAGAAATATTATTACAATTTGAAAAGATGCTTCATAAGGCTTTAAAACAAACCTCAGACCAAATAACAAAAAACCTAACCAAAGAAATAAGAGAGCTGGGAAACCGCACCGCAGCCTTAGAAATAAAAATGGATGAAATTGAAATTACAACCCAAGAAAATATAACAGAATTGGAACAATTAAAAAAAGAGAATTTAATACTTCAAACTAAGCTCGAAGATTACGAAAATAGAGCCAGACGTTCAAACTTGCGCATAAGGGGAATACCTGAAACTGTGACAGACCTGCAATCTACTATTACTGCTCTATTACAAGAACTAAAGCCAGATATCCCTATTGAACGTTTAGAACTGGACAGAGTACACAGAGCCCTCACAGCCAAAAAGAAAGATGGACCCCCACGTGATATAATCACAAAATTTCATTATTACAGAACGAAAGAACAAATACTAATTGCTGCAAGAGAAAAAAAGGAACTTAATTTTCAAGGACACAATTATCAAATTTTTGCTGACCTATCCCAACTTACTATTACTAAAAGACGATCCATGAAACCCCAACTAATGGAACTGCAACGCCACAACATTATGTATCAATGGGGCTTCCCCTTTTCAGTCAGATTTAACTACCAAGGTACAATTTACAGAAGCAGATCAGCAGATGAACTACAACAAACCCTTTTAAAATTAAATCTGACAGAACCCACAAGCAGCAACTCTCCCACACGCAGAAGAATGGCGTCATCTTCACCTTCAGGCAGCACCCAGAAAATTTCAGAACAAAATGGGAATCATCATTCTCACAAAAGAGGCCGTTATGCCACATCATCCATGGACCAAGAAGATTCAATGGACTGACATCCTAATTCCTGATATCTCTTCATTTATTATACTAAGAGATGGTTCTCTATAAAAAACCTATATTTATAACTGAATGTAACTGCATTCTGATAGTCACACACTGTGTGGGATCATGTTACATTCCAGTTATATTTCTTATTACTTCTGATTCATATAGCCTTAGAATATATAAGTGAAATAAGGAAATTCTTGTTCAGTTATATATTATCAGGTAATAATAGATTTATTACTTTTTAGGACAAATATGTTCAATAATCCAGAAGTAATGGAAGCTTTTTCTTTCTTTTCTTAAAACAAATATATTATTATCTAACTAGTTCCTAGAATTATGTTTTTGTTTATTCTAATCTGAAGCAATACAACCTCAATTTTATGAGTTAACATATCTAAACAGTTGCATATGAATAAAATATGTAATTGTTTACTCTAAAATGGTTAAAATCCCAAAATAATTCAAACTATCTTCATCAATACCAACGTTATTAACAGTACCTTTCTAACTGAATTATTTAGCCTAGGGCAAGACTAACCATATACAACCACCCTGGAATAAATAATTTCAACAAAAACTATATTCTGCACTCCAATTAATGAAACATCATTTTGATGTCTTTTGACATAGCACTTCTCTCCTGTAAGCGGAAGATCCGTGTACCCCCATTAGCCCTCCTCATTCTCCCAATCATATTATGTGGGAGTGTGACGAAGGCACTTATTCCCCTGAGAGAGATATTTACTCTCTTTCACGGGTAAATTGTGATTACTTGCAAAAAATAATTTATACAATGTATCATTTAATCTCATATGTTTTTTGTTTACTCTTTACTCCAGAATTCACTGGTTTCTTTTCTATCTATTCATCTCTTCAGTCCACACAGGTTGATCTGCGCAGTCAGCTCTGCATAACAAAAAGTAAGTCAAAACTATTTGATCTATTGCCATGGCACCACTGAATATACTTTCCCTGAATGTTCAGGGAATAAATGTCCCTCAAAAAAGGACCAAAGCCTTCCGTACTTTCCATAACAAGAAGGCTCACATAGTATGCCTCCAAGAAACACACTTCACCAAAGATTCTACTCCAAAATATATTTCTCCTTTTTATCAACAAATTTACACGGCTTCTGCCTGTACCAAGCAAAGGGGAACTCTAATTGCATTTCACCGATCCACACCATTCACCTTATCATCAGAAATTAAAGACCCAGAAGGTAGATACCTGATACTCATGGGTTATATAATGGATACAGCAATCACTGTGATTTCCTACTACGCTCCTAACAAACAACCTACACCATTCCTCTCACATATATTACAAGTGATTAATACACACAAAATAGGAACAGTGATAATGTGTGGGGATTCGAACCAGGTCCTCCTCCCATTTCTAGATAAATCACCTTTTACACCATCCAAAATAACCTCTAGATTACCTTTTTCTCAACTTCTTTCCAAATACAATCTGGTAGATTCATGGAGAGAAAGTAACCCAATGAAAAAGAAATTCACTTATTTCTCGCACCCTCATCAAACCTTCACCAGAATAGATCATATTTTTCTAACAATAGGAATGATACCAGAAATTATTGCATCAGATATAATTCCGATTCCGTGGTCTGACCATAATGCAGTATACACTACTATAGCCTCAGCCATACCAAAAGCGCATGACCCAACGTGGTACTTACCGGACATAATGCTCAAACACCCACTACATCAGATGGCCATTGAACAAGCTTTAAAGGAATACATATCAATTAATAATACAACAGACATCTCCCCAATAACACTGTGGGAAGCTCATAAGCCTGTCTTGCGTGGTACAATACAAAGACAAATGGCACTATTTAAACGGGAACGCAAAAATCTAGCAAAAAAACTAGAACTCAATTTTAATGCAGCCTACATATCATTTCAAGATAATCCATCTCAGAGTACAAAATCTCATCTGGAAAAATCTAGATTGGAATACGATCTATTTCTCACTGAGTCAGTTGATAAATCCCTCAAACGCTCCAAACACAATTTCTACATGAATACAAACAAACCTGGTACATATTTGGCTCGGGCATTAAATTCAACTAACAAATCTTTCAAACCAATACGTTTGAAATTATCAAAAAATGTTTACACTTGTAATCCAGTTAAAATAGTCCATAAATTTCACTCACATCTCGCAACTTTATACAAGACAAACAATGAATTTAATCCTACAGAAGCTGAATCCTTCCTCTCAAAAATAAACTTACCTGAGTTATCTCAGAATCAAAAAAGCAGTTTGGATGAGCCTATAACTATAGATGAAGTTGCTAACGCCATAAAAGACCTAAAACTTAACAAAAGACCAGGCCCAGACGGCTACTCGGCTTTATACTATAAAACATTCTCAGAAATACTCTCTCCCATTCTCACTGAAACTTTTAACAAACTTCTAGATGGACATTCTTTTCGGCAAGAAACACTAATGGCAATTGTTTGTATGATCCCAAAACCCCTTTCTGATGATACTTCCTGTGTGAATTATCGGCCTATCTCTCTGTTAAACCTCGATATTAAATTATTAGCAAAAATAATAGCAAAACGCCTCAATAGCATTATAGGAAAATTAATACATAGAGATCAAGTAGGCTTCATGCCAAATAGACAGGCAGGCGATAATATACGCAGGGCAGTGTTATTGGCACATATTGCTAAAAAACGGAAAATCCCTTTATGTTTTCTATCTCTCGATATTAAGAGGGCATTTGACACAGTATCCTGGCAATATATGCAATATTCATTACAAAAATGGGGTTTTGGACCCCACTTTTTAACATGGATCAAAGCATTATATAATAAACCCAAAGCCTATATAAAATATGCTGGATACAAATCTGAAGCCTTTAATATCGAAAGAGGTACCCGACAGGGTTGCCCATTATCTCCCTTATTATTTGCCCTTATACTCGAACCCATGGCCCAATACATCAGAACAAACCAAACTATAACTGGCATTGAAGTAGGAGGTATTACACACAAATTATGTATATTTGCAGACGATATATTACTTTTTCTATCATCACCACAGGTCTCTGGTCCTAACTTAATACCAGCTCTTGATGGATTTGCAGCCCTATCCGGCCTTATGATTAATCCTAAGAAATGCCTAGTGCTTAATATTTCACTAACAAACATGGAATTGATCCCGGCTAAGGCTGCACTCCCATTCACATGGGCAGAAAAATCAATCCCATATCTTGGAATTCATTTAACAGCATCTCATTCTGACTTATTCTCAACCAATTATCCTCCTGTATTAAGACAGATCACAAATCTAATAAAACAATGGTCGCAACTTCCTTTATCCTGGATAGGGAAAATTAATGCAATCAAAATGACTATTCTACCCAAATTGCTTTATCTATTCAGAGTCCTCCCTATTCCAATTCCTTCCTATTTTTTGAGAATAGTACAAAAAAGAGCAACTTCGTTTATATGGGGCTCTTCTAAACCACGTATACCTATACACACACTACATCTTCCCAAAAATAAAGGAGGCCTGGGATACCCTAATTTTACTAACTACTACAGAGCAGCACATTTGGCCAGTCTGTCCAAATACCATGCAAAACAGGAAATCCCATTATGGGTATTTATAGAGGCTTCAGAAAATGACCCTCTATTAATATCAAATTTATTATGGCTTGATCCTAAAGACCGCTTTAAAATTCATAATCCCATAACTAAACACTTCTTATCTCTCTGGGATAAACTAAAAACCAAATATCAGTTACAATCTCCACACAATCCTCTCCTTTCTTTTATCAGAAATCCGGCCTTTTATCCGGCATGGATCTACCCAAATTCTTTTAAAGCTTGGACAACATCAGGCATTCAGACACTAAATGACTTCATAGCATCTAAATCATTCCTTTCATTCCCATCGCTTAGAGAAAAATATGATCTACCAAACTCTGAGATATTTAGATATCTCCAAATCAAAAATTTCTATACACCATTCCTAAAGGGGGATACACCATTATCCCAATTATCCATTTTTGAATCAATCTGTACAAAAGATCCACTTGCTAAAGGTACAATTTCATCACTTTATAATCAATTATATGGAGTAGCAAATCTTAATAGACCCTCTTACGTTCAGAGGTGGGAGGAGGACCTGGGACGAACTTTAGAAGACACGGACTGGTCTAACATATGGCTCACATCTAAGTCATCTTCACCCAACATCTTAGCACTGGAGACAAATTATAAAGTCCTAACTCGCTGGTACCTTGTACCCGCTAGAGTGGCAAAATATTCACCTAATACCTCAGCTCTTTGTTTTCGAGGATGCCCAGAAATAGGCACATATTTACACATATGGTGGACGTGCCCAGTAATCCAAACCTTCTGGAAGGAAGTTTTCGTGATTGCATCTAAAATATTTAAAAAGATAATACAACCAGATCCATATTTAACTTTACTTAATCTAAAACCGGAATGGTTAACACTCTCTCAATTCAAACTTATGATCCAACTAATAACGGCTGCAAAACAAACAGTGGCCAAGGCATGGAAATCTCCTACATTGGTACTAGCAGAAACAATTCACAGAATGAATAATACAATGTCCCATGCTAAGATGGTAGCCATCGATCAAAATCAAATTCCAAAATTTGAAAAACTTTGGCACCCTTGGATAAAACAACAGTTCCTGTCAAATTTCAATGACTCTGTCCTGTTGCCATGGTAACAGATTAAATGACTTACAGAGACACCCATTCTAAGGCTTCAAAGAGAACTAAAAAGAATAATAAACTGACGAGCGGGACAACCTTGTGGACCATACCTCTACCTTTCAACCCTTTTTCTTCTTTCTCTTTCCTTTTCTCCACCTTACGATTAAAGCTCATTATCAGAATTTATTTGACCTATATACACTCTACTTGTAAACAATATGTATAGTAGGTATAAATCATTTAAATACCTACAAAAGTAACTAAGGAAATGATATATATCTTTAATTTAGGTTTACGTGAACCCAATGTTTAATATTTGAAATTTCATGATATTTACCTATATAAACCCTACTGTAAAACAATGAGCTTACTTTATAGATCCTTGTAAACTTACTTTATGTATCTTTATAACATTGTATACTCAATAAACTTCTTTTGACAAGGAAAATGTGCAGACATAAGTAGCAGACAGCTTGGTGTACGGTGCTGGTCCTTGTTAATAAAGTGTCTGGAGGAGTTTTCCTCCTATGTTCCCCTAATGGGATGTTGTGCATCTTTCTGTTCATTCTAGGCTCCTTGGTAAGACCAAAAGTCATGAGAAGTGTTCATTACTGCCCAGCTACAAAGAAAACACTGGAGAGGAAATACTCTGATCTTACCACCTTGGAGGCATTTCCATCTAATGCAATTTACCCCACTAAGGTAGGTGGTTGTTAGAGCAAGTACAAGAGCTCCCTATGTCTGTTTTTGTTAATGCAAGAAACAGATCAGGTACAGTTTCAAGCAAGGCATGTGTAAATAAAATGGCTGCACTGCCTAAAGTGAGTGTTTGCCAGTTTGCATAGATGTGTCACAATATATACAGCAGAAATACTTCTGGAGAATGTTTGTGTATTAAGGTCTTTCAGTGATGCATTCTCTTGATATCCCACCACCTATTTCGGCTGTTGCTCTTGCTGTGCCCCCCTCTCCCCTCCAATCAGAGCCCTTAGAAACACCTGATATTTCCAGCATGTGATCTCCAGTGCATCGTTACTCCCATCGTGCACTGCTCAGGCTTAAACAGCCAGTCACTAGGCTTTCCTACGCTCATGTGGGGGAGAGATGAGTCAATAATAGTTTTAAGCTCCAACAGACAAACTCTGCTTGCATAGGGATGAAAGTCAGGATGGATCCCTAGAATATGGTGATCTCGGACACACACTGATCTACTTGTATTTGTTGGTCTTAAAGTGGTGGCCTCACAATAGCGTATCACTGTGGAGTTTAGCAGAGAATAGAGATTCTCATTCATTTGGTATAGCTAGTACTAGTTGATCACATTCAACACTATTGGTTCTGTAATGTTGAAGATGTTTTGCTGCTTACCAAGGCAGCCTCTTTGGTTTACTTACTGCTGGTCCCAGTGGCTGTGCCCACCCACTGCTCAGCCTGATGCCCTTCTGATTCCGAACAATATCTTGTTTGTAAAAGGATGAAGAAAATAATCCTCTGGAGACAGAATACGGGCTGAGTACTTATAAGGATCACCAGACTCTGACTATACAGGAGATGCCAGAAAAAGCCCCTGCAGGACAGCTCCCTCGCTCTGTGGATATCATTTCTGATGATGACTTGGTGGACAAGTGTAAACCCGGTGATCGCATCCAGATAGTGGGAATATATCGCTGTCTTCCTTCCAAGCAGGGAGGGTACACATCTGGTACATTCAGGTAAAGGTTTGAAGTGAAATGCCACCTGTGTCGCAGGACAAAAAAAATGCTTCCGGGGTCCTATGTGCACATCATCCATTGTAGCATAAATGATAAATCGAATGCATTTTATTGCAGGAAAACCGACAAATGTGTATATGCTCTTACCGATAAACCTTACAAACGTGGGCATTTATCATTTTCATGCTCAAATATTTTATATGTACAGTTTCATTTTGGTGTGTTTGGACCAACCTGAACTTCACATTTTTCTACATGCTACTTTTCTGAGGTTGCTATAAGATGCACAGTATATGATAAACATCTGGATATAGGTATTCCAATGTCATTTTTGTCCTGTTGACTAGTAAACTAGACTCTAATTCTGTGGGTAAATCTTCAGCTGGTACTATTGAGCTCTGTAAGCAGGTTTTTTTTGTTCAACAGAAAAGAAACAAAAGGCTTCTAAATACTGGCTGAATATATAACCATTAAGAATATTATGTCATTCTTATTTACCTGACAAAATGGAAGTCATTGTTAAAAAAAAAATGTAATCCTGGCCTGCAAAAATCACTTAACATTTTAATAACCTGGACATCTTGTATAACTTGTCATTGTATCAATCTGTTTAGGCATTTTTGTTCTTAGAGTGGTCCTAAAGGCACAAGTTTTTTTCTCCCCTTTACTGCATTCTTTGCAAAACCTTTTATGACCAGCTCCCCCTCCCATTAAAGCGGAGGTTTGCTGAAAAAAAATATTAAAAGCCAGCAGCTACAAATACTGCAGCTGCTGACTTTTAAGATATGGACACTTACCTGTCTAGGGAGCCCACGGTGTCGGCAGCCGAAGCCGATCCGTCCTTCAGCTCTCGGCTGCTGCCGCCGCCATCCTTGGTAAGGGAATAAGGAAGTGAAGCCGTGCGGCTTCACTTCCTGGTTACCTACTGCACATGCGCGAGTCGCACTGCGCGTCCTCTCAGTTCCCTGCTGTATTCTGTGTCTCACAGAATACAGCGGTGGAGGACGGGATAGGCAGCGGAAGTGGCGTAGGTCACCGCGGTGATCTATGCTAGGAAGTGGGAGCAAATACCTGTATTAGACAGGTATCTGCTCCCTCCTCCCCCCTGAAAGGTGCCAAATGTGACACCGGAGGGGGGAGGGGGATCCAAAAAGTGGACGTTCCATTTTTGGGTGGAACTCCACTTTAACAGTGTTTCTCAACTCCAGTCCTCAAGGTGCCCTAACAGGTCATTTTCAGGATTTCCCTCAAATGAAATGGCTGTGGTGATTGCTAAGGCAGTGAAACTGATCAAATCACCTTTGCAAAATGCAGAGCCTGAAAACATGACCTGTTGGGGTGCCTTAAGAACTGGAGTTGAGAAACACTGCCTTATGCCCCGCACACACGGTCGGATTTTCCGATGGAAAATGTCCGATCGGAGCATGTTATCGGAAATTCCGACCGTGTGTGGGCTCCATCGGACATTTTCCATCGGATTTTCCGACACACAAAGTTGGAGAGCAGGAGAAAATTTTCCGACAACAAAATCCGTTGTCGGAAATTCCGATCGTGTGTACACAAATCCGACAAAGTGCCACTCATGCTCAGAATAAATAAAGAGATGAAAGCTATTGGCCACTGCCCCGTTTATAGTCCTGACGTATGTGTTTTACGTCACCGCGTTTAGAACGATCGGATTTTCCGACAACTTTGTGCGACCGTGTGTAGACAAAATAAGTTTGAGCCAACATCCGTCGGAAAAAATCCTAGGATTTTGTTGTCGGAATGTCCGAACAAAGTCCGACCGTGTGTACGCCCTATTAACGTCTTGGCTCCTCTCGATCCAGTTCTGTACCCATCTGCACTACTCTTTACATCTCATAGGACAGAGGCAGCCATTGGCCCCTGCTGCTCTTAGTCAAATCGTGTGAGGAAGGGGCGGTGCTGCCTGGCTCAGCACACCTGCATGAGTACCCACATAGCACACTGTTTGATATGGGGGAACTCAGAGGAGTGGATAGTGCCATCAGGGGGCCCCAGAAGGGGAGGTAAGGGGCCAGTCTGTGTATAGACTGCACAGAGTGGAATGTATACCATGTGTATTTTAAGAAAATATGACTTTACAACAGCTTTAAATGCTAGACTTTTTTTTTTTCTTGCTTTTTTAGGACGATCTTGTTGGCCAACAACATCAAACGGATGAGCAAAGAAATTGCCCCAACATTTTCAGCTGATGATGTAGGGAAGATTAAGAAGTTTTGTAAAGCCCATTCCAAGGTATTAGAAGAACAGATCTGACCATTTTAGCTAATAGCCATGTTTGTACTCATGATGATTTTTTTGCAGGACATTTTTGAGCAATTAAGCAAATCTATAGCTCCCAGCATTCATGGTCATGAGTATATTAAAAAAGCCATTTTGTGCATGCTTCTTGGAGGCAATGAAAAGATTCTTGAAAACGGAACGCGTATAAGAGGGGACATCAATGTTCTTCTAATAGGTAAAACTAAAATTTGTCATTTAATTACAAATGTTTATGGAAAATGTTAGCAGATGTAACTTTAATTTTTCCAATCGTCTTCCAGGGCAGCATCCGAGATAGGCGCCTCCTTCCTGCAACAGGAAACACATTAATCCACCATTATAAATTTGTTAGTCTCCCCTGTGTGCCTCAGTAGTTTTGTGTTTCCTCCGGACCCACAGGAGCTGCAAACATTTGTTATTTTATCCAGTCTCTTTGCTTCCTGCAGGGGACTCCCTGAGCAGCATCCCATTCAGCCCAGGGGGCCTTGGGAGGGCGAGCAGGGGCAGCAATCTGAGCCTCAAGGCTTTGCTTGAAGTTTCGCCCCTACAGAGGGGTATGCAATTATCCCCCCCAGCTGCACTACATGCCGCCGGCATTTTTCCCAACAGCTACTGCTCCTCGATGGTGGAGGGCCATCCGGCTGAGCCCCACACTCCAGGTGCTTTAGAGGTTCCCTCGCTGTGCAGGCAACCTGGCCACCGACCCTCCTGCTTACCGATCGTATTCCGCTCGCATCCCACAAACATCTCTGCAAGATCCCCTCGTTTGCGGTCCTGGGAGGTATAACAAGAGAGGCTGGACGCATCATTTCCGATCGTGCAGTCCGGTCAGCGGCCATCTTGGTGGAGGCTGGAGCCTCCAGGGAAAAGGCCTTTAATGTGCCCCCTCCCTATTGGAAACCCAGGAAGGAGGACACCAGAGAGGATGTGGCAGGTGCAGGTGTGTCCACCAACCCGCCTGGGGTCAGCTGGGGGGGGGGGGGGGGGGGCCCGGAGAAGGAAGCAGAAAGGGCTTTCTAAACAGAGTATCCCGGTGGCCGGCCAGGTCGGACGCTTTTCCACCCTACCCTGCAGATCATGTCAGAACAGCTCCAAGGTAAGCCAGAGCACTCTGGAGTCACCTCTGTCTTTACCTCCCTACAAATCACACAATTGCATTGTACACCGCCTACCTCACTCAGGCCCTTTGTGCTTACTTGCAGGCAAAGGCCCCAGAGGAAAAAAGGGCGCAGAGCAAGGCATGCGCCTCATGCGGTCACTGCTTTTTCCCTGAGAAGAAGTGGAAAAAGCCACTATGCCAAGAATGCATAAAATGGTGGCTAAGAAGTCAAAAGGCTTCCTTAAGGACATGCTTAACTCCTTCAAAAAGGAAATAAAGAGCACTATTGGGCCAATACGCTCAGCAGTAGAGAAGCTGGAGGTTCCAGCAAGCTCTAGCCAAGCCAGTACCCTATTGGGCCAATACACTCAGCAGTAGAGACGCTGGAGGTTCCAGCAAGCTCTAGCCAAGCCAGTACCCCATCTAGTCGATTCAGATAACTCCGAACAAAACTCAGAGGACGGCTTATGCTGGGATTCCAAGGAGGGTGACTCTGCATCAGCGGGCACCCTATTTCCCTCAGAAGACACAGATAATCTTCCAAGGCTCTCTCCTCGTGTGACTTTTCATGTGACTTGGGACTACAGAGTCGCATGACAAGTCATACCCTGTGACTTCCAGTGAGTACCGTTCATAGCTTTGTGACTTCAAAGTGGTCCCTGCACTACTTTGGTCCCACTTTGATGCCACTTGAGGTCCATAGACATGGTTTCTCAAAATCGCGGCAAAATTGCGTCAGAAATCATGCGTCTTTCAGGTTGCAATAGTGGAACCTAGCCTAAAGACTATAGCAGACACACTGGGTATCAAAGAGCAAAAAGCTGCAGGCTTTCCCTGCACGACAAAATATACAAGGGGTTGCAGCCCAGAAAACCCAGGAGAAGCTCTTCATACCAGCTGCGGTCAAGCGCAGGTATCAATTTGCAGAGGAAGACACCAAGACTTGGGCGAAAATGTCCCAAAGTCTTGGTGTCCGACTTGGCTTCTGATGATGCGGAGCATGAGAAGCAGGGGTGGCGATTTTGAATCTGGCAATGTCTTCCACCTGCACAGCTCGCACCCTATTAGCTGGCTGTCTCAACTGCAAGCATTGCTAGGAGATAGGCCAAGGGAAGAAATAGTGAGGACCATTCCCACACTGACCAGAGTGGCAGCTTTTCCAGCAGATGTCTCGGCTGAAATGGTAAGATATCTTCTAGGGCCACGGCCTTAGGGAGGAGAGCCATGTGGCTGAAAGTCATAGGAGGGGACATCGCCTTAAAGAATAGGCTGTGTGGGATCCCATTCACAGGAAATTTTCTTTTCGGGCCAGACCTGTAAACGGTCCTGGACAGGACTGCAGCAAAGAACAAAGGTTTCCCCCCAAGCAAAAAACAAGCAGGGGAAGGTGCCCTTTTGTCATTCCAGGAGATTTAAGCCGCTCAACAGAAGAACGGAGGTATGCATGGCCACAATAGACTTGCAAGGCGCATACTTGTATGTACCCATAAAGAAAAGTCATCAAAGATACCTAAGGTTCACGATCCAGGGGCCGGTGGCCACCCGGCATCTGCAGTACACATCTTTTGCCTTTCGGCATCTCTTCTGTGCCCAGAATCTTCTCAAAGATTATAGCAGAAGTGCTAAAGGGCCTGAGACAGCAAGGAATAGGCGTGATACCATACCTAGACAATCTGCTATTCTTTGCAGATACAGCAAAGAACCTAAAAAAACATCTGCGCAAGTATTTCCTATCCACAAAACCTGGGGTGGATAGTAAATACAGAAAAATCGTAGCTGACCCCAAGCCAGAGGTGGTATACTTGGATTATGTGCTAGACGCCAGAGTAACCAAAACCCTCCAGACGGAAGAAAAGAACGAGGCAGTGCTAGGACTGATAATGTCCTCCATCCCAGCCATCACCTGGGCACAGCTCCACATGAGGCCTCTACAGAATCACATTTTGACCCAGTGGGATGGTGATCCATCATCCTTAGAAATGTCCATTCCTGTCCCTAGGTTGGTCAAACAATCTCTTCAGTGGTGGCTCAATCTGCTCCGTTACGCCGAGGGGAGCAGATGAGCGCAAGCCAACCCTGGGAGGGTTACCCCAGACGCCAGTACCCTAGCATGGGGGGGCGCACATGGGGGATCTCTGTACACAGGGGAGATGTAACTCCAGATGGTCTCGAGCCTCCTAGTATATGAGGGAATTAAAAACCGTAGAGTGTGCAGAGAGCATTGCAACCAGCTATCTGGGGGAGAGATGTCCAGATTCAGTTAGACCACGCCACAACAGTGGCATACCTGGACAGGCAGGGAGAGACAATCTCCTCGTATGAGCCTGACAGAAGCAATTCTGTCATGGGCTAAGACAAACATCCGATCAACCTCGGGCATGCACTTGAAGGGGACAGACAACATGCTGGCAGACTTTCTAAGTCGAAAGACCACAAAACAGACAGTGGTCCCTAAACCAAGCAACCTTCTTGTGGATCACGCAAACCTGGAGAGTGCCCGAGGTAGATCTGTTTGCCTCAAGGACAAATGTGAAACTGCCAAGGTTCTTCTCGCTGGGTACCACAGATGGCACCATCAGAGTAAACACGTTCAAACAAAGCTGGGCACACCAGCCGTGTTATGCATTCCCTCTGACCGCCCCAATACCAAAGGTGAGCCAAAGAATCATGGAAGAAAGGGCAACAGTGATACTCGTAGCACCTCATTGGCCCCAGGGAACATGGTTCAGTCACTCGAGGAAACTGTCTCCAGCCGCACCAGATACAGCAAGACCTACCTGACCTCCTATCACGAGGGCCAGTCAACCACCCGAATCGCAAACTCATGAAGCTTTCAGCTTGGTTACTGAGAGGGTGAGGCTGCAAAAGAAAGAACTGTCAGACAGAGTGATCAACCCCATTCTAGCCAGCAGAAAACCCCATAAATAGTGAGAAGGAAGTTTGTCTCCTGGTACGGAAACAAACAGTAGGGAGCAGACTTAAAACTCTCTCGGAGCACGCTGAAGGTACAAGTGGCAGCACTCTCCCCCTGTCTGGACACCAGATTAGCAGAGGACCCACTTATAGAGATTCTTGATCTTGTCAAATAGAGCCTGACCCGCTAAAGTCGGCAGAACTGACATGGAACCTCTCCACGGTGCTCAGAGGATTCTTTTCTCCGCCATTCGAACCACTGGAGGAGTGTTCCGATAAAAATCTTACACTAAAAACCGCACTCTTAGTGGCCCTAGCATGGGCCAGGAGAGTAGGTGAAAGTCTCACGGTTTTTTACACCATGGAACCCTACTGACTGATCCAGGCAGATAAAATAGCCCTCTTGCCAAACCAAGTTTTTCTACGAAAAGTCTCTTCAACCTTTCACAGGATGCAGAATGTGGTTATCACATCTCTTCCTAACTCAATGGATAGCAGAAAAAAGACATACAACTAGACTTAATACTCATAGCTTATCTCGAGAGAACAAAGGACAGGCAAAGAACTTCCATGTCATTTGTCCTCTATGCAGGAGTCAATAGGTAAAGCAGGCATCGAGATTAACGATGGCCAGATGGATAAACCTTGCCATACAGATGGCCATTTGGGGACAAAACCTTGCCCCCCCCCCCAAGTAGGGTCAAAGCCCACTCGACCAAAGCCTGGGCAACCTTGGTCGCAGAAAAGGCAGGGGCAACTCCAGAGCAGATCTGCATGGCAGTGACATGGTCGAGCTTCAGTACCTTCGCGAGACACTACTGCAGCGACCAGCTGTCAAGACCAGTCATTGGTCGTAAGGTGCTCCAGGCCTTATCCCCACCCTAGTAAGTATTGCTTGATACATCCTCTCGGATGCTGCCCTGGAAGACGATTGGAGAAAACCAAGTTAGGTACCCGGTAACTTTTTCTAAGAAGTCTTCCAGGGCAGCACTAGTTCCCACCCTAAGCGGTGATACCAGGTATTGTGGGGACGCATTGGCTTACTGAGAGTTCCTTCGGTGCTTTAATACTACTGAGGCACACAGGTGAGACTAACAAATTTATAATGGTGGACTAATGTGTTTCCTGTTGCAGGAAGGAGGAGCCTATCTCTCGGATGCTGCCCTGGAAGACTTCTTAGAAAAAGTTACCAGGTACCTAACTCTTTTTGCCTTTCTAGGAGATCCTTCAGTTGCCAAATCTCAGCTTTTACGATATGTCCTGCATACAGCTCCAAGAGCAATTCCCACCACTGGTAGGGGATCTTCTGGGGTGGGGTTGACAGCAGCAGTGACAACAGATCAGGAAACAGGCAAGTGACTATATAGTGTTTTTCGGTATTCATATCATAAACTGATCAGTTTGTTGAGCAGAGGCTGGAGAAAGCAAATAGGCTATGGTAACAAAAATGGGACGTATGTTGCCTATCTCTCAAGAGGTGGTGGAAGAGATGGGGAGGAAGGACTCTCCTTACCCCAAACTCCAACTCTCTGCATCAACACGTGGGATTATGTACCCTTTTAGGCAAAGTATATCCGCTAGTGGAAAGCAAATACTGAGGTAGGTTAAAGCATCATACATTTGTGCTTTAGAATTCAGTATGTACTATATATTTTTAAACTATTTCTGTTGAATGCCTTAAAATACCCTTTTCTTCCTCTGTCGAAATGTGCTTTCTGTTCTCCCGCTACTGTGCTTTATGACAGCATAGGTGTACTAACCTCACCCATCATAAGCCTTCATGCACAATTGTAGTGCTGCAGGAGGGGATGGTGTCTGACCAGGTTTAACTTGCAGTATACTGGGCGTTTTGGTGCTTTTTGAATTGAGTCATATGTGGACACTGCAGTTATACATAGAAAGAAATGGTAAAAATTTGCAAAAAGTGTACTTACAAACACTAACAAGATTTTCTGTGACTCTTGCATTAAGTCAAGTTTTTAAAAATACTTTATTGAATGAATCTCCTTTTAGGATTAAGCATAATTCCATTTCTGGCTAGAGAATATTTTCTGCTTTTCTAGGGGAGAGACGCTTAGAGGCTGGTGCCATGGTTCTGGCTGACAGGGGTGTCGTTTGTATTGATGAGTTTGATAAAATGTCTGACATGGACAGAACTGCCATCCATGAAGTGATGGAACAAGGACGCGTAACCATAGCAAAAGCAGGAATTCAAGCAAGGCTAAATGCTCGGTGCAGTGTCTTGGCTGCTGCAAATCCTGTCTATGGAAGGGTAAGTTCCATGGGACAGTCTTCCAAATGGTTTATTGGGAAATTTTCCATTCCCATATTCTTGGGAACATGTTTTCATCTGTTCAGAAGTCTCGTATGCACAGAATTTCTGCAAGTGGCTTTCAAACTTTGCAGTGTTAAAGTTGAACTCCAGTATAAGCAATTCCTCTTATGCATCGTCTCTAGGCAAAACAAGCAGTGAGGGAGAGGGTTTTTTTGTTCCCGGATTTCAGCTTTTAACATTGTTTTATTGTGTTTGCCTATGTGGCGCAGTCGTTTTTTTTCCTACTTTTACAAAACAAAAATGGGAGACTACTGCTATCCAAATATATTTTGATCTTCCAACCCGTTTCTATCATATCTATTCTCCAGTATGATCAGTACAGGACTCCTATGGAAAACATTGGCTTACAAGATTCACTGCTATCAAGATTTGATTTGCTTTTTATTGTTCTGGATCAAATGGATGCAGACCATGACCTTGAAATTGCAGACCATGTTTTGCGAATGCACAGATATAGAACTCCTGGGGAGCAGGATGGTTATGGTATGCTTTAAATTATTGGCTAACATAACTAATAATGCATTGCTATATATTTATTTATTGTGAAGACTTTATGTTTTAACAGCAATGCCTCTCGGGTGCAGTGTTGAGATTTTTGCTACAGATGACCCAAATGCCAGTGATGTGACTGATCAGGAGTTGCAGATCTATGATAAACATGACCATCTCCTTCATGGACCACGCAAAAAGTTTGTATATTTGATCAGTTTCCCTATATGTGTCCTTTTGGTACACTGAGCTGGGCTATTGCTTAATAATTAGGAAATCTAAATATGTATTTTTCAATGGTCATAATGTATTAGCAATTATAAAATCTGTCAAGGCTTGAAGTAATTTTAAATGTTTCAGTGTGGGTTAGGTGCATTGCAATCCTTTCAATTTTCTGACTCGTAATTGTTCTAGTAAGTTGGTAGACATACAGTATCTCACAAAAGTGAGTACACCCCTCATTTTTGTAAATGTTATCTTTTTGTGTGACACTGGAGAAATGACACTTTGCTACAATGTAAAGTAGTGAGTGTACAGCTTTGTATAACAGTGTAAATTTTCTGTCCCCTCAAAATAAAATGGCCATTAATGTCTAAACTGCTGGCAACAAAAGGGAGTACACCCTTAAGTGAAAATGTCCAAATTGGGCCCAAAGTTTCATTATTTTGTGTGGCCACCATTTTCCAGTACTGCCTTAACCCTTTTGGGCACGGAGTTCACCAGAGCTTCACAGGTTGCCACTGAAATCCTCTTCCACTCCTCCATGATGACATCACGGAGCTGGTGGATGTTAGAGACCTTGTGTTCTTCCACCTTCTGTTTGAGGATGCCCCACAGATGTTAAATAGGGTTTAGGTCTGGAGACATGCTTGGCCAGTCCATCACTTTTTACCATCAGCTTCTTTAGCAAGCCATTGGTCATCTTGGAGGTGTGTTTGGGGTCCATGGTACATGTTGGCATTCATGGTTCCCTCAATAAACTGTAGCTCCCCAGTGTCAGCAGCACTCATGCAGCCCCAGACCATGACACTCCCACCATGCTTTACTGTAGGCAAGACACTTGTCTTTGTACTCCTCACCTGGTTGCCGCCACACATGCTTGACACCATCTGAACCAAATAAGTTTATCTTGGTCTCTTCAAACCACAGTTCCAGTAATCCATGTCCTTAGTCTGCTTGTCTTCAGCAAACTGTAGGCTTTCTTGTGCATCATCTTTTTTTAATCAACTTATTTGATACATTGCTCATATGATACAGTTGTTTCAGTATAAAGACAAAGAAAAACAATACATGTAGTATATGTCTCTGTGGGTATACATAGCGTCTGAGCAGTAACAGAGGATAGTGCATATCATTTTTTTTTTACCCTTTCCATCTCCCAAAAAAGAGAAATATGAAAGGGGTTTAACCAGCACTTTCAACCAAGTATGATAAATCAGTGTTATACTTTTCTTCAATTCACGGATAACGCAAAGTCTAGTGCATAACCTTTAAACGTAACAACTTGTGTTTCCTGTCTCTCTTGCCCCCCCCCCCCCCCAAATCTGTTGATTTTCTTTTTTTACTGAAGAAGTCTATCCATTACCAATTGTGGTGGAGCTAGGCTAGGGTCGTCCAGATGTGGTTGCCAAATAAGATTACATTTTCCCACAGCCTTTCTCCGGTTATAGGCCAACCGTTCTCTGAGAAGTAAAGAATTAATATATGCAATCCACTGCTTTCCTGTGGGGCCCGCAGGTGCCATCCAATACCGTGCTATAAGTTTCCTGGCCAGGTACATCAGTCTATTGATCATTATAATACATGCCCCTTGGGTACATTTCTTCATCTATTGCCTCAAGCAAGTACACCATGGGGTTGAGGGGAACAGGAACCTGAGCTAGTCTGGATATGCACTGTGACATCTCCACCCAATACCGGTGGAGTTTCGGGCACCTCCAGAGCAAATGCATAAAGTCCCCTTATGTACTTTACATTTTGGGCACGGGGGGGAGTCTCTACTTCCCCAACTGTGGAGTTGTGTTGGTGTTCTATAGGCTCTATGTAGGATAAATAATTGTGACAGTTTGAGACGCTGAAACAGATACCGCAGGTGTTGACTCCAGGGCCATGTCCTACTGATCACCATCTATGTCTTCGATATCCTCTACCCACATACTCCTACACTTGTGAGAGGTATGATTCTGGAAGGACGACAACAGTTCCGCGTATATCCTAGATATAAGTCCCTTCCGGGTCTCAGCCTGGAGGACCTCCATCAGCAGAGACGACGACGACGCTGTTAAGGACTGGGTCTGCTGCTGCGCCCTCAGGGCATGTCTAAGTTGGAGGTATTTGTAGAAACCCCTTGGGGCCAAGTGAATCTGCCTGCATATCTGTTCATAGGTTTTCAGTACTGTCCTTTCGTACAGCTGCGGGAAGAACCAGATCCCACTTTCTCTCCATGGGGAGAACCACTGTAGTTCTGGGTATCTATGGTTGTTCCACAGTGGAGTGAAAGGCAACGGACCCCTAATCCCAATCGCCTTCTGAAATCCCTTCCATGCTTTTTTAAGGAGACCATTGATGGGGGGCTGAGAGCGGGGTACTTGGCAGATCCATTTCCATGTGGGAGGCTGCCTTCAGTGAGGAGTTATTCATGGTTACCAGGTTAATTACGGGGTCATCACCTGCATCCCTTCCCCACCCCACTAGTTATTGAATTTGTGAGACTATATAATACATTTTAGGGTGTGGTACAGCTAGTCCCCCCCTTATCCTTTCCATATTGTAGGGTGGTCAGGCTGATCCTTGCTTTTTTCTTTTTCCATATCAGATCTGATTAGGGAGTCTATGCGTTTGAACCACTTTTTCGGGATCCACATAGATGAATTGTGGAACACATACAAGAGTTGCGGGGCCCATACCATTTTAATTAAATTTAATAGACCAATTTGATATGATCTGAGCACTGACAGGCTGACCCCCCCCCACCCCTGCCCCTTAAACCTCTGCAGCAATGCTGGTAGCACTCATACATCTATTTCCCAAAGACAACCTCTGGATATGACACTGAGCATGTGCACTCAACTTCTTTGATCAACCATGACGAGGCCTGTTCTGAGTGGAACCTCTCCTGTTAAACTGCTGTATGGTCTTGGCCACCGTGTTGCAACTCAGTTTCAGGGTCTTGGCAATCTTCTTATAGCCTAGGCCATCTTTATGTAGAGCAACAATTCTTTTTTTTTTTTTTTTTTTTTTTTTAGATCCTCAGTTCTTTGCCATGAGGTGCCATGCTGAACTTCCAGTGATCAGTATGAGAGAGCGATAACACCAAATTTAACACACCTGCTCCCCATTCACACAGACCTTGTAACACTAACAATTCATGTTATACCGGGTAGGGAAAATGGCTAATTGGGCCCAATTTGGACATTTTCATTTAGGGGTGTACTCGCTTTTGTTGCCAGCGGTTTAGACATTGACTGTGGTGAGTTATTTTGAGGGGACAGCAAATTTACACTGTTATACAAGCTGTACACTCACTACTTTGTAACAAAGTGTAATTTCTTCAGTGTTGTCACATGAGGAGATAATAAAATTTACTTTATAAGGTAAATATTTTTTCTCACAAAAGCGAGGTACTCGCTTTTGTGAGATACTGTATATGCTTACACGTATAAAATCAGAATGTCTTGTAAACTCTGCAGCACTGCATGTTAAACTTCAGAGAAGCTGCCATGACTGCAATTTGGTATGCAACCTGTACCGACAGCTTCTTTCTAATAAAGGATGGTTCCCTGACTGTGAGCCTGATCCTCTGGCTTTAATACTTTTAGTTACTAACTTTGGAAATTTGCACATCAAAAGTTCTGAATTGGCTTTCTGCACACTTGATTACTCGCAGTATGAAAGTAGAATTGTAAGCAAAACTTATATTAGCTTATGGGAAGGTCAGGTTTTTTTGCCATCTTTGTCCTATTGAGGAGACTTGCCTTCACTTCTGTTATATAGCCAAAACAGGAAGTGAGGCGCAATCCCTGCAAATTAAGAGAATCCTTTGGGGGGGGGGGGGTGCGCCCATGTCACCAGGACTACTGTCCCCATTTTAAGATTTCCCCTTTATTCCTGTTCTAGGGACAACCCACAATTTGGGATTTTTTTTTTTTTTTTTGCTTTTCACTTTTGATAACAGTAAATAGGACAAATGGGATGGGGGTCTATGGGGAGAGAGGTAACTATAAAAAACCTGACAGGTGTTTTAATCCATCTCTGCTGTCTAAAACAAGTTTTACCTTTAGTTATACTTTACAGCTAAAAAAATTTTGCAACCCCATTTTGGCTTTTGTCCAAGCACAAGCCTGGAGCTGAGTACCAAAGACTGATTATGCAAACTACTGGCAGGCGCTACCATGTAAAATCACCCCCCACACTTTGTGTGACTTCAATAGTTATGTATAGTTAAAGTGGCGTTCCACCCATATTTTAAAGTAATTTCCCTCCAAAACCGCTGTGTGTTCTGAAAAAGAATTGGCATGGTTTATTTTTTTTTTCCCTTAAACTCAATGTTATATACTGTATACTCTTTGGCACTTCCTGTCCTCGGCCGAGCATTTTCTCCCCTCTGCAATGCCTCCAGGGAGATGTTAGTCATCAATCCCAGGAGGCAATGGGCATCGCTGGGCCGTAGCATTGTGTTATTTCCAAACCGGAAATGACACGATGCGAGGCGGCGGCCAGCGTCATTTTAAATAAGGGGAACCAGGCTTTTGTTGCCATAGTTACACTGGCTTCCAGAGGATCGAGATCGGTGGCGGATATGGGTGATTCGTTTGGAAGGTAAGTGGCTGCATTTAATGGGGGTGATGTGATGCCACAGAAATTCATCTTTACTTGGTCTATGCCATTTGCAGGCAGGCAATACAATAAATAATGCAATTGTAATTTATTTCCTGGAGGGAGGAGGGGAGGAGAAGTCTGCATAGCTAAGGGGTGGCAACTTCCTCTAACACTGCCATTGCTATGGAAACCTGACCTGAAACCTATTACACTGATTGTGCTGCACTGAGCATGTGCGAGATCTGCGAGGATGAGATCCAGGAAGAAATAGCCTGGCTTCAGATGCCCAAACTTGAGATGGCTGCGGCCTGCTGGAAGTTTTATAAAATAACAAACTAATGTTATAAACTAACAAAACTGACCTTAGTTTACAGACTAACTTTACTAGAATACATTAAGCTTGTGTGTTATAGGGGTATTTTTATTTAAAAAAATATAAATTCGGCCGGAACACCGCTTTAAGGTCTGGAAGATTCTATTACTCGTTTTAAAATTTCTTGTAACACTGATCATCTAATTTTATGACTTTTTGTTCTGATCTTTCAGCAAAGCAAAGATTGTTAGTATGGAGTTCATACGGAAATATATCCATGTTGCGAAGTTGCTGAAGCCTGTTCTGACACAAGAGGCTACAGATTACATCTCTCAGGAATATGCAAAAATCAGAAGTCATGATGAAATGAATGACCGTGCAAGGGTATGTTGATTTCGCTAGAGTATACTTCAACACGACTCATTTTTAGTTTTCCACTATTGCCTTAAGCGGTCAGTGTTTTTTTTTTTTTTTTTTTTTTTTATTTATATTTTCCCTATATCGCCTTTCAGGACAGCACACTTGAGACCTCACTCCTCCCTTCTTAGGAAACACCACCTCCACCAGATCTTTAAGTCACCTCTTCTCTCCAGCCCATCAGTTTTGGTGTTTCCTCCAGCAAGGAGACATCGCTAGGAACCTGGGCTTTTTCAGCTGGGATGGCTGAGGCCGGTATTATCCCGGAAGGGAGAGACAGAGGTCTCTCATACACAGCAGCAGGGCTGGGGAGTCCGTTACTTGCAGTGGCATTGCGCTCCCTGTCCTCGCTTGGGGAATGTGGAGGCCTGGGTGCTCGTTCTCCGCTGCCTGGGGAAGTTGATGCAGAAGTGTCAGAGTCCCACTCTCTTTAGAGCGATCAGCATGGAGCTCAAGGCTGGGTCCGATGAAGGGCAACGTCATTTCCGGCGGGGAGGGCACTTCTGGTTGACCTGCGGCTTCCGGTCTCGGCCTGCGGGACGGAAAACGAGTGGTTCGACGGCTGGTGTGGGCCCTATTAAAACTGTAGTGACAGCTAGAGGAGCGGGTGTGACGCCAGCACCAGACACACTAAGATAAGTGGAACCCTGGGGTGGTGGTCCCCTACCATCTTCCCACTTAGCTCCACGGGTGAACCCCCCCTCTTAGTGGTCGGAGGGGGGGAGAGGCATGTCTGGGACCCTGATGGTGGTTGGTCCTGGGGGGTGCACTCCTGGTGTTCACATGGTTTTTATTTTTCATCCTAAGAGCGTTGCTGATGTTGTGCGGGGCTTGTTTTGTCATTTCAGGACAAATCTACTGAAAAAACCAAGCCCTCACATGTGTCCAAGAGAAAGTGCCCATCATGTAGGAGTACTTTAGGGGAGTCCTGGGGGAAGGTTTTGTGCAAAAAGTGCATTGAGGGCTTAGTCAAGGAACACGCTATGGAACAAATCTGACCTGGCAGCTTCTGTTAAAGAGCTTTCCAACACTTTTTCAATTTTTTTAAGCACTGTTTGAAAATTTTCAGCCTATACAGCCCCCAGCCAGTCCTCTGCCAGCGCAGCAAGATGTCGCACCTGGTCCTTCAGGTCCCTCCGACAGTGAGGGGTTACTGTGGGGCACCAGAGAGGCAATGGAGGATGAACCGGATAGTGCATCCTCACATTCCTCAAGAGATTCAGACGGAGAGAAGGTGGATGGCGAGTCCTCCAGAACCTCCCGATACAAGCTCTCCTTGGTGGAAGAGCTCTTGGGAGCAATCTACACCACCCTAGTTATCCAAGAGGAGAAAAAATCCTGTCTCTACATGATCGGATGTACGTGGGTCTTGGAGAGCAGAAGAAAAAGGTCTTTCCGGTACATGAGGTCCTAGTAGACACCATTAAAAAGGAATGGCGAGACCCAGAAAGGAAACCTTTATTTTCTAGAGCATTAAAGCACAGATTCCCTTTTTCAGAGGATGAAGCTGCTGTATGGAACAAGTCGCCTAGACTGGATGCAGCCTTCTCTCAGATATCCAGAAAAACAGACTTGGCGTTTGAAGATATGAGGGTGCTAGCAGACCCCATTGACAAGTGGATGGATTCTCTACTTAAAAAATCCTGGGATTCCTCTCTAGGCAACCTTAAGCCTGCCATGGCTGTCAGTGGTGGCACGTAACATGGAGCACTAGCTAACACATATAAAAGCTCATATTGAGGCTGGGACCGCTAAAGAGACGATTTTCTCCTCCTTCCCAATGCTTTTAAAGGGGATCGCATACATTGCGGACGCTTCAGCTGAGTCGTTCCACATGTCTGCTAGATCCTCTGCTTTGGCCAATTCAGCCAGGAGAGCTCTTTGGGTAAAAACCTTCCAAGGGGACCATGCATCAAAAATCAAGCTTTGTGGAGTCCCTTTCACGGGGATTTACTGTTCAGTCCGGATCTGGAGGCTGTCCTTGATTGAATGGCCGATAAAAAGGCCTTTCCCTTAAAGAAAAAGCTGGGGGAACAGCCTAAAAAAGACTCGCCCGCAAAGGAAGTTTAATTTTCCGAGAGCAGAGTCTCAGAAAAAAGGTTGGACCAACAAGGGCAGGGGGAGCGATTTTTCGCCCTCCTGAACAGCCCTGAAAACCCCAATGACAGGTTAACCCCAGTGGGGGCCTTCCTCCCACAGTGGGAATCGGTTACCTCCAATCTGTTTATACTAGGGATTTTAAGGAGGGGGTACAGATTAGGATTCTCAAGCCCCTCCCCCACACAGGCTGCTAGTTAGACTTGCCAAAGTGTGCGGAGAAGGCGGCGGCATTACTAGCCTCACTGGAGGATCTAGAACAGCAGGATGTAATATCACGGGTCCCATCCGGGGAGATGGGCAGGGGTTTCTATTCCCACATTTTTGTGGTTTGGAAGCCTTCAGGGAAATTTGGGCTCATCCTGAACTTGAAACCCCTGAATCAATCTCCTACAAAAAGTTTCGGATGGATTCCATTTTTTTCTGTGAAAATACTGCTTCCTCCAAATTGCTACATGGCGTCCATAGGTCGAAGACTCCTATCTGCACATTCTGATCGCAGAGGACAGTCAGAGATTCCTCAGAACTGCAGTAAGGTCCGGGGAGGAAATGGTACATCTTCAATTTCAAGCCCTGCCGTTTGGGCTATCCTCTTCGCCCCAGATATTAACCAAAGTTATGGTGGAGGCTCTGGCCTTTCTGCGACTTCGGGGAATATCAGTGATCTCATACCTGGACGACCTCCTTTTTGCTCCTTCGCCGGAGCAGCTGGTCCAGGATTTGCAGATGGCAAGGAGTGTGTTGGTGCATCTGGGATGGCTCTTAAATTATGAGAAATCCAGCCTCGTTCCATTCCAGAGGATTACATTCCTAGGTTACATCCTGGACTCAACCCAGCAGAGTTTTTTTTCTTCCTGAAGAAAAAATTTGCAAAGTAGGCAAAGCCTTGGCAGTTCTACAGGGCAATCAACAAATCTCCATAAGAAAAGCCATGTCAGCTTTGGGTTTGCTGACAGCTGCCCTCCCAGCAGTGAGGTGGGCGGGATTGCACTTCCGACCTTTACAGTTGTTCATTCTGCAAGTTTGGGACCGCACTCAGAGGGCCTTGGACTCGGCGGTTCTCATTCAAATGCGGGTAAAGAGATCTTTGGTGGTGGAGGAAGGCAGCAAACCTATCGCAGGGTCTGGAATGGGTAGTGCCAGTGTCCAAGATCGTTACAACAGATGCAAGCGGAACAGGTTGGGGACCACACCTGGGGGTGAGTCTGGTGCAGGGGTCCTGGGGAGTCAAACGCGGGGCAGTCCTCGAACTGGAAAGAACTGAGGGCCATTTTTCTGGCCCTCAGAGCTTTCCAACAGGAGCTCCGGGGACATCACGTGCAGATCCTCTCAGACAATTCCTCAGCAGTTGCTTAAATCAATCGCCAGGGGGTCACCAGAAACGACTCCCTTTGGGCTCTGACAGAAACAATCTTCAATTGGGCCGAGGTCATGGTGCTCTCACTATCGGCAGTACACCTAAAGGGGGAGTTAAACCAGAGGGCAGACTTCCAAAGCCGGAGGAAGTTGCGGGAGAGCGACTGGGTCCTCAGTCAAGTCATCTACAAGATGATTTTCCAGAAGTAGGGGGTCCCATGTGTGGACCTTTTCGCTTCAAGAAAGAACACAAAAGCTTCCCTCTTCTCCCTTAACCGGTGGGACAGGGCGATAGGGGTGGATGCTCTTTCTCAGAGCTGGTATTTTTACAAATGCTATGTCCCACCCCCCCTCCTGTTCTGAGGAAATTTCAGGCAGCGGACACGACCCTGATCTTGATAGCGCCACACTGGCCCAGGAGGCCATGGTTCTCTGTCCTAAAGAAACGGGCGGTGGAACCGCCTTGGATATTGTCGGTCAGGCAAGACCTACTCTATCAAGACCCAATCTGCTGCCCTCAGGTGGAGAGGTGGAATCTGGCAGCCTGGCTACTGAAGAGGAGATGCTGAAAAGCAAAGGGTTTTCCGAAAGGTTGGTAACAACTCTTCTAAATTCTAGGAAGGAAGAGACGCGTAAGATCTATTTGAAGGTCTGAAAGAAATTCAATTCTTGGTGCGAGGAGAGCTCCTTTAGTGTTCGCAGTCCAGTAGCAGCGCTAGAGTTCCTACAGAGTGGGGCAGACAAGGGTTTGGCCCTTAGTACCCTTAAAGGTCAGGTTTCTGCTTTAAGTGTATTCCTTGAACAACTAGCAGTGAATCCTTGGATATCCAGTTTTTTAGAGTTTTAAGTAGGCAGAGACCAGTCAGCTCTCATCCCTTTCCGATATGGGATCTCTCTTTAGTATTGCAGGCTCTTACAGAGGATCCTTTTGAGCCTATTGAGTCTTGTACGGTGTTTTTAACACTCAAGACTCAATAGGCTCAAGACTTTTTCACTCAAGACTTTTCTTAGTAGCTATCACTACCGCAAGGAGGGTTAGTGAGCTACAAGCCCTCTCTAGGAGGGCACCTTTCTTTCAAGTCTTTCCAGATCGGATTATTTTTAAAACCGATCTGGCCTTTTTTCCAAAGGTAGTTTCTAAATTTCATAGAAGCCCGGAAATCTGTTTACCCACTTTTTGTTCAAATCCTGTGAAGGAACAGGAGCAGGTCTTCCACAGGTTGGATGTCAGAAGATGTGCGTTAAACTACCTGGAGATGACAGAACAGTTTAAGAAATCCGATTACTTTTTTTGTTTCTTTTTCAGGGGTTAGGAAGGGGTCCAAAGCCTCTAGACAGACTATAGCCAGATGGCTATCAGTCAGGCCTATATAGCAAGGGGGGTGGAAGTCCCGGAAAGGTATTAGGGCTCTTTCCACTAGGGCCATGGCAACGTCACAGGCAGAGTGGGCTGGTGCTACACCCGATCAAATCTGCAGAGCAGCAACGTGGTCAAGTTTTAAGACTTTCGTTAAGCACTACAGACTGGACTTATTGTCTGCCCAGGACCAAGCCTTGGGGCGTAATGTTCTACAGGCAGTAGTCCCACCCTAGGGTAAGTGCTCGCTTATCCTCTCAAGTGTGCTGTCCTGAAAGACGAAATAGGGAAAATCGAAGTTACTTACCGGTAACGTTTTTTCCAAGAGTGTTTCAGGACAGCACCGGTACCCACCAAAAAAATATTATCTTGCCACTAGGACGTGAGAACATCAGGAATATGAAGGTTGTTATGTGTTCTTATGTCTCCCTAGACTGGCCAGAGGTTCTCATACAAAAACTGACAGGCTTGAGGGAAGTGGTGACTTAAAGATCTGGTGGAGGCGGTGTTTCCTAAGAAGGGAGGAGCCGAGGTCTCAAGTGTGCTGTCCTGAAAGACTCTTGGAAAAAGAGCTATGAAAGTGTAAACTTTTTCAGGACTTTGCACTCCAAGAATGCTATTGGACATGTATGTATAAATCTGCCAGTGAATCTAGGCACATATGCTGATCTGAATTTGCATTCTCAATATGGTAACTATAGCTAAGTTATAGAAGCTGCTTTTTGTAATTTGGGACCAGCACATGTACTGCAAGCGCTATTCATATTGCTCAACATGTGTTGTGTTTTTCTTTTGGGGGGGATTTTTTTTTTTCAGTGTAGTCCTTTTTCACGCATATTCTTGCCTGTGGGGCTAATTTCCAAGTTTACTGGCTTCCAGGGATTTTACAGAAAACTTATTCCTTTGTTCTCTTCAACAGACTATGCCTGTTACTGCTAGAGCACTTGAAACCATGATCAGACTGGCCACTGCTCATGCTAAAGTTAGAATGAGCAAAACAATTGACCTTCAGGATGCTGAACTGGCTCTTGAGCTTGTCCAGTTTGCTTATTTTAAGAAGGTATGTATACTGTAGGAGTGGCCAACTTCCTACCTAAATGTTGGGTGTCGGTTAGCATATTTGGTTGCTTGTTCAGGTCTACTCTGGGGAAAAAAGTTAACTCTTCCAGGCTTGGTGGATGGGTGTAGCTCTAACATACAGTGCCTTAAAGTATTCTTTGCAAATTTGCTCAAGCTCTGTCAGATTGGATGGAGAGCGTCTGAACAGCAATTTTCAAGTCTTGCAACAGATTCTGTATTGGATTTAGGTCTGGACTTTGACTGAGCAATTCTAACATATGAATGCTTTGACTTATTATACAGGATTTATATAGCGCCAACAGTTTACGCAGCGCTTTACAACATGAGGGTAGACAGTACACACAATACAAACCAATGCAGGAGGGATCAGAGGGCCTTGCTCTTTAGAGCTTACAATCTAGAAGGGAGGGTCAAGTGGAAACAAAAGGTAATGACTGGGGGGGTGAAAGTAAAAATTAAGTACAGCGCTGCGTTTAAGACGAAGAAGGGTAAAATAGCAGCCAACACACCTATAGACTTAGGAGAAAAATAACATCTAAAAAAATAAAAGTGTAGCGCTATATTACACATCCACAAATGTGTGTATCACAATACATAAGTGCATATATAAGATGAATACTAACAAAACATGTATGACCAAAAATGTGGATAATACCAAATAATTAAACAGTGTTGACCACAAGGAGGATTAAATAAAACGATAAATATACTTTATCAGATATACCAGTGACTAGTAATAAGATACCCGTGCTGGTTCTATGAACCAAACACCTCGAAAATAAAAAAAACATAGCGCATAACAGTCCATATTAAGTATGTAAAAAATATGTGAAAAAAAATGTTAGTGGAGAAAACGTCACCAAAGGTCTATGGGGGTAATAAATGGCCAGTGATGGAAAAAAAACTCCCAAATTCACAGATGGATGGTTTCACCAGATCTAGCGAGTAGGTAGAAAATAAGAAGACCACAAGTGTGCAGAGATTTTACATCAGTGCCGGGGCCATCACCAGGAGTAGAGGAGGCTTACCGGAACTACATGACCTGAAATGGTGTACACCAAACAAGTCAGAAAGGCTTAATAACCCACGGGTATGAGGAGTGCGTCTTGTCAGATGTCATCAGCATATAGTGGAGACAAAGGTAACAGCACGGCATAAAATCCTTTTGGAGTTCATTAACCACTTCAGCCCTGGAAGATTTTCCTGCTTAATGACCGGGCCATTTTTTACAATACAGCACTGTGTCGCTTTAACTGACAATTGCACGGTCCTGCGATGTTGTACCCAAACAAAATTGGTGTCCTTTTTTTTCCCCACAACAAGAGCTTTCTTTTGGTGGTATTTGATCACTTCTGCAGTTTTTATTTTTTGCGCTCAGGGTCCAGTCTTCAGCAATAATGGAGCAATGTGGACACGTGGGTGGCAATCACTTTCACACAGCAATCCTGGGAGAGAGGATCACCCATGGACTTAGCAGACTCCAGATGAGGGAAAAAAAGGTACTTGCAGTCTTTACAGACAGGCAACCTTTGGGCCAACCTAAAATTCTGTGGGGGGTGAGCTGATGGAGAAATTGAAAAAAACAAACAGTTGTAGTTAGGTGTGGGTAGGATAGGCTTCTCTGAAGAGAAGGGTTTTTGAGGGATCGTCTGAAAGCTAATAGAGTACGGGATAAGTGGAAAGATTGGGTTAGGGCATTCCATAGGATTGGAGAGGCTTTGGAAAATTCCTGGAGGCTAGCATGGGAGGAGGTGACAAGGGAGCTAGAGAGCAGAAGGTCTTGAGAGGAAGAGAATGAGTAGGTTGGTATTTAGAAACTAGGCTAGTGATGTAGCTGGGGGCTAAATTGTGGATGGCTTTATACGTAGTTAGTATTTTGAATGTAATTCTTTGGCCGACCGAAAGCCAGTGGAGGGATTGACAGAGGGGTAGCAGAGACAAAGCGATTGGTAAGGTGCATGACTGACAGCAGCATTCTTTATGGATTAAAGAGATAATAGACTATGTAGAGGTAAGCCAATGAGAAGGGAGTTGCAGTAGTCGAGGCGAGAGATGACCAGCGAGTGAATTAAGAGCTTTGTTGTGTCATTGGTTAGAAAGGGGCGTATTTTGGAGATGTTGAGGTGGCAGGATTTGGACAGTGATTGGACGTGGTGCTTAAAGGAAAGTTTGGAGTCCAGGACTATACCTAGAACCTTGGCATGTGGGAATGGGCTTATAGTTGTGCCATCGATTTTGACAGATCAAGGGAAGGGGCATATGGGAGAGGAAAAATGTATAAGTTTGGTTTTGGCTCGATTGAGTTTGAGGAAGTGGTGTGACATCCAGACTGATATATCTGATAGTAAATTAGTGATACGTGAGGAGACAGAGGGAGTGAGCTGAGGGGTAGAGAAATAGATTTGGGTGTCGCCAGCATAGAGGTGGTATTGGAAGCCATGAGGGGCTATCAGCTGACATAGGGAGGGGGTGTAGATTGAAAATAGGAGAGGTCCAAGAACAGAACCTTGACTCCAACTGAGAAAGGAAGAGGAAGAGTTCTAGGAAACGCTAAAGGCACGGTTGGATAAGTAGGAAGAGAACCAGCGAAGAGTACAGTCACGGAGACCAAAGGCGTGGAGTTTTTTGAGGGGGTGGTCAACTGTATCAAAGGCAGCAGAGGTCCAGGGGTAGGAGTACAGAATAGTGTCGATTGGTTTTGGCCGTTATTAGATCGTTTGTTAGTTTTAGGAGAGTAGTTTCTGTGGGGTTTTGAGGAGAAATCCAGACTGAAGGGGATCAAGAAGGCTATTATCAGCGAGGTGGACACTCAGTCGGTTGTAGACCAGACGTTCGAGGAGTTTGGATAAGAGTGGGAACAAGGAGATGGGGCGTAGGTTAAGATTAGATGGGTCCAGTGAGGGCTTTTAAAGTATGGGTCGGACAAGTGCATGTTTTAGAGTTGGGGAAGATGCCAGAAGAGAGGGTAGCATAGTCAGAGGGTGAACGTAGCATTTGTGAGGGGACAGGATCCAGAGGGCAGGTGTTAAGGTGGACATTAGCACCTTACCAGTGAGGGCTTTTTAAGTATGGGTCTGACAAGTGCATGTTTTAGATAGTTGGGGAAGATGCCAGAAGAGGGAGAGATTGAAGATGTGGGTTGGAGAATGTAGCATAGAGCCAGAGGGGTGAACGTAGCATTTGTGAGGGAACAGAATCCAGAGGGCAGGTCATAAGGTGGACATTAGCAAGTAGTTTAGCAACCTTGTTTATAGTGGTATGGTTGAAAGAGGGAAGTAATGATTGTGCCTGTGGGCGTGAAGTGTGGTAGGTATCGAACAGTAGTGATCTCATTGTGAATTGATCTTCTGTTTGAAGTGATTGGCGATCTCCTGGGCAGTGAGTGAGTTGGCAGGTGGAGGACAAAGTAGAGGCTTGAAGGCAGAGAAGAGTTGACGGGGACGGGACGATAAGTTGCTAATGAGAGTGATAGGTCTGCTTGGCAGTGAGGAGACTGGAATTGTATTTTTGGAGGGCAGATTTATACTGGTTGAAATCTGAGACTTAGTCTTACGCCACAGGCGCTCATGAGCACGACTACGTTTTTTCAGACTTCTAGTATCTGCCAAGGTTGAAGGGGTCTGGGCCTGATTCTGTGTGTAGTGAGGGGGGCCATTGAGTCCAGTGAGGCATTGTAGACAGAAGTGGCTAGGTTGGTGCAGGATAGGGATGAGATTTTGTCGTAGAGGTTGTCGATAGCAGAGAAGAGAAGGGTTGAGATGACGTAGGTTTCTGCGGGTAACTTTTAGGCGGTTGGAGGGAAAGGAGGTGGAGGAGAGTGAGAGTGAAACTAAGGTGGTGATCAGAGAGAGGGAATGGATATTTAGAGAGGTTGCATGGAGTGCAAAGGTGAGAGGAAACTAGGTCAAGGGTATTGCCTTCGGAGTGAGTAGGAGCATGTATCCACTGCTTCAGGTCAAAGGAGGATGTTAGGCTGAGAAGTTTGGAAGTGGCAGGAGTGTTAGTATTAATAGGGATGTTGAAGTCCCCGAGAATGATTGTGGGGATTTCAGAAGAAAAAGTAGGGTAGCCAGGCACAGAAGTCATCAAGAAAGGTTGATACTGGTCCAAGGGGCCTGTAGATCACAGCTATCCTTAGAGAAACTGGGGTGAAAAGACGAATGCAGTGTGCTTTCAAAGAGGAGAGTGACAGAGGGAGGTGGGTGTAGACCCTGAAAAGTTCTATGTGGGGCTAGAAGGATTCCGACACCTCCTCCCTTATGTCCACTGGATCTGGGGGAGTGAGTCCAGAGAAGACCACCATGGGATAGGGCAGCAGAAGATGCAGTGTCGGATTCGTGGAGCCAGGTTTCGGTAATGGCGAGTAGGTTAAATGAGTTGGCAATAAAGAGGTCATGGAGAGCGGTGAGTTTGTTGCAGACAGAGCGGGAGTTCCAAAGGGCACAAGAGACAGGGAGTCTGGTCTTAGGAAGAATAGAAATGGGAACTAAATTGTGTTGATTGTGGCTGCTACCAGAGGGTGCATGGGGTGCAGTTAAATGATGGAGGCCCAGGGTTTGGGGATATATTTCCAGAGGTTAGGAGAAGCAGGAGAGTGAGGGAGGTAATATGGGAGTGGGATTTATATGAAGGGACATGTCCCAGGGTCTTGGAGATTTCTAGTGTGTGTGGATTTAGAATTGGCAGTAGTTGGTGGGTGCAGTAATAAGGAGAGGACAGAAGTGAGGGTGATGTATATGATGTGGGGGGGAGAAGAGGAGTGAAGGAGAGATACAGTGGCTTGCGAAAGTATTCGCCCCCCTTGAACTTTTCAACCTTTTGCCACATTTCAGGCTTCAAACATAAAGATATAAAATTTTTATTTTTTGTAAAGAATCACCAACAAGTTGGACACAATTGTGAAGTGGAACGAAATCTTTTGGATTTTTGAAACTTTTTTAACTAATAAAAAAAGTGGGGCGTGCAAAATTATTCGGCCCCCTTGCGTTAATACTTTGTAGAGCCACCTTTTGCTGCGATTACAGCTGCAAGTTGCTTGGGGTATGTCTCTATCAGTTTTGCACATCGAGAGACTGAAATTCTTGCCCATTCTTCCTTGCAAAACAGCTCGAGCTCAGTGAGGTTGGATGGAGAGCGTTTGTGAACAGCAGTTTTCAGCTCTTTCCACAGATTCTCGATTGGATTCAGGTCTGGACTTTGACTTGGCCATTCTAACACCTGGATACGTTTATTTGTGAACCATTCCTTTGTAGATTTTGCTGTATGTTTGGGATCATTGTCTTGGGAGATAAATCTCCGTCCCAGTTTCAGGTCTTTTGCAGACTCCAACAGGTTTTCATCCAGAATGGTCCTGTATTTGGCTGCATCCATCTTCCCCTCAATTTTAACCATCTTCCCTGTCCCTGCTGAAGAAAAGCAGGCCCAAACCATGATGCTGCCACCACCATGTTTGACAGTGGGGATGGTGTGTTGAGCTGTGTTGCTTTTACGCCAAACATATCGTTTTGCATTGTGGCCAAAAAGTTCGATTTTGGTTTCATCGGACCAGAGCACCTTCTTCCACATGTTTGGTGTGTCTCCCAGGTAGCTTGTGGCAAACTTTAGACAAGACTTTTTATGGATATCTTTGAGAAATGGCTTTCTTCTTGCCACTCTTCCATAAAGGCCAGATTTGTGCAGTGTACGACTGATTGTTGTCCTGTGGACAGACTCTCCCACCTCAGCTGTAGTTCTCTGCAGTTCATCCAGAGTGATCATGGGCCTCTTGGCTGCATCTCTGATCAGTCTTCTCCTTGTCTGAGCTGAAAGTTTAGAGGGACAGCCAGGTCTTGGTAGATTTGCAGTGGTCTGATACTCCCATTTCAAAATGATCGTTTGCACAGTGCTCCTTGCAATGTTTAAAGCTTGGGAAATCTTTTTGTATCCAAATCTGGCTTTAAACTTCTCCACAACAGTATTACGGACCTGCCTGGTGTGTTCCTTGGTCTTCATGATGCTCTCTGCGCTTTCAACAGAACCCTGAGACTATCACAGAGCAGGTGCATTTATACAGAGACTTGATTACACACAGGTGGATTCTATTTATCACCATCAGTCATTTAGGACAACATTGGATCATTCAGAGATCCTCGCTGAACTTCTGGAGTGAGTTTTCTGCACTGAAAGTAAAGGGGCCGAATAATTTTGCACGCACCACTTTTCAGTTTTTTAATTGCTAAAAAAGTTTAAAATATCCAATAGATTTCGTTCCACTTCACAATTGTGTCCCACTTGTTGGTGATTCTTCACAAAAAATTAAAATTTTATATCTTTATGTTTGAAGCCTGAAATGTGGCAAAAGGTTGAAAAGTTCAAGGGGGCCGAATACTTTCGCAAGCCACTGTAGTTTAACAGCTTCAGATCCGGGCCATTGCCAAATGACGGCAACAGCGCGGATCTAAATTGCCGGGACGACGTCTATTGACGACGTCCCGTGCACGAGCGGCCTGCGCGCCCCCTGCAGGGCGCGCGCGGCGCGCTCGGTGATCAGCGAGTCTGAGACTCGCCTGATCACAGATCAGAGTAAGGGGTTGGTCCCGACCCCTTACCACATGATCAGCTGTCAGCCAATGACAGCTGATCATGTGATGTAAACAGAGCCGGTAATCGGCTATTTTTCCTCCTCGCGCTGACAGCGTGAGGAGGAAAAAAAACCCGATCACCGGCGGCCGTGATCGGGACATCAGTCCCGATCACGGCGCTATTACAACACAAAGCAATAGGCAGCAGTGCTGCCTACAAGTGCCCACCAGAGTCACCCAGCAGTGCCTACAGTCCCATCAATCAGCGCCACCCATCAGTGCCCACAGTGCCACCCATCAGTGCCACCCATCAGCACCCACATCAGTGCCACCCATCAGCACCCACATCAGTGCAACCTATCAGAGGCCCATCAGTGTCACCTACCAGTGCCCATAAGTGCCAATCAGTGCCCCCATCAGTGCCACCCATCAGTGCCTATCCGTGCCACCCATCCGTGCCGCCCATCCGTGGCCATCAGTGCCGCCTTATCTGTCCCCATCAGTGCCGCCTTATCTGTCCCCATCAGTACCGCCTTATCTGTCCCCATCAGTACCGCCTTATCTGTCCCCATCAGTACCGCCTTATCTGTCCCCATCAGTGCCGCCTTAACTGTGCCTATCAGTGCCGCCTTAACTGTGCCTATCCATGCCCATCAGTGCAGCCTATCAGTGCCCACCAGTGCCGCCTCATCAGCGCATATCAATGAAGGAGAAAAATTACCTGTTTGCAAAATTTTATAACAAACTATTAAACATGATTTTTTTTTTTTCAAAAATTTCCATCTTTTTTTGTTTGTTTAGCAAAAAATAAAAATCCCAGCTGTGATTAAATACCACCAAAAGAAAGCTCTATTTGTGGGAGAAAAATGATAAAAATTTCATTTGGGTACAGTGTTGTATGACCGCGCAATTGTCATTCAAAGTGCGACAGCGCTGAAAGCTCAAAATTGGTCTGGGCAGGAGGGGGGTTTAAGTGCCCAGTAAGCAAGTGGTTAAGGATAAAGGACACAGCTGTCAAAAGGAGTGGTAGAGAGTGCATGTTACAAGAAGGAGCTGAAAGGATAAAACAAGGTCACCTGATATCTGGTGTTTTTCAAAGTTTTTTTTCTTGTGTTAATTTGCTTTGTGCATTCGCTGAAGTGCAGAGTCAGAAGTGCTTCCACTTATAGAAATCGCCCATTTTAATCTAAAACCTTCCATTGTAGCTCTGGCTGTATGTTTAGGGTTGTTGTCCTGCTGGAAGGTGAACCTCTGCCCCAGTCAAGTCTTTTGCAGAATCTAACAGGTTTTCTTCTAAGATTGCTCATCCATCTTCCCATCTATGACCAGCTTCCTGCCCCTGCAGAAGAAATGCATCCCCACCACATGCTGCCACCACCATTTTTCATGGTGTGTGCAGGGTGATGCGCATTGTAGTTTTCCGACACACACAGCGTTTTACTTTTAGGCCAAAATTCAATTTTGGCCTCATCTGACCAGAGCACCTTCTTCCACATGTTTGCTGTGTCCCCCACATGGCTTCCCGCAAACTGAAAACTGGACTTATGGCTTTGTTTCAACAATGGCTTTCTTGCCACTCTTCCATAAAGGCCAGGTATGTGGAGTGCCTGACTAATAGTTATCCTGTGGACAGAGTCTCACACCTGAGCTGTGGAGCTCTGCAGCGCCTCCAGAGTTATTTACTGATTAGGTGACTTCTGAAGGCAATTGGTTTCACAAGATTTTAGTTGGGGGTATCAGAGCAAAGGGGGCTGAACACAAATGCACGCCACACTTCAGATATTTATATTTATTTCCTTCCACTTCTCAATTTAATGTGCCACTTTGTTGGTCCATCACATAAAATCCAAATAAAGTAAAAATACTTCAAGGCACTGTATATGCAGGGCCAAGTTTCTGTGTATAGTCAGAAGCTGAAAAATGACAAATATGGAGTCTTACTAACCATTCAGACTGATAATTTGCACAGGGGGTTCAGGCATTATTTGAATAGCCCAGGGGAGTGTTCTATTACTGCAATAGTCAATTTTACATCTCAATATTAAATGTATTTTTTTTATATCCTTTAATGTTTACCATAAAACCATTTGCAATGGAAGAAATTTTGGCGCATTTGATGTTTAAACATGATTTTCCTTAAGATCTTGCCAAAGGAGAAGAAAAAAGTTGTGAAGGATATCGACTTGAGCCAAGAAGCTTCAAGTCAGGAGAGCATAAAGACAAGTCAGGAGGGCACAAGGTTTGTAAACAAAGCAGATTTTTTTTTATTTTATAACCCTAAGTTGCAGATGTGGAAAGTAGTATAGATTGATGACTTGTGTTGTCTGTAATAAACTTTGTTTTACAGGAAAAGCTCTAGGCGGGTAGAGAAAATGTCAGATTCTCAGGAATCAATGGACCCCTATACTTTTAGTCAAGATGGCAGTCTAAATGAGTGTAAGTTTAATTTTGAGTTTTACTATATGGTGTTCATTAATCAAACTCTGTACTGATTAAACGAAAATCGTACGATCTGGCATTGTACGGAAAAAATTTCCGTGCGTGTCCGATAGAATAATATCGGATGAACTGTCCTGATCGGCTCTCGAAAGCTCTGTACTAACGATCCGATTATCGTACGATCGATTCAAATGCAACATTTTTCTTACGATTTTCGGATCGTGTGTACGGGGCATTAGTTCATTAATTTGTTTTGCATGCTTATAAAAGTTCACATAATGTCATTAATATATCACACATTTGTGTCAATGTTTCATTAACAATTAAACAGAATATGTAATATCACAAACATGCGATCGTTCTCACGTCTGTTTGTAGTAAAGAGACCCTATAATAAAGAAACATTTACAAAAGAGAAGAATGCTAACAAACAGAAGACAAAAGGGTGAGGAGTAAATACAGTCAATGTCAAGCGACTAGGCCAAAAGGCATACAGGCACTGCTTTAAAGGCTTGCAGACACGTGTGTCAATGTATATACAGCATAACACAAGATACACAGACATCACGCCCCAAACCCACACATGACATGCATGGACAACAGCAGTATAGAAAAACACAGCCGTCCTTGCATGTCAATGCGATATGTATCATATGAAAGATATGAGAATCTATAGATATACAGGCGGTGTTTGAGACTATACAAGTGTTAATGTATATGCGGTATACACCAGGTATACATAGATATCCTGCACTAAATATTCACATATGATGCGCATGAGCAACAGTGGTATGGAAAACCACAGCCATCCATGCGTGTCAATGCGATATTGCATATTGCGGATATCCTAAACTCTACTGAACCCAACTATACCCAAGACTATAAACACTGTTGTCCCAAACTGTGCTTACTGTAAACCTGTATACACTGTTATACCTAATATATTTTCTATTGTCAGCTTCAACACATTCTTCATGTAAATCTTTTCCAATTGGTTTTAATTTTCTGAAGTGTAGGATAATTCTAATATGGGCTGTCAAGATCTGTCCTGCTATGCCCATTGGTACTGTAAATGCAAGCTCACCCTTCACACCTAGGGTGGTAAACTTTAGGGTACCATGTTGAATTCCTGGCTTTGTGACCTTATCACAGAACACATTAAGGCCTGGTTCATGCCTATGCAAATTCCAGGTGCATTTTGCATTTTTCAATACACGTTTTTGATCCATTAAAGTCTATGGAACCAACAACCAGAAAAGTCCCAGGCCCTTTCCATAAAATGCACAGATGTGAACATGACCCATAGAAAACCATGTTAAATGGACTGTAGTGTTTCTGCAAAACTGAAAACGCACTAAAAAATGCATAGGTGGGAACCAGGCCCAAAGCAACAAAAGCTAGCTACACCCCTTCTCCAGGAATGGTGAGAATGGTAAAATGCCACTTACACTAATTTAACTAAATTTTAGGATAGTTTGCTTGTGAATTACCAAACTAAAGGGCTGCATGTAGCTTGCTGGTTATAAAGAGTATATCAGTGCTTCCAATATTATAAACCTAGCTGGTCAATGTGTATAACCACTTGCCGACCGCCTAACGCACATATACGGCGGCAGAATGGCACGGGCAGGCAGAATCACGTACCTGTACGTGATCTGCCTCCCGCGGGCCCCCCCCCCGGTGCCAGCGGCGGTCGGCATTTGACTGGGAGCGTCGGGAGGCGAAGGGGAGACCATCCGATCGTGGCCCCCCCTCGCGATCGCTCCCAGCCAATCGGAATCCTCCCCTGCCTGTGTGTAGTTTCACACAGGCAGAGGATGTGATGTCATCTCTCCTCGGCTTTGGCAGTTTCCGTCCCAGCGCCGAGGAGAGAAGACATGTGAGTGCACAACACACACACACACAGTAGAACATGCCAGGCATACTTTACACCCCCGATCCCCCCCCCAATCACCCCCCCCCCATCACAAACTGACAGCAAGCAGTATTTTTTTTTTTTTTCTGATTACTGCATTGGTGTCAGTTTGTGACAGTTACAGTGTTAGGGCAGTTAGTATTACCCCCCTGTAGGTCTAGGATACCCCCCTAACCCCCCCTAATAAAGTTTTAACCCCTTGATCACCCCGTCACCAGTGTCACTAAGCGATAATTTTTCTGATCGCTGTATTAGTGTCGCTGGTGACGCTAGTTAGGGACCTAAATATTTAGGTTCGCCGTCAGCGTTTTATAGCGACAGGGACCCCCACATACTACCTAATAAATGTTTTAACCCCTTGATTGCCCCCTAGTTAACCCTTTCACCACTGATCACCATATAACCGTTACGGGTGACGCTGGTTAGTTCGTTTATTTTTTATAGTGTCAGGGAACCCGTCGTTTATTACCGAATAAAGGTTTAGCCCCCTGATCGCCCGGCGGTGATATGCGTCGCCCCAGGCAGCGTCAGATTAGCGCCAGTACCGCTAACACCCACGCACGCAGCATACACCTCCCTTAGTGGTATAGTATCTGTACGGATCAATATCTGATCCGATCAGATCTATACTAGTGTCCCCAGCAGTTTAGGGTTCCCAAAAACGCAGTGTTAGCGGGATCAGCCCAGATACCCGCTAGCACCTGCGTTTTTCCCCTCTGCCCGGCCCAGCCCACCCAAGTGCAGTATCGATCGATCACTGTCACTTACAAAACACTAAACGCATAACTGCAGCGTTCGCAGAGTCAGGCCTGATCCCTGCGATCGCTAACAGTTTTCTTGGTAGCGTTTTGGTGAACTGGCAAGCACCAGCCCCAGGCAGCGTCAGGTTAGCGCCAGTACCACTAACACCCACGCACGCAGCGTACACCTCCCTTAGTGGTATAGTATCTGAACGGATCAATATCTGATCCGATCAGATCTATACTAGCGTCCCCAGCAGTTTAGGGTTCCCAAAAACGCAGTGTTAGCGGGATCAGCCCAGATACCTGCTAGCACCTGCGTTTTGCCCCTCCGCCCGGCCCGGCCCAGCCCACCCAAGTGCAGTATCGATCGATCACTGTCACTTACAAAACACTAAACGCATAACTGCAGCGTTCGCAGAGTCAGGCCCCGTACGCGGCTAGGCTCCCAAAAAGTCCCACACATGTGGTATCCCCGTACTCAGGAGAAGCAGCTAAATGTATTTTGGGGTGCAATTCCACATATGCCCATGGCCTGTGTGAGCAATATATCATTTAGTGACAACTTTTTGTAATTTTTTTTTTGTCATTATTCAATCACTTGGGACAAAAAAATGAATATTCAATGGGTTCAACATGCCTCTCAGCAAATTCCTTGGGGTGTCTACTTTCCAAAATGGGGTCATTTGTGGGGGTTTTGTACTGCCCTGCCATTTTAGCACCTCAAGAAACGACATAGGCAGTCATAAATTAAAGGCTGTGTAAATTCCAGAAAATGTACCCTAGTTTGTAGGTGCTATAACTTTTGCGCAAACCAATAAATATACACTTATTGACATTTTTTCTACCAAAGACATGTGGCCGAATACATTTTGGCCTAAATGTATGACTAAAATTGAGTTTATTGGATTTTTTTTAGAACAAAAAGTAGAAAATATCATTTTTTTTCAAAATTTTCGGTCTTTTTCCGTGTATAGCGCAAAAAATAAAATGGCAGAGGTGATCAAATACCATCAAAAGAAAGCTCTATTTGTGGGAAGAAAAGGACGCAAATTTCGTTTGGGTACAGCATTGCATGACCGCGCAATTAGCAGTTAAAGCGACGCAGTGCCGAATTGTAAAAAGTGCTCTGGTCAGGAAGGGGGTAAAACCTTCCGGGGCTGAAGTGGTTAAATATTTCAAGTTTAGAGGTGTCATTATGCAGGGTAGATACTAGATAGCCAAAGGGGTGTGAAAATGGTGTTGGCAGACCACTAAAAGGCTGATTTTGTTTTGATCGAAAAAAAAATTAATTGAATATTAATGAATAATGACAGACTACAACTGATTCATTTAATAAACAATTATGCCTGCATTTACCTTCTAATGCCATCCTTTTTCAGCTGTAGCGCTATCTCAGCGTGTGAGAACTCCAAGAAAGATGTCTGAAAGTCAAGGTGAACGCTTCCCCAAGAGTTCCTTAAGTCTGAGCAGGTAGATAACTTTGCCTTATGTGTAAGAAATTTCGTCAGCGTAGGCTTTATTCCCCATCTTGGTATTTCATTCAGTGTTCAAATTAAAAAAACAAATTCTGCAGGTTTGCTGAAATTGCACATTGTGAGAGCCATTGCATCATTTACACAGCAGAATTTATACACTTCTGAATTAAAATAAAATTATGGTAAAACAAACATTACATATGGAAGCAGACTGCCCATAACTGTAAGACTGGGGTCATTTTTAGGTCATACTAATCTGTTTTTTTTTTTTTTCCTTGTTTGCCATGGAACATTTTTTAAATTCCTGTTGATCTGCCACTAAGCACTCTGATACAGGGGGGCGTAACTAGAAATAGCAGGGCCCCATAGCAAAATGTTGTATGGGGCCCCCCTGCAAACAGCCCCCCCCCCCCCCACAGCTGCCCTAGTGTCAATACAGCCCCACTTATGCAGAGGAAGAGGCAAGCCACCTGGATCAGCAGAGAGCGGGATTGCCTGTTGTAATAGCTTTCATTTGAATTTCCTGTCTTCCCGGGGCTCATCGTCACATAGCCCCACCTCTTGGCCGGACGCCTTTGATGACGTCACATATCCCGCATTGGATCGGCGTTCTGTCTATCAAAGGCACCGGGCCAAAGGTGGAGCTATGTGACGTGAGCCCCGGGAACACTGGAAGTCCTAATGAAAGCTCTTACATCGGGCAATTCAGCTCTCTGCTGATACTGACAGCTCGCCTCTTCCTTTCCTCTCTTCCCCTGGCTGGGAGACTGTGCCGGCGGTGCTCTTATCCTCACTGGGCCCCACTCGGCTGCGGGCCCCATAGCGCCCGCATGGGTCGCTAATGGTGGTAGTTACTCCCCTGCTCTGATATCATGGCAACACTCCTCGTGTAGCGAAATCACTACAGTATTGTCTCCTTTGCTGTAGCTGCTTGGACACTGTTGCCATCTGTGAATAGCCACACCTAGCTCTGCCCACAGCCCTCTTTAGTGTCACACCACCTCCAGCAATGTCCATCATGGTGCATGAGAAATCCAGCTGCAGTTACCATTGAAAAATGGGGTACAGTATGTTTATTTGGCAAGCTCTCTAATATAAACTTCAGGATCATCTGAGTAAAAATATTAAGATGAGTAATAGATTAATTCAGATGGGTGCTGCCTTTGTTATCGTGCACACAGGCAGCTTAGAGGTGAATGTAGATGCAGTGGCTGCATGGACACAGCTGCAAGTCAATTTGACATGCTGGCATGAGCGTATGCACGGATCTGGACGCACACTGTCTGCATTCGGGTCTGTGCAAGTGCTCCTGTCAGAATGCCACATTTTGATGTGGCTGTGCAGCCACTGCATCTGCATTTACCTCTATAGACTGCCTGCTCACAGCCCAGGGCGGATGCAGGCACACAATGGCAAAGGAAGTCTGCATGCAAGAAGGGTGACTGCATACTTCTGAATGAACCCTTAGGCTACATTCGCACAGGCGTTTAGCCATGCTTTGAATCACAGCGTCAAGAATCTGGTACCTGCTACTGGATCAACAGCTTTGTGCTGATAGCTGTGGCTGCCAAGCTCCTACAGTGACAGGCTGTTGGTGGCCTCAGCTATCTGTGACTGTTGCACAGCCAGCCCTACGATATGATGCAGCGTAACATATGAGCTGTACTTTTAAGCATGACAGTGACAAAGGCCATGCATTTTATACTTTTGATTTCATTCTTGTTCCAATATCACTTTCAGGATAAAGCAGTTTAAAGCTGCTCTCTTAAAAACCTTCAAGACTACGCGCTCCCAGTCTGTTGCCATTGGTCAGTTATTGGAATTGATCAATAAAGGAAATCCTGATCCATTTGAGTCCTCTGAAGTAAAGAAAGCCCTGGACAACATGCAGAATGATAACCAAGTGATGGTGGCTGATGATGTAGTATTCCTAATTTAAAATGTAACACTTTCTTGTCTGTTTCGTAATAATGCAATGTATTCTAGTTTTGTATGTGTATTTATAGCATAAAATAAACCTAAGACTCATCTAATGTGTCATTACTTAACTATAAGGAAAGTTGGCTTTGTGATCAAGTTACAAAGCCAACTTTCCTTACACAGTTTTGTCTAGGGCTGGTTCACACTGTGATCGCACAGTAACTCACGGGTTCAAACCTGCACACTTTGACATCCCATTCATTGGAATTGGCTGCAATGTCCACTGGACTGCAGGAAAAGTAGTGCTTTTAAAAATGCACTGCGCCAAACTGCATAGTACTGCTACCATGTCATTTGCCTGCAAACGCACTGCATATGTGATCTGTGTTTGGGTTAAAAATACATTGGCACCAGCATGCAGATTGCGAGGGCAGCGCATTCACCTACAGTGTGGGAAATGTGTACAGAATGTGCCTTTCCTGCACCGTGTTCTGGAGTAAACTGGCCCTAAATCCTTGTAGCATTTTCTTGTAGCAGTAAAACTTCAAACGATCCAAAATTCAATTAGAACAATTCAAATAGATCCTGCTTTTCGCTTTTGTTTGAATACTAAGGGTATTGAAATATTTGCTGTTTAGTTAGTTTGACCTTAGGTGAAGTCATTGATATTTGACCACAGATCTTTAAAGTGGTGCTAAAGTCTGTTATTTTTAAAGGGGAAAAAGTCTCATACCTGCTCTGTGTAGTGATTTTGCACAGAGCAGCCCAGATCCTGGCCTCTCCCTGCTGAGTGGCCCCACAGCTACTCCATTAAGACATGGAGCTTCAGTTTGGCCCCACCCCCTCTCCTCATTGGCTCACTGACTTTGACAGCAGCAGGAGCTAATGGAGCCACAATGTCCTCAGTCAATAAGGAGGGAGAGTCCCGGGGCAGCTGAGACTGTCCTGCAACATCGCTGGATCGAGATGGGGCTCAGGTAAGTATGGGGGGGGGGCGCTGGTGCCCACAGGTTTTTTTTTTATCTTAATACATAGAATGCATTAGGATAAAAAAAACCTGACTTTACAACCCCTTTAACTGCTTGCCGACCGCCGCACGAACATTTGTCTGCAGAATGGCACGGACAGGCAAATGGGTGTACAGGTACATCCCTTTAAATTTGCCGTTGTGTGGTCACGTGCACACGACCCTGCCGCGAGATCCGTGAGTGTGATCGCGGGTCCAGCAGGCTCTATCTTCCGCGGGAATACCCACGATAGTCTCTCGGAGAGGAAGAACAGGGAAATGCTGCAACAAGCATTTCCACGTTCTGCCTAGTGACACTGATCACCGCTCCCTGTGATCGGGAGCGGTGATCAATGTCGTGTCACACATATCACTCCCTAGGAAACACTTAACCCCTGCAGCACCCCCTAGTGATTAACCCCTTTCACTGCCAGTCACATTTACACAGTAATTAATGCATTTTTAATCGCACTGATCACTGTATAAATGTGAATGGTCCCAAAATAACGCCAAGTGTCCGATCTGTCCACCATAATGTTGCAGTCACGATAAAAATCTGATTGCCGCCATTACTAGTAAAAAAAAATTAATAAAAATGCCATAAAACTATCCCCTATTTTGTAGATGCTATAACTTTTGCGCAAACCAATCAAGAAACGCTTATTGCGATTTTATTTTTTTATATATATTTTTGGGGGATATTTATAGCAAAAAATATTGCGTTTTTTTTTCAAAATTGTCGCTTTTTTTGTTTATAGTGCAAAAAATAAAAACCGCAGAGGTGATCAAATACCACCAAAAGAGCTCTGTTTGTGGGGGGAAAAAAAGGACGTCAATTTTGTTTGGGAGCAAGCTCGCACAACTGCGCAATTGTCAGTTAAAGCGAGGCAGTGCCAAATCTCAAAGTGCTCTGGTCTTTGGCCAGCCAAATGGTCCGGGGCTTAAGTGTTTAATCTAGAGGCAGATAGGGGCTTTCATGCTGGATTCTATCAGATACTGCAAATGTCATTCACACACCTTACTAAGATCAACTACAAAATTGCTGCCTTCCTGCTTTTTGTTCAATGGGACTTTCTGCATTTGCTTTGAAAGAGCAGATTGGTTAATTTTAAGAAACCTCTGTCTCCAATATGCTTTCCTTTAATGGTTCATGACTAGACAATCTAAACAAATTACTTCACTTTCTATTAAACTGCAATCAAATGACATCTTCCTTTATTTTATTTTGTATTTGCCCCCCCCCAAAAATGATTAACCTCTGCTTATAACTTCATAGAGCAATCTGTTCCTTTAAATCAGTACTTTAACCCTTTGTGTCCCTAGAATGTTGGTGGTTGTATATATTTATGCAAGTAATGCCCTTTAAATTCATGTTCAAGGCATGAAGCAAGGCATTACAAAAGAATTGGCAAAGACTATCTGGATATTCTTTAAGTGTGCATATGATGTGTGTATGTATTTGTGTATTATATTTTTGCATATCTACTGTAAATTGGGGTGTATGTGGTGATAAATGCATTTGGCTCTTTTGTTTTTACTAGTCCAGTACTACCTTTCTTTCTGTACGGTTTTAGGCCCCATGCACTCTGGGTATTTGCCTTTCTCCAGGCAAGAGAAAAGCTCCTAAAGACTTTTTTTTTTTTGCAAATAAGTTTATGCAAGTCAAGCGCCTGGACGTTCATTTTAGTGCCCAGAATATTAATTTAGTCTGACATTTGAAGTGAATGAACGCTCAAGCGCTTGCCGTGTCCAGCATTTACACATGTTTAGGCGGTTTTCAGCCAAATGGTTTTCTTGAACATGGCGACAGGTTTTCTCTGCCTGTAAATGCCTATGTATGCCTGGACACACATTATGGGGGAGATTTACTAAAACTGGTGCATATAGAATCTGGTACAGCTGTGGATAGTAACCAATCGGCTTCTAACTTCAGCTTGTTCAATTAAGCTTTGACAATAAGCCCATGTTCCCATTGGGCTGATTTGACATGTCAAATCACATGCCAAATCAGAGCCTATTGCTGGCAATGGCACTGTCTGAATCTGTGCGATGCTGACTTTGAGGTGCCGCACCGTTTCCCGAAAGTTAGTTCTGCACTATTGGTGACTTTATGGCGATTTTTAATAGACATCTGTGCATAAACCCGCACAGATGTCTGTCGATTCACCCCTGAAGTCGGACTGAAATACCGGTTTGACATTGTGTTAGTTCAGTTGAACTCGCACGATTTCAAACCTGCCCTCAGTGTGATTGTGGGCTTAAACCCAGAAGCTACTGTGGACAGAAATTTACACATGCAGCAATTTAGAAATTAGGTGAAAGGTTTAGCACTGGGAAACACTTTGAAAAAAAAGTGCATTTTATATACAACTATATAGATCAGACCAAAATGCGGGGGGCAAAGGGACTTTGTTCCAAATCAGGGACATTTGGGAGCTATGCCTTAAGACCTCCTTTACACTGTTGCATTGTGGTAATAAGTGCAAAAGCATGCATTACCTCCAGTGCATGTAAATGACTTGGGTCCCTTTAAATCTTTGCCTTGCAACACATGCTAGATGTGGTGTTGCATGTAATGTTTGGGCTAGCTCTGTGCATTGGCAGTTCATTCATAATGAATAAGACTGTCCTAACATAATGCATTGCATACATTAAATGTATGTGTATGATCTACTGCCTGTACTGGTTTTCTGGTGAAAAGAGCAGGTGTCTCTCCCCCCATTTTTAGACTGTGTGCCAGAATGCATTATAAAGGGTATTGTGACGTATGTGTTACTGCAGTTCCACATGGTGTGAATGGGCCCTCAATCCAGCAAAGAACACACTGGCACAACCACTGAATTGATATTGGGCCTGTTTGATGGCACTGTTGCTTAGAAGGTGCCACTGGTTTTTTTTGGTTTTGTTTTTTTAAAGACTTGCAAAACCGATCCAGCACTATTTTGCAATAGTGAATAAAAAAAAATCTAAGCGTCTAGTCAATTTTCAACCACATTCAAAAGTCAGAGTCTGGAAGAGTGTTGTAGCCAAGGCGAGAAGTTGATTTCTTTGTGATTGAGCAGGGCCACACATACAACCTGAATGACATCTTAGGTTGTATAGACCAGCCCTTCTCAACCTTTTTAACCCATGGAAACATTTGAAATAACGTTCAAGTTTCTGGTAATACTATCTACACCTCGTGGCACATTAGTATGAGCACTAGGTTGTAGAGAGAAGTCTAAATACATGAATAACAAATGTGACATGCTTTGTGTATTTGACACACCCAGACCTGTACTATATGAGTAAATTATTTGCCGCAATAAAAATTAAATTCAAAAAGTCCCAGGGAGTAGAGAAATGCAGACTGACATTTGCAGTGTTCCCTCACATTGGCAGTCAGTGAAAATTACCGCCTTACATTGAAAAGAGGACATGTGACCTAAAAACATTCCATTGATTTCAACGGGCTGGTGCAGTTTTTTTTAACCGCACCAAATGTGCAGCAGTCGGGACTGAAATACGCAACAGTGTGCAAAGTTTCAAAGGCTTTAATGGTCATGTGTTTTTCTCCTGTACTGGTTTTTTTTTCTCCAAAAATGAAGAAAAACGGATTGTGTGAATATACTCTTCTCTTAGTACAGGGCTATTTTATAATATGTGGTCAAACATAACATGCATGACAAAACCAGCATCAAAATAACAAATTCCATCGGTAAAATATTCACTTAAATAACATGCATTATGTTGTTCTTTATAAACTAATGTACTTAATCAGTAAGTGCTGTATAGTCCTCCTTTGTATGTAGTATGTGTGGCTCAAAGAATCAGTGCTGATATATAAATGTGCCAAAGATGTTATTCATAGCTTAATGAATTCATGCAAATTGATCAATTAATGTGAAATCCATATATTTCACTTGTGATTTTTCCAACTTCAGTGCTCTTCCCATCACCGACAAATATATACCCGCACCTCCAGTATTTTGACGTTTTTGTTGGGTCAAATAATGCTTTTCCCTTTAAACCAAGTAGGTGTAAGTTCAGATGTTTCTCCAGATCCAATTATCTCAGGAATTCAATCTATCTCCATCCTATCATGTTTCTTCCACCAAAACGCAAATGAAGATAGAGTATGATAGCGTAAATATTTTTCCAACAGCATTTATTAAAAATTTAAGACTCACATTTAAAAGTGCACTGCTAACAAGCCTCTTTCCCCTTAAGGGTCCTGGTCTCCAGACACTCACAAGAGGTTGGATCGCCAACTTCCTGTCATGCCCTATGCGGACTTCATCAGGGGAGATGGCAGATTTTGGGTACTTTCGGATGGTTATCTCTGGCTGAATTCACATGTAATTAAGGCATCTTTCACCTTTTGTAAAAAAAAAATATAAATGAACCCATTCTGAAACAATGGCTATGCACTAATTTTTTGCATTGGAGCAATGTACAGACTCCAGCTGTTTGTATGGTGGTACGAATGTTTGGTTACGAGTGTGGTGATGTCACGGCACTTGTGTTCCATTCATATCTACACCCTCTGCTGCAGTGACAGATGAGACCTGTAGTTTTCCTATCACAGAATGAATAAATCTGTGAATGAATGAGAGGGGTATGTGGGCAAAGGCCACACAGAAAACAAAATTAACCTGCTTCTACAGGCAAAACACAACTCCTGTAGAAGCAGCATTTTTAAGCCAGTGTGCATGGACCCTAAAGCAGCAATGGCAGGATCCATATTCCTTTATGAAAAGTTCACTTTAAATTTTTTTTTTTTTATTAATGAATACATGACTAGACTAGTTAGTGGCTTTTTATATTTGCTTGAAGTTCAGTAATGTTGGTTCTTCACTGAAGCCATGAGAGTGATCATATACTTGATGTTCCATCATGGAAGAGGCTCACAAGGAAATTTGCTGAAAGACAAGTTTTGAGATAGGTTAGCATATAATTAAACTTATGTACAGTTCAATGAGAAAACAAGTAGAGTGCAGCAAAAACTAATCAGTTGGGCTCATTGGAACATTACAGATGGGCACCCTTACCATGGAAGTAATAATAGTACATGCTAGAATATAGTGGTTTTCCCAGAGAGATGATTGTGATCAGTTTAGAGCAGTGGTGGTCAAATTGAAAATTATGGAGTGCCTAAAGTGCAGCTCCCATCCAGCTGCAACTACACTTGTACTGTAGGACGGAGATCACTTGGTCTAACAGTATTACAGATGTTTCCTCAGTGCCAGATGCTGGAATACTCTCTAGCCCCTACCCATCTGCAAAACCACAAGTAGCAGAGCCAACACAGGACATGGCAACCCACACAGACATCAGGAGTGTAGAGGGGATACATCACCCTGGATGTGAGCATATGGAGATGAGGGACATTCCTACACACAACTTGTACTGCCAAAAGAATGAAACGTATGGTTGATCAAACACGTCTATAGGTGTAAAATGGAACTAGAGTGACATTTCCATTCCCACCATCTGTCAGATGCCAGGAATGAGCACTTGGCGACCGCCTAACTTGGAATGTACTGTACATCATGATTTTGATGTTAAATACTGTTAATATGGCAGCAGCTAGCTGCCATAACCCCAGTATTTCCTTCCCTTAAGCAGTCGACTTTCAGATGAAAGTGGTCCCAGCTGCTCATTTGCCACAAGATTACTTTTATAGGAGGTGGGAGAGGTGCCTCCCACCACTTCCTGGTCCTTCCTGAACTTACCTGAGCCATCGGTAAGCCTGGAACCGATCCAATGCGGCCCATGGCTAGGCAGGAAGTCAAGTGAGGGCAAGATAGCCCCCACTCGGCTCTATGCCCTTGAAGGACCGAAGTGATATCTGACGTCTCTTCTTGGGCAGATAGACAGGATTTTTTTTTCTTAACCACTTGCCGACTGGGCCATAGCTGAATGATGGCTACAGCACGGTCGGCTAGCTAGGAGGGCGTCCTCCCAGAATCATGCTTCCTGTGCACCTCTTGGGGTGCGCACCGGGAATGTCTGTTACCATCGGGTTGACAGGAAATTATAGGTGTAATTTATGCTCCTAGAACACCTGGAGGTGCTACTTGCATGTTGGGCCTCTGTATGTGGCCAGGCTGTGTAAAAGTCTCACATGTAGCATCGCCATACTCAGGAGGAGTAGCAGAATGTGTTTTGGGATGAAGTTGCAAGTATTCCTATACAGTGTGTGAGAAATATGACCTTTTTTGTGGGAAAATGTTTTTTTTAATTTTGCAAAGAATTGTGGGAAAAAATTACAACTTCAACTCCACCATACCTCTTGTTAAATACCTTGGAATGTCTATTTTACAAAAAGTGGTCGATTGGGGGGCATTTGTACTTTCCTGGCTTGTAAGGCTACTTTCACACTGGGGCGGGGGGCCTTATCGGTAAAGTGGTGCTAGTTTTAGCTGCGCTTTACCGTCATTTTAGCGGCGCTTTTCGGTTAAAAGCGCCCCAATATTGGCTGAAAAAATGTTAAGCGCCGCTGCCAAAGCACTTTGCAGGTGCTTCGGCAGCGTTGGCCACTGATTTCGAAGGTAGGGGCATTTTAGGAGCAAAGATGCTGCTTGCAGGACTTTTTTTCCCGTCCTGAAAGCACACCGCTCCGGTGTGAAAGCACTCAGGCTCTCACACTGGGGCTGCAGGGGAGGCCTTTTTCAGGCGCTTTATAGGTGCTATTTTTAGCCCAAAAGCGCCGGAAAAACGCCTCAGTGTGAAAGCGGCCTTAGTATCTCAAGAAATTAGATAAGCCATCAGTACAGCAGGTGTGATAAGTTTTCAATGATTGCCACAATAGCTTGTAGACTTTCACAAAGACCAAATAATATATACTTATTTGGGTTATTGTTACCAAAGATATGTAGCAGTATAACTTTTGGCCAAAATTTATAAAGGAAAATTACTAATTTGCAAAATTTTATAACCGAAGCAAAGAAAAATGCATTTTTCAGTTATAGTGCGAAAAAATTAAAAACCCAGTGGTGATTCAAAAAACCACCAAAAGAAAGCTCTATTTGTGTGAAAAAAGGACAAAAATGTCATATGGGTACAGTGTTGCATGACCGAGTAATTGTCATTCAAAATGTGAGAGTGCTGAAAGCTGAAAATTGGCCTGGTCAGGAAGAGGGTATAAGTGCAAGTGTTTAAAGTCAAAATGTTTTTTTTTTTTTTTTCTTTTAAAGGTAAATGAGAGATCTGGGGGTCTTTTTGAACCCAGATCTCTCAATAAAGAGGACATGTCATGCTTATTTCTATTGCAAGGGATGTTTACATTCCTTGTAATAGGAATAAAAGTGATCAATAATAAAGGAACAGTGTAAAAATAAAAAGTAAAATAGGAAAATCATGACATCGGCACAGTATACAGTAAATATCTCCTAAACGGCACATGTTTAGGAATTATTTACAGTACCTATAGGTACAAATACAGAGAGGTTGACAACCTCTTTAAATACCGTAGTTTGTTGCCATTCCATGAGCTTTCAATTTTAACCACTTAAGGACTGCCTCACGCCGATGTACATCGGCAAGGCGGCACGGGCAGGCAAAATCACGTACATATACATGATTTGCCTCCCGCGGGTGGGGGTCCGATCGGACCCCCCCGGTGCCCGAGGCGGTCCTCTTTTGTCCCCCGGCGATCGGAGGTGAGGGGGAGGCCATCCGTTCGTGGCCCCCCCTCGCGATCGCCGCCGGCCAATGGGAACATTCCTTTGCTGCTGTATGCTAAACAGCAGCAAAGGAAATGATGTCATCTCCCCTCGGCTCGGTATTTTCCGTTCCGGCGACGAGGAGAGAAGACATCACTGTGAGTGCACAAACACTACACACACAGTAGAACATGCCAGGCACACAAAACACCCCCGATCCCCCCCCCCGATCACCCCCTGATCACCCCCCCCCCCCCCGTCACAAACTGACACCAAGCAGTTTTTTTTTTGTTTTTTTTTTTCCTGATTACTGCATTGGTGTCAGTTTGTGACAGTTACTGTGTTAGGACAGTTAGGGTTAGCCCCCTTTAGGTCTAGGGTACCCCCCTAACCCCCCCTAATAAAGTTTTAACCCCTTGATCACCCCCCGTCACCAGTGTCGCTAAGCGATCATTTTTCTGATCGCTGTATAAGTGTCACTGGTGACGCTAGTTAGGGAGGTAAATATTTAGGTTCACCGTCAGCAGTTTATAGCGACAGGGACCCCCATATACTACCTAATAAAGGTTTTAACCCCTTGATTGCCCCCTAGTTAACCCTTTCACCACTGATCACCGTATAAGTGTTATGGGTGACGCTGGTTAGTTCGTTTATTTTTTATAGTGTCAGGGCACCCGCCGTTTATTACCGAATAAAGGTTTAGCCCCCTGATCGCCCAGCGGTGATATGCGTCGCCCCAGGCAGCGTCAGATTAGCGCCAGTACCGCTAACACCCACGCACGCAGCATACGCCTCCCTTAGTGGTATAGTATCTGATCGGATCAATATCTGATCCGATCAGATCTATACTAGCGTCCCCAGCAGTTTAGGGTTCCCAAAAATGCAGTGTTAGCGGGATCAGCCCAGATACCTGCTATCACCTGCGTTTTGCCCCTCCGCCCGGCCCAGCCCACCCAAGTGCAGTATCGATCGATCACTGTCACTTACAAAACACTAAACACATAACTGCAGCGTTCGCAGAGTCAGGCCTGATCCCTGCGATCGCTAACAGTTTTTTTGGTGGCATTTTGGTGAACTGGCAAGCACCAGCCCCAGGCAGCGTCAGGTTAGCGCCAGTACCGCTAACACCCACGCACGCACCGTACACCTCCCTTAGTGGTATAGTATCTGAACGGATCAATATCTGATCCGATCAGATCTATACTAGCGTCCCCAGCAGTTTAGGGTTCCCAAAAACGCAGTGTTAGCGGGATCAGCCCAGATACCTGCTAGCACCTGCGTTTTGCCCCTCCGCCCGGCCCAGCCCAGCCCACCCAAGTGCAGTATCGATCGATCGATCACTGTCACTTACAAAACACTAAATGCATAACTGCAGCGTTCGCAGAGTCAGGCCTGATCCCTGCGATCGCTAACAGTTTTTTTGGTAGCATTTTGGTGAACTGGCAAGCACCAGCCCCAAGCAGCGTCAGGTTAGCGCCAGTACCGCTAACACCCACGCACGCAGCATACGCCTCCCTTAGTGGTATAGTATCTGAACGGATAAATATCTGATCTGATCAGATCTATACTAGCGTCCCCAGCAGTTTAGGGTTCCCAAAAATGCAGTGTTAGTGGGATCAGCCCAGATACCTGCTATCACCTGCGTTTTGCCCCTCCGCCCGGCCCAGCCCAGCCCACCCAAGTGCAGTATCGATCGATCACTGTCACTTACAAAACACTAAACACATAACTGCAGCATTCGCAGAGTCAGGCCTGATCCCTGCGATCGCTAACAGTTTTTTTGGTAGCGTTTTGGTGAACTGGCAAGCACCAGCGGCCTAGTACACCCCAGTCATAGTCAAACCAGCACTGCAGTAACACTTGGTGACGTGGCGAGTCCCATAAGTGCAGTTCAAGCTGGTGAGGTGGCAAGCACAAGTAGTGTCCCGCTGCCACCAAAAAGACAAACACAGGCCCGTCGTGCCCATAGTGCCCTTCCTGCTGCATTCGCCAATCCTAATTAGGAACCCACCACTTCTGCAGCACCTGTACTTCCCCCATTCACATCCCCCACCAAATGCAGTCAGCTGCATGAGAGGTATTTTTCTTTATGTCCTCCCGAGTACCCCTACCCAACGAACCCCCCCAAAAAAGATGTTGTGTCTGCAGCAAGCGCGGATATAGGCGTGACACCCGCTATTATTGTCCCTCCTGTCCTGACAATCCTGGTCTTTGCATTGGTGAATGTTTTGAATGCTACCATTCACTAGTTTAGTATTAGCTTAGGGTACAGCATTGCTTTGAGGGCAGAGGAGAGATCTAGGGTCTAATAGACCCCAATTTTTTCAAAAAAGAGTACCTGTCACTACCTATTGCTATCATAGGGGATATTTACATTCCCCGAGATAACAATAAAAATGATTAAAAAAAAAAAATGAAAGGAACAGTTTAAAAATAAGATAATAAAGAAAAAAAAAAAAAAAAAAAAGCACCCCTGTCGCCCCCTGCTCTCGCGCTAAGGGGAACGCAAGCGGCGGTCTGTCGTCAAACGTAAACAGCAATTGCATCATGCATGTGAGGTATCACCGCGAAGGTCAGATCGAGGGCAGTAATTTTTGCAGTAGACCTCCTCTGTAAATCTAAAGTGGTAACCTGTAAAGGCTTTTAAAGGCTTTTAAAAATGTATTTATTTTGTTGCCACTGCAGGTTTGTACGCAATTGTAAAGCATGTCATGTTTGGTATCCATGTACTCGGCCTAAGATCATCTTTTTTATTGCATCAAACATTTGGGCAATATAGTGTGTTTTTTCCCAAAAAAATGCGTTTGAAAAATCGCTGCGCAAATACTGTGTGAAAAAAAAAAAAAATGAAACACCCACCATTTTAATCTGTAGGGCATTTGCTTTAAAAAAATATATAATGTTTGGGGGTTCAAAGTAATTTTCTTGCAAAAAAAAAAAAACTTTTTCATGTAAACAAAGTGTCAGAAAGGGCTTTGTCTTCAAGTGGTTAGAAGAGTGGGTGATGTGTGACATAAGCTTCTAAATGTTGTGCATAAAATGCCAGGACAGTTCAAAACCCCCCCCAAATGACTCCATTTTGGAAAGTAGACACCCCAAGCTATTTGAGAGTCATGTCGAGTCGATGGAATTTTTTATATTGTGACACAAGTTGCGGGAAAGAGACAATTTTTTTTTTTTGCACAAAGTTGTCACTAAATGATATATTGCTCAAACATGCCATGGGAATATGTGAAATTACACCGCAAAATACATTCTGCTGCTTCTCCTGAGTACGGGGATACCACATGTGTGAGACTTTTTGGGAGACTAGCCGTGTACGCGACCCCGAAAACCAAGCACCACCTTAAGGCTTTCTAAGGGCGTGAATTTTTGATTTCACTCTTCACTGCCTATCACAGTTTCGGAGGCCATGGAATGCCCAGGTGGCACAAAACCCCCCAAATGACCCCATTTTGGAAAGTAGACACCCAAAGCTATTTGCTGAGAGGTATAGTGAGTATTTTGCAGACCTCACTTTTTGTCACAAAGTTTTGAAAATTGAAAAAAGAAAAAAAAAATTTTTTTCTTGTCTTTCTTCATTTTCAAAAACAAATGAGAGCTGCAAAATACTCACCATGCCTCTCAGAAAATAACTTGGGGTGTCTACTTTCCAAAATGGGGTCATTTGGGGGGGGGGTTGTGCCACCTGGGCATTCCATGGCCTCCGAAACTGTGAAGAGTGAAATCAAAAATTTACACCATTAGAAATCCTGAAGGCGGTGATTGGTTTTCGGGGCCCCGTACGCGGCTAGGCTCCCAAAAAGTCCCACACATGTGGTATCCCCATACTCAGGAGAAGCAGCTAAATGTATTTTGGGGTGTAATTCCACATATGCCCATGGCCTGTGTGAGCAATATATCATTTAGTGACAACTTTGTGCAAAAAAAAAAAGTGTCACATTCCCGCAACTTGTGTCAAAATATAAAATATTCCATGGACTCAATATGCCTCTCAGCAAATAGCTTGGGGTGTCTACTTTCCAAAATGGGGTCATTTGGGGGGGTTTTGTGCCACCTGGGCATTCCATGGCCTCCGAAACTGTGATAGGCAGTGAAGAGTGAAATCAAAAATGTACGCCCTTAGAAATCCTGAAGGCGGTGCTTGGTTTTCGGGGCCCCGTACGCGGCTAGGCTCCCAAAAAGTCCCACACATGTGGTATCCCCATACTCAGGAGAAGCAGCTGAATGTATTTTGGGGTGCAATTCCACATAGGCCCATGGCCTGTGTGAGCAATATATCATTTAGTGACAACTTTTTGTAAATATATATTTTTTTTTTGTCATTATTCAATCACTTGGGACAAAAAATAAATATTCAATGGGTTCAACATGCCTCTCAGCAATTTCCTTGGGGTGTCTACTTTCGAAAATGGGGTCATTTGGGGGAGTTTTGTACTGCCCTGCCATTTTAGCACCTCAAGAAATGACATAGGCAGTCATAAACTAAAAGCTGTGTAAATTCCAGAAAATGTACCCTAGTTTGTAGACGCTATAACTTTTGCGCAAACCAATAAATATACGCTTATTGACATTTTTTTTTACCAAAGACATGTGGCCGAATACATTTTGGCCTAAATGTATGACTAAAATTGAGTTTATTGGATTTTTTTTATAACAAAAAGTAGAAAATATCATTTTTTTTTTCAAAATTTTCGGTCTTTTTCCGTTTATAGCGCAAAAAATAAAAACCGCAGAGGTGATCAAATAACATCAAAAGAAAGCTCTATTTGTGGGAAGAAAAGGACGCAAATTTAGTTTGGGTACAGCATTGCATGACCGTGCAATTAGCAGTTAAAGCGACACAGTGCCAAATTGGAAAAATACCTCTGGTCCTTAGGCAGCATAATGGTCCGGGGCTCAAGTGGTTAAATGCATGACATGTTAGGTATCCATTTACTCAGTGTAATATCATCTTCCACATTATAGAGAAAATTGGGCTAACTTTAGTGTTTTATTTTTTAATTTTTTTTATTTAAATAAAATGTATTTTTTCGAAAAAAATTGCATTTAAAAGACCACTGCGCAAATACAGTGCGACAAAAAATATTGCAGCAATCACCAATTCATTCTCTAGGGTCTCTGCTAAAATATATATATAATATATAATGTTTGTGCTTTTAGCTGGAAAATTACTTAGAACCCCCAGATTTTTACTTACACCAGGATATAGAGGCATTCACTACATAGAAATGGCAGTAGAGGGAGAGCTTAAGCACAGTAAACCAGATGTACTAAATCATAATACATGATGTCAGGTGGTGATTGTTATATTTGCAGGTTGACTACGTTGGTAGTCACCCATAATGTGAAACATTCAACACAATTATGTCAGAAATGTCTGTACCCTTTTCTAATGATGCCACATCCCTACAGTCATAGCAATACCAGAGAAATTAATGGATGGGATTTTAACGGCACTAGAAGAAAATTATAATAAAATATAAAAAGTTTATTTATACATCATGCTTAAAAAAACGATACATATAATAAAATGTAAGTCCCTCATATACATGGGTCACATGTATGGATACATTGGCACACACACATATATATATATATATATATATATATATATATATATATATATATATATATATATATATATATATATATACACACCCCTAAAGGCCACATTCATGGAAGTGTGGAATGACATCCCAATGCGTTTCACCATTAAATGTCTTCCTTAGGGGGTATTGCATAAAGGGTAATTTAAAATTTGTAACAGATGCCAATCCAGATATAGAACACGGCAACTTGTCCCTTTAATTTTCTCTCTCCTCCTTGGTGCGATTGGTGACCCCTGAGTCCCTGGGGTGTTCTATATCTGGATTGGCCTCTGTTACAAATTTAAATTACCCTTTTTGCAATACCCCCTGAGGAAGACATTTAATGTTGAAATGCGTTGGGATGCCATTCCGCACTTCCATGAATGTGGCCTTTAGGGGGATATATATATATTACCCATGTATATGAGGGACATTTTATTATATGTTTTTAAGCATAATGCATACAGACTTTTTATATTTTATTTTGTTGTAATTTTCTTCTGGTGCCGTTAAAACCCCATCCATTCATTTCACTGGTATTGCTACCCATATGAAACATGATTTTGTCACGTGTTGAAGTTTCAGAGGAAATATTTGACATGACAAACAACAGTTTACACTTACTAAATCTTCAGACCCTGCAAGTTGTTTTTTGTGCTTCTTCTTCAAGCAGTACGTAGTGACAAGTGTGACTCCTAACATGACGACAAATATGGTGACGGAAGACGACACGGCAATCACCATTGTGTCCTGGCTGGAAACTTTGGTTTCACATCTATCTCCCACATACCACCAGTCTTTCGTAACTTTACACCTAATTGGAGAAAATGTTATATATGTTTGAAGTGCAGGTAGCAAATGTAGGTCATTTTATCTGTGTCGTTTGGTTAGAAATTGTAACTAAATTATAAGTGGATCGCCAACCTATTTTATTTTATATAAAAGGAGGGTTATATCCTCTTTCAGGTTTTTAGGTCGTGTGATCCGGCTCCCCTCTGTGAGCCAGCGGCAGCTGCAAGGAATAGGGGGGAGCAACAAACAATGGATGGGCAATTAAAGCTTTTGTGTGATATAACGCTCCCAGGCGTAACCAGCCATTATCACAGTGCTCTCTCCTCTCCCCTGCAGCTGGCACTGGCTGACATGGAGAGCACATGACTGGACTGGAGCGGGCTGAAAATTGTTAAGTATATACATCTTTCTTACACAGGTTAGTCAGAATAGGTGTTAGGAGCGGGGGGACTACATTTTTAAAAATAGACAGGTTTTGCCTGAAATTCTACTTTAAATACATTCCAAGTTGTAAAACATGCTACCTACTGAATCAGAGCTAGAGCTCCCCAATCAGCAGGGAGCATTTACTTTGGCAATTGCTGAGCTATAGGTCTGACCGAGTGGGGTGTTGGGGGTGCGGTGAGGTTTTGCCACAATTCTGCAAAGACCACTGCTTACTCAGATTGCAATTATCCTTCTTTGCAGCATGCTGGCAATGGACAGGCTTTTCTATTTAGATTTTGACAGCTTTCTATAGAACAAAAAAAAACCTACAAGACTTCGAACAGTTTCTGTTTTGATGTACCTGAAAAGCTGCATTCCTGTGACCCTTTTTTTTTTTTTAAGCCAACATTGGATTAAAGCCCACCGTTGGCTGGCGTCACAGAGCTGATCCAGGCTCTGAAAAGATCCTGACCGTATGGTTGGGATCCACCCAAATGTCTAGGCAGGCAGCTGGCTCAGCCTCTTAACTGCTGAGAGCCTGAGCCAGCCTCTCCTGCTTCCTGCACATCCCGATTTTCTAGTGAGCACTGGAAGGGCAGAGAAGAGGGCTGAACTGACAATCCCAAGTTCTCTACTCACTGAAAGCTGAGAATTTAGTGATCAGTGGTCTTTGATCGCTCAGTTCTCAGTCTTAGAAGTGATCAGGGACAGATGCAGCATTAGATTGATGCTGCATCCACCTAGGTTAGCATCTTTCTTAATCCCATACTTCTCTTTTAAATCAAAGTTCAATTGAGTTTTAAGGCTTTTAAAATAACAACCATGCATTACCTGTATTGATAATGTGATGTAGCATACAACTACAATTTTGTGTACTTAAAAGCCCAAAAATTAAAGTGGAACTAACCCTAAAACTAAAATCTACTTGCATCCACAATCTAAGACTAACCTTTCTAACCCTGTAAAGCAAAAATCGCTATACATACCTTTTCTGAAGCCGCTCTGTTCTGGTCTCCAGTGGCGTTAGCTCTGTGCAGGAGACAGCCGACAACAGCTGTGAAATGCCTGGAAAGTGATGATACCCATAGACTTACTATAGGGCTTCCGTTGTCAGCTGCCTCTTCTGTACACACCTACACACAGAATACGCTGATGACAGCTCAGCATGGAACTGGATGACATGAAGTTACCTAAAGGTGTTTCATGAGTGGTAGATGAAGTTACCTAACATAGGTGTGCCCGATGTCCTAATTACCACATTTGCATTAGCATTATCCAGGGGCTACACCAGGTGGGTGTTTGGGAGTGCAAGTTGTCAGTATAAATCCCCTCATTATGTTAAAGGCTAGGTTCAACTTTAAGAACACATTACACCCATCTTTAGGGTGTAACGTAATATACTCCTAAGCAACTGCCTCCCACCACGAGAGCCTCCTCCCTGTGATAGCAGGTAGCATTCAAATGTGTTGGAGCTTTGGGGTGCACACCCTAATGCAATAAGCTGCGCACACCTAAGTTACCTAAAGTTGTTTAATAGGTGGTAGAATTGTTATTTGTGCTACCCTAATGCTGGCAACAGAAAACCTAATCAATACTGAGTGTAGTGGGCCTTTAGAGACTGAAATCAGCAATGGTTTGATACGCTGGTACTCATGACCCATTAAAACAGTTCATAAAAGAAACGGTGCCATTGCTGACCTCTTGTTCTAAAAATGCAATTTGCCTGGTCTGATGGTGACCCTTTTGCTGCCATAGTTTGATTGAAACAAGGTTACAGATTAGGACTTAGATTTTTTTCAATCGGTTTAAAGTAACTTTATTTAAGTTTGTATTGTTAACTCAACAAAGCATATTTTCTTTTTCTGCTGTTATCCAACTACCTGTCAGAGGGTAACTACATTTGTTCTCCATGGTTCCATTGTAAGTAGGGATGTAGACACCCTCTCTTGATCGCTCCTGAGATGGATCAGAGACTATGGACCGTGGGATTTGTAGTGTGCATAGAGCAGTGCACATGACTGCAACTAACATACACTGCTCAATCCAAACACAGAGGACATTACAAGAAGACAGAGAAATACAATCAGAAAATGTCATTAAAATTAGATTACAGGGCTATTAAGCAGTGGATGTGTATGGATTTTTTTATTTTTTTTGGAGAATAAGAATATTGTTTAGTGTCACTTTAAGATTTTTCTCTGTTGTGTTCTGTATGCTTGTCCTAGTATTATCACTCAAAATGCTATTAACCTAAAGCAACTCTATCCATATTTGTAAAAGGGGAAAATAGCAGCTCACTGCAGGGACAGAGCCCGTCCATTTAGGGCACACGGGCGCCGCCTCCCCTATCCATCACCGCCACCCCCAGCCATGCGTCCAGCCCCTTTCAGGATGCTGGACACATGGATTCCAATGTGGGGTGGGTGTTTTTTTGAAGCACCGATTAGAGTCTGAGGCTCTAATAGGCTTCAATATAGGGTGGGCTCGGGGAGCTGATAATGCGCTCAGAACCCACCCAGGTGTGTGAGAACAGCGAATGAATATTCCCTATTCTCACACTGAATTGCCTCTCTGCCAATCAGGAAGCGTGGGTCTGAAACCCGATTCCCGATTGGCCAAAAGGAGAAGCCTTCTGATTGGCCGCCAAGGAAGAAGGAGGAGACGGAAGTCGCCGAGCAGGGAAAGGAGAAGCTGCTCGTGATGCCAGCCACCGTGATGCCCACGAAGGAGAGCCGGGGAAGCCGCCCGTGATTGCCCGCCATGGATGGGGTAAGTGCATCGACTGACCTGATGGAGAACGGGAGGGGTGACGTGTGCACTGTTTGCCGCCCCCCCGAAAAAAATTACTACCAGCTGCCACTGGCTCACTGTAGAGCAATATAATTAATACTCGCCTATCTCGATTGCCTTGAAGAAATTGACTTTTTTTAAAAATCTTTTAAATTTGACACTTCCAGGAGTGTCAGATTCCCTATGTCTTCAGAAGACACTGTAATGACTCATTGGTTGGTGGAAGAAACTCCACATTTGAGAGCTAAGTATAATGACTTTTATTTACAGGGGAATTTTCTTCCACGTATTTAAATCTAGCAATACTGCCACTTTAGAAATACAAGGCTTTTTTTGCTACTCTGTTTTAATTAATACCCTGTTCAGTTTTTTTATTACAGGCTGACAGATGGACAACTTTTTTTTTTTTTATTTTTTTTTTTTAATTTTCGTTTTTAAATTTTTATTTTTTAAACTCTGTACTGTCTTGTTAAAAACTATTTCTGACAGCAAGCACACGCAGAACAAAGTTCTGTGACACCTGCATGTAGGCCCAGAAAACAACTCCCACGCTCATGAACTGCAGAGTTAAACTTGGTGGAGTTCAGAACACACCAAAACTTTACCTAAACACCTGAGTGACCTGTAATTTATAATGTTATTATGTTTTGAAGTAAAATGGTAGCAGGTGAAAACAGAGGGGGGAAAGCCACCACATCTAATGATTGGTAAGCTGCAATATATTACATTTTTGGTTTTAATAATACTTTAAATTCTGTGTATTGTTTTTTTTTTTTTTTTTTTTTAATTATGGCATTTCTGCTTTAAAATCTTTAAGAGGGTGGGAGGATTTGGAGCAGGACGTTTGTGTGGTTAGATGGTGGCCTGTTAACAGTATATCTGCACTGCTGAGACACATTAGCTCCCAGTGGTAAACATAGATTAACATCACCCCAGCATAGGTACATGTTCCTGGCAAAGCGAATCTACAGACACCTGCTGGTTAAACAGGTATACAAGTCATAAGTACCTACATTTCAAACCATTGCTGTTTTTCCCTTAAAGGGTCAACTATACTCATAGGCATGTTTATAAAGCAGTGAATCAGACATTCAGCAAACATTCTCTGCAGGTGAATCCCCCAGGTCCATGAGTTTTAAAGGACAGTGATTGATTTATATCCAGAGAATGTCTGGTGAATGTAACCGTCACTGCTTTACAAATAGATTAAAGTGGTTGTAAAGGCTGAAGGTTTTTTACCTTCATTCATTCTACGCATGAAGATAAAAAAACCTTCTGTGTGCTGCACCTCTCACAGCCCCCCTCCCCCAATACGTGCCTGAGTTCCCTCTTGATCCAGTGATGTGCACAAGAGCCTCGGCTGTCCCGGGATTCCCTCTCCCCATTGGCTGAGACAGCAGTGGGAGCTAATGGCAATCACAGCCAGTGAGCCAATGAGGAGAGAGCGGGGTGGGGCCGAGCTGCAGCTCTTTGTCTCTTACGGATGAATGGAGCAGAGCTTGGAAGGGAGCACGCACCAGTGCGGCCATAGCAAGTGGCATGCTATTGGGGGAACAGGTCAAGGGGGAGGAGCCAGGAGCACCGGTGGGGGGATCGGGATCGGGGCTGCTCTGTGCAAAACCACTGTACAAAACAGGTAAGTATGACCTGTTTGATTTTTAAAAGCCAAACCTTTAATACCACTTTAATCAGTGTTGATTCCATTTTTATAGGTGATGACAACCTAAGTAGTTGCTGTCTACTTTTAGGGGCTTCAATGGCAAGATATCCCCAGCAGAATTCTCCCCTAATCCCAAATGCTACAGTCAGTACTTCCATGATGTGTCCTTGTGTAAAGTGAAATGTGAAATCCAACTGTGAGTGAATGATACTGTTATGAGATCTCGTGTAAGTGGATAGACACTAGGGAATTGAATTGATATTCAGCCTATTTCTTAGCTCAGTTTTACCTGCAGACTGGCTTGTTATCCTCAGTAGTACAAACACCATCATTGTGACAGATATAATTTGCACAGGCACTATCTGGTTTCAGTGTTGTAGTCGTTGTGGTGCTTGTTTCTGTTCCTGGTGCTCTTGTGGTGGTTGTTCCTGGTGCTCTTGTGGTGGTGGTTGTTCCTGGTGCTCTTGTGGTGGTGGTTGTTCCTGGTGCTCTTGTGGTGGTGGTTGTTCCTGGTGCTCTTGTGGTGGTGGTTGTTCCTGGTGCTCTTGTGGTGGTGGTTGTTCCTGGTGCTCTTGTGGTGGTGGTTGTTCCTGTTCCTTTTGTGGTGGTGGTTATTCCTGGTGCTATTGTAGTGGTTCTTCCTGTTCCTGGTGTTATTGTGGTGGTTGTTCCTGTTCCTGGTGTTATTGTGGTGGTTGTTCCTGTTCCTGGTGTTATTGTGGTGGTTGTTGTTCCTGTTCCTGTTGTGATTGGTCTAGTAGTAGTAGATGGAGGTGCTGGCTGAGTTGTATTTAAATGAGTTACATCTGGTAGAAAAAAAAATAATAAAATGGTATGTAAACCCTTGACTGTGGGGGCGGCTGTAGACAGGACACCCACTGAGCCCTGCAAAGGGGCACTGCAAAACAAAGGGGACCGCACTGCAAAGGGGCACCGCAATGATTACAGTGCCCCCCCACAGTGCAGCCCCCCAACACCACAGTGCCCCACCACACCACAGCCCCCCCACCACAGTGTCCCCTGCAGCCATCCTTGTTTAACCTGGTATGTAAGTGATACTGGTTCTTCTCAAAGTCGAGGCAGAAGAACAGAGAACCAAGTGGCTCCTGTGGGGGTAGCACTACATGCATAGTGGGAGTTTTTGGTCTGGGGGGTATCCATCCTGTTTTAAGTATTGTGTGCTTCAATAAACATTTTGTAATTTTTTATTTATTCCTTATTAGAATTTCTTGTTTTTGTGTAGTCTTTTCACTTTGGGATAAACACATTTTTATACAATAACTGCATGCTATGATGGTTGCAATACATGGAGCATGTTTTACTATTTTCTTGTATGATACTACTTATAAGAGCCTATGAATTTGAGGCTTTATTCACCATTTCCCTAGACTATGAATGAACATCATACAGCTGGTGAGGACATTCCAATGCTCTCCATCCTGTAAGACTGCTTGAAAAAAAAAAACCTATAATGGTTATTTTTATTTTCAAAACAAAGGAAGCATTTTTAAAAGGCAACAACTTTAGATTTCTCTGCCGAAATGCTCCAAATGCACAATGAAGCATGTTATATAGATGTCTATATCTGTTTAATTGTAAGGTGTAACTGCAGGAAAAACTTTTGTTTTCTAGTTTTTGATAAGGAGAGGATTTGAAGTTCTGTCAGGGTTTTATTTTGGTCTGTGTGCCAGCTTGGGAGGTGTTCCCTTACAATCAGTTCCTACTGACCAATGACACCAGGATAGAGAGAGGAGACATATCCCTAGTGGCAATAATTCCATAAAAAACTGACAGGGATTCTAAGGCCTTCTGACTATAAAATATTTTATTACTGTAGAGTTTTGACTGTACATTTATTTAAAAACTTACAGTAAGTGACACTGATCTTGTTAAAGGGTTCTATGGTAAAAATATAAATGCTATAGATGATTTTTACTGCATGCAAACATAAAGAGGTCCTTTGACCTGGTTTTCATTGTATTGGGTGCTTTGTGACCCATATTTCACCTACAGCACAATCTACATCTAAGTCCAGCACTGGTGTTCCTTCATTAATACACAATGCAACTCATAAAGCAGAAGTATATTTAGGCATGATTTTAAAAAAAGAATTATGGCCAAAACTTGTTTGGCCATACTTCTCATGTAGGACACAGGAGTACACTTACTTGTGCTCTCCTGTGACCCAGAATCAGCTAAACTCTGCTGCTGACTAATATCACAGTCTTGCTCCAGACTCTGGAGGGGTCCCAACAATAATGTTGGGATCCACCTAGATGCCTTACACGCAGCTGGCGCAGCCTCTCAGCACACCACTGAGAGATTGACCCAGCCGCTCCCACACTCTTCATAGACCGGCGCTCCAGTGAGGGCCAAAGGGGCAGACAAACAGTCACCAGCTCTCTGCTCACTGAAGACTAGGAACTGAGCTATCGCCAGCCATGTGATCACTCAGTTCTCTAGCTTAGAGCCTGCGGGGGACAGCTGCAGCATCAAACCGATGCTGCAGAACATAGGTAAGTCTGTGTGTTTGTTTTTTTTTATAATCCCGCACTTCTTCTTTAAAGGAGAAGTATAGTGAAAGCTATTTTGGCTATACTTCTCTTGTAGGTCATAGAATTGCACCTACTTCTGCACTCTTGCGGCCCGCTGTTGGCTAACTTCACAGTGATCCACTGAGAGGCTGAGCCACCTGCTCCCACCCCCACCACAGCACAGCTCTCCAGTGAGCTATGGAGGGCAGAGCAGATAGCCAGTGACTGACATACTGTACATGGCTCTCTGCTCAGAGCGGAGGGGAGGACTGAGCGATGGGCGGTGTTTGATCGCTCAGTTCTCATTGGAGAGCTGGTGGAGGACAAATGCTGCATCGGATTGATGCTGCAAAATTTTTTAGCTTTTTTAAAGTCTATATTTCTTTTTTAAAATAACCTGAATAATAAAATTTTTTACATTTTTTAAATAAAAAAATTACCTATTTAAGCCAATTTTTTGGCACAGTTATTTCTTGTTTAACCACTCACATTTAAGCATCTATTTTCACTGGTCTTGTTTGTTCATTTTTTTGTAGTAATGTATTAAAAAGACATATTTTTTTAATGCTTTTGTTTGCCTTGAAACCAACGCTGGCCAAATTCGACCATCCTACATCATTTTGTGTAGAGATTGTAAAGAAAAAAAGTACAACTTTTGCCAAAAGAAATCATTCTTTGCCCTGAAATTAACAACTACCGGTATATTTGTATTTGTTATCTTAAAGTATAACTAAAGGCAAAAATGTTTTTTTAGTTTTGGCTAGAGTGTAGGGGGATTAGAACATCTGTAAATTTGTATTGCTGTTTGTGTCTCCGTTAAGGAGATTCTCCCTCTCTATTTGTCCTGTTTACCTTTATCGTTGAAAGTGAAAGTAAAAGAAAATCTCAAATTTTGGGTTGTCCCCAGATATGAATGTAATGGGGGGAAATCTGGGGGGAAATCTTCCAATGGGGACACTAGTTCTGGTGATCTGGGGGTCCCCAAGGAATTCCTTTTATTTGGAGGGATTTTCCCTCATTTCCTGTTTGGCTATGACAGGAAGTGAAGAGAAATCTCTGGCAAAAAAAAAACTGACAGGGGTTTGCTCTATCCAAACAAAAAAGTTTTGCCTATAGTTCTACTTTAGGTAATTCCATAGTTATTGCAGAGTCAGAAGGCCCATAGCTAAAATATAAAATTTGTTAATGGTTAAATAGGTGCAGCAACTGATATGGTTATATGGACCTATTGGTCCCCCCATCTCTGGATTAATTACAATCATTTTTGCTGCACACTGTATAACAGTAATTGATAAAAAAATTGCAGCATAATAGGGGCAAAGATTTCAATATTGCTTATTTTTGGGTGAGGCTTAAAGTGGATGTAAACCCAATGTCATCCTTTCTAAACTACTGCCATAGGGGTTATCTCTAAGGATATACATGCCTCCTGCATGTATCTTTACCTGTCAAATGTCTCCCCTCTGTCTGTTATTAGATCCGAAAAACTGCAGATTCTGTGGGTGGGTCTGTTGTCTGGAGCTCGGTGGGTGGAGTCGTGATGTCAGTGAACTCCCCGCCCACCTCTACACTCCCCTTGTCAATATTCATTTTCTCCTGTGTATTTCTTACACTGAACTTCTGCTATGATCTCTAACATCCAGTGAAAAGACAGGAAAGTAACCACATGACTTCAGCATGCCAAATCATGCTGAGGTGTGGAACAGCCAATCCTTGCAGAGCTGAAGAAAGGAGTGGAAGGGAATTAAATAATTATATATAAATAAATAATTGCGCTGATATTAACCTAATAATAGTGCACTATGTGTCCTAAAATACCATAAATGAGTGAACTTTCAACAATATGAAAAGTGACTTTTGAGATAAATAATAAATATTAGTCCTGTGAATTAAAAACACTTGGTAAGTGAATAAACACAAATAAAACGGTTCAGTAGTAAGTCTGCTTAAATTTATTTAAGCAGACTTACTACTGAACCCACTGTTATACATTTGGGCTAACTTATAAGGTCCCGTCACTCTTTTACAAAGGACACTTATGTTACACAATTAATGGACGTTTTATTTGTGTTTATTCACTTACCAAGTGTTTTTAACTCACAGAAGGACTAATATTTATTATTTATCTCAAAAGTCACTTATCATATTGTTGAAAGTTCACTCATTTATGGTATTTTAGGACACATAGTGCACTATTATTAGGTTAATATCAGTGCAAATATTTATTTATTTATATATAATCATCCACTTGTGTAGTTAACATTATTGATTGCAGCTATATTATTTGGGCATCTTTTAATATTTTTTCACATAATTTTATTCGTAATTTCCACTTCAGCGCTTTAGTATATATATCACAATTAAAAAATAATGCCTGTGTCTTAGGCTGAAGCTCGAGATATGTAAATCACCTGTCACTCACAGCAAGGGGGAGGATTTGACAAAGTTTTTCTCAGTTTGTCAAGATTTATCTCACTGAACAATAAAAGAGGATTGCTCAGAGATGGATTAACTCTTTGTGGCAAGACTGGGCTCAAATGATAGGAAATCTTATACTCTACAGTATGATTAAAAAAAAATTCGGGTTTACATCCACTTTAAGGCACCGGATTTTCCTTGCCCATAGGATCGATTATGGTCCATATTACAGTTATATCTAAACTTATCATCTTGTGGAAAAGTCAAGGTGGCTCTGAAACAGGTCAATGTGTATAACATTTTGCTGAATATTGTGGTTGGAGCCTTCCATCATGTTGGATGTTAAATATACAATTTGATAACAAGTCTCCTGTGTCCTCAACTCCTGATGTCAAGAAGACTTCAAATGAGCATGAAAACCAGGTCATTTTGTTGTTGGAGGAGTAGAACAAATACACATGTGCTTATCAAACCCTCTTCCCATCTGCCTTGATATTTTCATTTTTTTTATGAATACCCACTTAATGTTACACAATGTCACTTACCTTCTACTGTTATAAGAAGGAATGCATCACCCCCTTTTAGAAAATCTCTGCTATGTACCCTGTCATGTGTGATATATGCTGATGTTCCATATCCAGGTCCACGGAAAAACTGTGTTCCATTAGAGAAGGAAGCATTGGTTCCTACTATCTCAGGTTTATCCCAAAAAAACCCATTATCTAAAAAAAAAAAAAAAAAAAAAAAAAAGATAATTTGTGTTCTAATTTAATTACAGCCAATATATTTGTATATTTACTTTAAAGCATAGTGGTTTTGATATCTTTACAAACTCATCACAATAAATGCCATTTCAAAAATAAGGAAAAATATGAATTAATAATAAAAACATACATTGCCAACACATGATTTGTAAACAGATTTTTTTTTTTTTTTACTTACCTGTTAGTTGGTAGGGATCTGTGGTAATGCTCCTTAGATTGTTCATACGCTTCCGAATATCTGGATTTTGATCCATCAGTACCATGGATGCCTGTCTTAGGGAACATGGCCACTGCAATTTGTTGTCATTCTCTCCAGAAATAAGATGAAAATATATTCCCAGGTCATGGAACTTATCAGGAGAGGCAGTAGCTCTAAGCTGCACCTGGAAAGCATACCCATCTTTGGAATAAAAGGGAGGACTGTAAAGTCTAAGAGTTACATTATTGATCTGGTTTTCAAAGTTGTGGATGTGCCAAATAAAATGTGGGCATTTAGCCTCGGATAAATTAATATCGTCAATCGAAAAACCTCCATTGGAGCTTCCACTTCCTTTTATTCCTTGAAAGACAACACGGAACTTTGTGCTTGCGACTAGAGACACATGGTACAGCTGCCAATAGTTTGCAGGCTGAGCTGAAAAATCATATCACAAGAAAGAATTTATATTTTATTATCTACAGTATTTTGTTTATAAACCACAGAAAAGAAAATCATGAATAGCGTTAGACATGGTTGAAGCAAGGTTGAGTGAATTAATTATACTTTTTGCACTAAAGAAATAAGTAATTTTTATTACCCTGTTTTTCCCCGAAAATTAGACCTAGTGTGACTGTCGGTGATGGCTGCAATATAAGCCCTACCCCCCAAATAAGCCCTAGTTAAAGTCCTTGTAGGTCTTATTTTCAGGGTAGGGGTTATTTTCGGGGAGGTCTTATTTTCAAGGTAGGGCTTATTTGGGGGGTAGGGCTTATATTGCAGCCATCACTGACAATCATGCTAGGTCTTATTTTCGGGGAAACAGGGTATACTATTTGACATAAAAAAGGTCCAGGCTTGACCCTGTGTTCTTAGTATGTTAAATAGGGGTACATTTATAACTACCAATTCATTGGCCTAGAACAGGGGTGCTCAACCCATGGTCTGTGTGTCACATGTGGCCTGTGGAGACCTCTAAAGTGGCCTGCAACCTCATGCTCTGGGATGCCCAAACCATGATCAAGGGGTTGCCGATCTGCTATCCCAGAGCATCAGAGTGCATGGAATTACCACCAGCTGCGGAGGAAGCAAGCAGCTGCAGAGGGAGCAGGAGCCGAAAAAGCCGATGCTTCCTCTGTAGCACTGGCTACAAAGTGCACTTCTCCTGGGACCTTTCTAGCAGCCTGGAGAGTAATGCCTTCAGAAGCTGGAAAAGGTCAGTGTATTAAACATCATATACACTGCACATTTGCAATAGGCATATAGGCACTTTTATAAAAAAAAAGGTTTTTAGGCTGCTTTCACACTGAGCAGCACGGTGCACCTATGGCTTTCCTGTGAGTTAGCTGCACTGAGCCATAGACTTCTATAATATCCTGTCTATTTGGTACCCTTTCTGAAAGAGCACCAAAACTCCTGAATGCAGGAGTTTTGGTGCACTTTCACAAAATGCACCATACTTGCAAGTCTGTGGCAAAGCAAAGCTAGCCCACAGGTAAGCTGCAGGAGTACTGTGCTGTACCCATGGTGCGGGTAAACCGCAGTGCATCAGTGTGAAAACAGCCTTATATGAAGCTCAGGACAGTAAGGGCTTGTTTACATTTGTAGTTTGAGGGGCGGTAAAACCCTATAGTTGAGATGTGTTTTTACCACACCCCTCCCAACCACTGGTGTAGTGTCAGGGGTCGCAATGGTGACCCTGCCCCATGCTCCAGGGGACCCTTGCGGCCTCCCTGCTCCATTCTGTTTTACACTTGGACAGGAGGGCTGGTGGGGTGGCATATACAGGAACCAATCATCTCCATTTTCCTTATGCGACCATTGAATTCCGGCTTCTCCTCCTCTCCCTCCCACTGGCATTCAGTGGCTGCAGGAGAAAAATGCTTATTATGCTCTTCCATGTCATTTTCTTGTGGCCAGTGACCAATTACCAAGTCACTTAAGTGGCCCTCGTTTTTCAAAAGGTTGAGCAGCCCTGGCCTAGAATGATATTTATCCTGGATGTGACTGGTTTGAAATTGAAAAATCATCATTCTGTTTGCTTGACCATCTACAGACTTATCTCAGCCTGAAAAGTCATAATTTCCATTTCTTTATTTAGGCTGGGTTCACACCTCTGACGGATGCGGCTCATGGGTGTGTCCCCGTTCTCCGTTTCAGGGACGAATCGGGGCCACATTTTTGCCTGAATTCGGCCCTGAAAGGGAGCCAAAGACGCACAGCACTCCTGTGCAAGCTGCTCCTCAACTGCAACAGAGATATGTGAAACAGGTCCATAGAGGGCCAGTCACAATCTCCTGTCATGCGAATTGGATGCGGAGAAACCTACACCCAATTTGCATAGGTGTGAACCCAGCCTAACAGTAAAAAATAATGCATACAGTAGTATGGCCACTACAATGTACATTCATTATTCACCAAACCAGCCAATTTTCTATAAGATTGTACACCTTTATGCTTATGGTGTCTATGCAAACAACTCCAAATCTAATGCATGGCTAAATCTGATATGATTGCTATAATCCCTGGGTCTGGTCCCATGGGCTACTACACATCACATACAGTAGATATTCCTGCTTTTACAATATGACTTTGTCAAGGTACTTATCTGCAAAAAAAAATGTAAGTGATTATAAAACTTTTTTTAAAATAGCAACCAGGTTTATACTTATCTGCTCTTTGGAATGGAATTGCACAGAGCAAGACCAAATCTCCTCTACTGGGGTCCCCTGCTCCTCTCCTCTTCTGTTTGTGCACCCCTAGCAAGCCACTTCCTATGGGGGCACTCCTGCAGACTTGCTTCCAAGCCATACTGCCTGCGTCTATACACACAGACAGCACAGCTTGGCACTGCCCCCCATTTCCTTGTCATTGGCTTTGACTGACAGCAGCAGGAGCCAATGGCTTCTGCTGCCTCAGGAAAGCCTGTGAGGCCAGGAAGTGAGGGGAGAAAGCCACTGCAGTGCTAATGGGCACAGCGCTGGATTGAGTGAGGGCTCAGGTAAGTATAAGGGAGGGCAAGCGGGGATATTACTACCAAAACATTTTTTCTCTTAATGCAAGGAATGCATTAAGGTAAAAATGTTTAGGCTTTATAACCATTTTAAATAATCAATGTCTCTCTACTCTTGATAATCAATGATTAAACTTGATAAAGAGTCAGTAAAGTACCACTGGGGTTTATTGTTAGAACATACAGTATATATAATATTTCAAGTATGCAAGGAAAAACAAAATATTTTAGCATATTGTCACATTAGTACCTATTTATGCCCCCTTGACATAATAAAATGTATTTTAGGTAAGAAGTAATGTCTCACCGTCGACTGTGGTGACAAATGTCAGTGTGCCGTTTGGATAGGCATCTGTGTATTCTCTGATCCAGATGTTCAGGCTATCAGATACATCACCATTGTGGAAGTAGAAGAATTCCAAGCACTGAAATCCTCTCTTTGGGTAAAAAAGTCGACTTTCCAATAGTGCTGTATCTCCTGTATTTAGTGTGCTGGTGTTGAGGTGCATGAAATAACCACTATCTGTTTGAGGAATCAAAATAACATTTTTTTTTTTTTTTTAGAAAACTTTAATATATCATTTTAGACGACCAGTAAAGTTTATTCATTGTACAACAGACATTGAAGAGAAGTAATTGGGTATGAGTCACCTGATGTCTTAAAGTGTTTGTGCAGACAAACTTTTTTTTTTGTATAGGAAAGAGTTAGGACCCATGTGAAGAGTTTATTGATGCCTGAATTCCTGGTAAGTAAAGTTTATTTGTCTTTATTTGCCTTAGCGACCACCAATGTCACTTAGAAAGACAGGAAACCCAGAATTTTACAGCTGTCAGAAGAACAAAGGAGGGTGGATTGTCCAAGAGGGAAACCTGTTCTGGTAACAAAAGTTCTGCCTAGCAACACTAGGGTCATTGGTTCGAACCCCAACCACTGCACAACCTGCCTGGAGTTTGCTTGTTCCCTCTGTGCCTGCGTGAGTTTCCTCCAGGTACTCCGGTTTCCTTCCACACTCCAAAAAAATGCTGGTAGGTTAATTGGCTCCTGTCTAAATTGGCCCTAGTATGAGTATGTATGAATGTGAGTTAGGGACCTCAGATTGTAAGCTGTTTGATGGAAGGGACTGATGTGAATGTATAATAAATATGTAAAGTACTGCATAAAATGATGGCACTATATAAGTACCTGTAATAAATAATAAATAAAATAAAAGTCTAAGAGGGACATAGTAAAGATAGTAAACTGACAGGGGTTTTAACCCCTCCCTACTGTATCTAAAGCTGAAGAAACATTTTGGCTATTCACTTTAATCATACCTCCCAACACACCCCCTGCCACGCTCCCTTAATGGAAAATTATACAAAATGATTAGTTACACCCACAAGTGCTTTTTTTTACCACTACTATTCCTGTATTATACAGGTTTTTGGAATTTACTAATGCAGCAATGCTGAATTTGGATGAAAGGTTTAGCACTGGGAAACACAGTTTGAAAATTAATAGTGCATTTTTATATACTATATAACTATATAGATCAGACTAAAATGAGGGGCAAATGAGGGGGAAAGAGGGAAAGAGGGACTTTGTTTCAAATCAGGGATAGTCCCTCGTAATCAGAGACAGTTAGGAGCTATGCTTTGTCTTCCACCACCATTCTTGTTGATATGACTATTATCCAAGCAATGCATCATTTCAACTATCTTTCTTATAAGCTCTTGAAATATTATCTTAAATATATATATATATATATATACACACACAGTATCTCATGTGACAACACTGAAGAAATGACACTTTGCTACAATGTAAAGTAGTGAGTGTACAGCTTGTATAACAGTGTACATTTGCTGCCCCCTCAAAATAACTCAACACACAGCCATTAATGTCTAAACCACTGGCAACAAAAGTGAGTACACCCCTAAGTGAAAATGTCCAAATTGGGCCCAATTAGCCATTTACCCTCCCCAGTGTCATGTGACTCGTTAGTGTTACAAGGTCTCAGGTGTGAATGGGGAGCAGGTGTGTTAAATTTGGTGTTAATGCTCTCACTTTCTCATATCAGTCACTGGAAGTTCAACCTGGCACCTCATGGCAAAGAACTCTCTGAGGGTCTGAAAAAAAGAATTGTTGCTCTACATCTAGATGGCATAGGCTATAAGAAGATTGCCAATACCCTAAAACTGAGCTGCAGCATGGTGGCCAAGACCATACAGCGGTTTAACAGGAGAGGTTCCACTCAGAACAGGCCTCGCCATGGTCAACCATGTCCTGTGGTCTGATGAGATCAAGATAAACGTATTTGGTTCAGATGGTGTCAAGCATGTGTGGTGGCAACCAGGTGAGGAGTACAAAGACAAGTGTGTCTTGCCTACATTCAAGCATGGTGGTGGGAGTGTCATGGTCTGCAGGTGCATGAGTGCTGCCGGCACTGGGGAGCTACAGTTCATTGAAGGAACCATGAATGCCAACATGTACTGTGACATACAGAAGCAGAGCATGATCCTCTCCCTTTGGAGACTGGGCCGTGGGGCAGTATTCCAACATGATAATGACCCCAAACACACCTCCAAGACAACCACTGCCTTTCTAAAGAAGCTGAGGGTAAAGGTGATGGACTGGCCAAGCATGTCTCCAGACCTAAACCCTATTGAGTACCTTTGGGGCATCCTCAAAGGGAATTAATACTTTGGGCCCAATTTGGACATTTTCACTTAGGAGTGTACTCACTTTTGTTGCCAGCGGTTTAGACATTAATACAAAATAGAGGAGAGAAGGAAAGGTTTCCCAAGTAATTCTTCAAAGAGGGGGATGTCAGCTAGTAGGTGATCTGTTCCTTCTGCAATGAGGGCACAGATCACCTACTAGCTGACATCCCCCCTCCGCTTATCCCGGGAGGTTCGAAAGGACATGCCAACAGCACTGGATGCTCACAGTACACAAGGAGTAGTGGACAGAGCCTTTATTCTATCCTCTGTGGTTTCCAATCCTTTTAGAAAAGGGTGGATTGTCAGTCTGATTGCCTGGAGGCTGCCTGGACATCGGGAGAGTGGTGAGCTGCATCGATTCCTTTTTCCCGGCTGGGAAGCGTACACATGTACACACACTCACCTGCCTCTTAGAGATCCAGCAGCTTGTCCCCACCTGTAACAGGAACTTTCTGGTCAATCACCATACATCTTGCTACCTGGGGGAACCTTGAATACTCCTTCCGTGTTTATTCCTGCTCTGTTTACATCATTAGGAAACCGTACTCCGATATCATTATTATTTTAGCCATAGAAGCATCATTATTTTTCTATCAGCCTTATCAGGGTCACGTCTTTGTACTGCTCTTAAATATCTCCTATTTAACCCAGCTGTGGAATGGTTAAAAACTTAAGGTGTTGCATCTATGAGATATTGAGCGAATCGCTCTAACACTATATCCATTCATGTTCCCACTGGGATCCATAAATTTATGAGGATTAGAAGTTCATTACATTTGTGAGGAGTGTATGTCTGCTTGTGGTGGCCATCTGTGTCTTCAAACAACGTTGTCTAATTTTATTGAATGTGGTGGAGGTTTGTTATAGATACATTTTTACTAGCTCTCAGTGTTCATGTGGATTTTTCAATAAAGAATTGTACATTTTTTTGATAATACCGGCTGTTTCTCTTTGAAGAATTACTTGGTAAACCTTTCCTTCTCCCCTCTTTTTTATATGCCTACCCTAATTTAGAGGGACACACCTTAAAGTGATTGTAAGGGTAATTTTTTTTTTAAATAACAAACATATCATACTTACTTTCACTGTGCAGCTCGTTTTGCACAGAGTGGCCCCGAACCTCGTCTCCTGGGGTCCCCTGGCTACTCTCGCGGCTCCTCCCTGCATCAGAAAACCCCCTGGGAGAAGCACTCTCCCGGGGGATTACCTTGCAGGCGCGCTCCTGGGTCCAGCATTCAGCGTCCATAGAGGCTGAATGCAGGACTTGGCCCCGCCCCCCGGCGCCCGCGTCATTGGATTTGATTGACAGCAGTGGGAGCCAATGGCTGCGCTGCTATCAATCTATCCAATCAAGAGCCGGGAGCCCGTGGAGAGAGAGACAGCGTGTCCCCGCCGACTGAATGAAGGGGTTCAGGTAAGTAAAAGGGGGGGGCTGGGGGGCCGGTGACTGCAAGGTGTTTTTTCACCTTAATACATAGCATGCATTAAGGTGAAAAAACACAAACCTTTACAACCCCTTTAAGTCTCCATTCAGTCTTTAAGGTGATGTCAAAATGAGGAATTGAACAAATTTCAGCTCCCCTTTTTTCAGACAAATTTGTACTAGGTGTAGCCTCATAGTGTAATTTTTATCCTTGTTGTTCTATAGGTTTAGACATTAATGGCTGTGTGTTGAGTTATTTTGAGGGGACAGCAAATTTACATTGTTATACAAGCTATACACTCACTACTTTACATTGTAGCAAAGTGTCATATCTTCAGTGCTGTCTCATAAAAAGATATAATAAAATATTTACAAAAATGTGAGGGGTGTACTCACTTTTGTGAGATACTGTGTGTGTATATATATATATATATATATATATATATATATATATATATATACATACGCGTTTATGAGCATTTTTGTCATAAACAAGTGTAATCATGTCTACATAGTTGTCCTCTCAATTTACAGCATACCATTGTGCGTCAAGTTACACAACATTCACGTGTAGTGCAGGGCTTGCAAAAGTTACACTTTGCCCTTTTGGTATTTACTGTGTCATATGAGATTTGTCCAATTAGCATGTTATGCTTGACAGGAATTTTAGATGGATAAGGTGTCAACCATAAAATGAAACACAGCAATAAATGAAGTTATGTGATAAGATGCTGCTTACCTTTGCAGTTCCCTAAGTTAGTGTGATCAGTACTGGGTCCAGTAGGGTTTTGAAGGACATGCTCCCAATCTGCATGATCTCCTGTACCTTGTATCATTCCACAGATGTTGTTGTACTCAAAATCACAAGTGTCCAGGAAAGTAAGAAAGTTAGCTAAAGAGTGAAAACAGTTTGAGACAATGATCAGGATAGAGAGAGTTACAAAAAACTGGTAGCAGATACTTTGAAAGCCATGAGACTTGTTTATGTCATTGTAGACCTTACCTACCAATATTTAATTACATTAATCATTAAGAGCCCTTGCACACTGGGGCGGTTTGCAGGCGCTATTGCGCTAATAATAGCGCCTGCAAACCGCCCCGAAAGTGCCGCTGCTTTCATTCCAGTGGGCAAGCCCCGAGGGCTTGCACACTGGAGCGATGCGCTGGCAGGACGGTAAAAAAAGTCCTGCCAGCAGCATCTTCGGAGCGGTGAAGGAGCGGTGTGTATACCACTCCTTTACCGCTCCTGCCCATTGAAATCAATGGGACGGCGCGGCTATACCGCCGGCAAAGCGCCTCTGCAGAGGCGCTTTGCGGTGGTATTTAACCCTTTCTCGGCCGCTAGCGGGGCGGTTTTAATAATAGCGGCGTTTTACCGCCGACGCCGCCCCCGCCCCAGTGTGCAAGGGCTCGTACAGTATGATAATGTGTTGTATTGTAAAGATGATTTAAATCTGAAGGACCCTTCAGGATAAGGATGGCCATACATTATACAATGTTTTTGTACAAATTTCTTTTAGATTTACTAAAACTTTATAATAGGAGGTCAAACCTAAACACTTTCAATTTGTATGCAATCAGGCAGGCCCTTTCACTAGATAATGAAAGGTAAATCTAAAGGAAATTGAATACGAAAATTATAATTTGTGGCCAGTTTAAGTATGCAAATGCATATCCTGTATTCTGGTTATCAGATGATTAGCCCAAAAATGTTTCTTGTGTTTTAGATTAGAGTGATAACTTTTTATTAGGATGTATTTATATTTTACTTTAATTCTGTATTATGACTGTGATCTGCACTTGCTCTGCATCATAGATGCCAACACTTTAAAATAAAGTTGAATCATCATGCATGTCTAGGCAAAACAAAATACTAAGTGCCAAGTTCTTGCATCTTTAACTCCAGACAAACAACTAAATACACGGTTAAAATTACATATATGGGAGCAGTTTATCTGCCAAGTGATTAGTAAATCACTGTAGCCAGTGCTGTGATTCAAGCTCCTATGTCAGAAAGCAAAGTCAGGTTCTCCAATCACTGTGTCCTCTCTACAGCCTGCAACGCATGTTGTGCAATACAGTCTTGTGAAGGACCTACTCAAGCCTATGATTGGACAATAAAATAGCAGGAACACACTCACAAGATCCTCACTCTGCTCCTTCCACTATTTTGTTTTAGATAGACAGTACTGTACAAAGGAGCCTGATTGGGAAATAGAATTGGACTTCCCTGCCCGGCCTATAGTATTGCTGTGCAGGCGATTACAGGAGATTACTTTCAAAGGTACTTTTGACAACTGTGTGTAAAAATAAAAAGTATTTTTGAAAGGAATCCATAATCTTTTTTTATCATAATGATTTTTATTATAAATTTTTAACATAATTGTTTTATTAATTCTGCTTTAACGTTACTACTATTGAAAAATAAGTTGTGTTTAAATGATCCTTCTTAAGCCAGCCACGTACGGTTCAAATCTCAGTCAACTCAGCAGGGACCAGCGGAGATTCAAACCATCTATGGGCAGGCTGATTGTACCCAAGTTGATCCATCGATTGACTTGGGTACAACCAGCATGTAATTTCTTTACATGCGATTATTGCCAGCGGCTATATGGTACAGATACAAATTCCCAATACATGAAAAAGTCAGTTACAGATAAGTTACAGGTTAAGAGAACTTTACAATGTGTGCTAATCATTTCTAGTTATTAGTCAGCAGCAGGAAGCAGATGTATGTAATAGTGCTAAAGTGCAATGTATGTGTCCTTATTAAACTACAGTAATCTGCAACCTGGTTGGTTGCTATATGTTACTATGATATTACTGCCCACTGTAATTTGCACTCAGGTGTTCTACATTATTTAGGCCCCTTTTACACTGATGGACTGATCTGCCTGTCAGTTTTTCAGGCAGATCCGCCTGGACCATCCATAGCCCTCTATGGAGCAGCGGTTGTCAGCTGACATGTCCTGACACCCACCGGCATCCAATTTGATCCGGTCCACTAAAAACACATGGATGGGGACGGGCAGTCCATTTCCATACAACTGCCCCACAGAGAACAGTGGGCTGTGTCTGTTTCTGCTCTGCATAGCGGAGTGGACAGGGACCTGTCATACGCCTGCTCAGCGGGGATCAGGGGACAGATCCCTCGCTGACCAGGCAGATCGCTTGGCGGAGTCCATCCCATCTGGAAGGGGCCTAATAGAGGAACTTCCTGCAAACCTCTAATTAGCACCTATGTTTATGGATTTGTAATTTTCTTCAGCCAGCCGTATGATTTATTAACATCTGCTACACAGCACAGCCAGACAATTTCCTGTTACAGTATTTCAGCTTCCTGTGTTACTTCTCTGCCTCCAACTGCTTCTTGCCAAATAAGCCATACCAGTCTTACTGATGTATCTGAATATAAAACAGTAAGCTTACTCTCTTACTAAGCCTTAATGACTGATTACATACGTATGTAGCAACAACCTCTGGATCATTAGTCAAACAGCTTAATACAGAGCTGAAATGCATATATGGGAGATGTTTTACCTGCCATATGATTTATGCATTTGTTAAGCCAGACCTGAGATATACACAGCTCTGTGAGGCAATATAGTCAAGTTAATGATATCACTTTTCTGTAATACAAATAAACAGCAAATCTTGGTCACCTCCTTTTAACATGTTACTCTCCTGTCAGCTTGTTTCTTGTGTATGCGTCACAGTCCAACTAGTTTAGATTACTGACCTTCCCACCTCCTACTCCCAGTCTATGTGCTACTGTAAAGGGAACTAAAGGATAAGCTCACCTTTGGAACATGTTACATGTTCCATCCATATTTAGGGTGGAACATGTTCCAGCTCCTGCCTCCTCTTCACTTGATCCCTCTCTCCCTGTGACAGCGGATGAGGGATCATCTCTCCACACCCACTGTCACAATTTAAAAACAGCATTCTGTTAACGAATAAACTACAAGTACTGTCATCCACTGCGGCCGGCAGCTTGTACTTCTCAATGAACTGAGAGGCTGTTGGTGAGCGCTCTTGTAATCCATTTATTTTTCCTGCCATTCAATAACTGCCTGTCCATACAAGGTAGGGGCAGACAGCTGTACTGAGTGTCTGCAGGATCCTGACATTGCACCCCTGATCTGCTGCTCACGGGTGCAATGCTTTACAGGCTGCAGAGTAAAGAAATAATAGATGCACATTTTTTTTTACCTACAAAAAGATGTGCATTTATTATTTATTTATAAAAGGTGAACTTAGACTTTAAAGCAGGCTGATATCAAGAGACATTTAGGTAAATTAAATTAAAAGATACTAATGAATGCAGTTCTGTCATCAAGTAAACATAATTAAATGTGTATTTTATATTTTTTATATCTTTTAAGGTGATTTTTCTAAATGTCTCTTGATATCAGCCTGTTATAAAGTCTAAGTTCACCTTTTATAAAATAAATAACAAATAAATACACATCTTTTTGTAGGTAAAAAATGTGCATATATTATAAAAATATAGTAGTTGAATTTGACTTATCAGCCTTTCTGGCTACTGTACATCAGAGCTTAGAGGGGAGTACGGGAGAAGAAGCACAAGGAGCAAATCAGGTGTACTGGAGCTATAATGGCAGGAGAAGAGAACAGAGACATGAGTGCATCATCTGCTGCTTCTACTTTCATTGTCCAGTCACGGGTAGGGGGTAGGGAGGGGACCTGAAAGCAGAAGTAAATCTGCAACAGAGAAAAATCAGGTCCCTTCCCCCAGACTAATGTTGTGTGGCAGAGTTGTGTAAATATCAAGACTGGCTGGACAATAATACAAATCCTTTGGCAGGTAAAAAAACAAACAAAAAAACTGTACATATACAGTATTTAACTGTTGAGTGCCAGCCACCATTTTCAAACAGTGCTGGGACAGTGGCTCTTCATGCTTCCTGCTGGCACTTGCACTGGAACCACCAGCTGTTAGTGACAGGCAGGGTCCAGTACTAAGACCAGCAGCTGAAAAGATTAGCTCCTGGGCTTCCAATGCTTCTACAGACTGCTACATAGGATGTTGAATGCTGTGTTGTGACATCATGGTACTTCCTCTGTGCACAGAGGACAGAATAGAGATGTTACAGCTCTGTCCAGAACCATTTTTTTGCAGCAGTAGATCACTGTTTTAGTGATCTATTGCTGACTTGTTGCAGCCAAAAATAGATTACTATTAGAAGTGATCTGCTGCTGAACAGCTACATGAGGGTCTGGATTTGGTCTCCACTGACTAAATTCAGGCCCCCCCCCGTGAAGAAAAAAAGAAAAATAAATAAATATAACATTTGCGAAAAAATATAAAGATAAAGTATAAAAATACATATATATCTATATATCTACAGTGGGGACAGAAAGTATTCAGACCCCCTTATATTTGTCACTCTTTGTTATATTGCAGCCATTTGCTAAAATCATTTAAGTTCATTTTTTCCTCATTAATGTACTCACAGCACCCCATATTGATAGAAAAACACAGAATTGTTGACATTTTTGCAGATTTATTAAAAAAGAAAAACTGAAATATCACATGGTCCTAAGTATTCAGACCCTTTGCTGTGACACTCATATATTTAACTCAGGTGCTGTCAATTTCTTGGTTCTACATCTTCATTTGAGTCCAGTTGTGTTTGATTATACTGATTGGACGTGATTAGGAAAGCCACACACCTGTCTATATAAGACCTTACAGTTCACAGTGCATGTCAGAGCAAATGAGAATCATGAGGTCAAAGGAACTGCCTGAAGAGCTCAGAGACAGAATTGTGGCAAGGCACAGATCTGGCCAAGGTTACAAAAAAAATTTCTGCTGCACTTAATGTTCCTAAGAGCACAGTGGCCTCCATAATCCTTAAATGGAAGACGTTTGGAACCCTTTCTAGAGCTGGCTGTCCGGCCAAACTGAGCTATCGGGGGAGAAGAGCCTTGGTGAGAGAGGTAAAGAAGAACCCAAAGATCACTGTGGCTGAGCTCCAGAGATGCAATTGGGAGATGGGAGAAAGTTGTACAAAGTCAGCCATCAATGCATCCCTCCACCAGTCGAGGCTTTATGGCAGAGTGGCCCGACGGAAGCCTCTCCTCAGTGTAAGACACATGAAAGTCGAATGGAGTTTGCTAAAAAACACCTGAAGGACTCCAAGATGGTGAGGAATAAGATTCTCTGGTCTGATGAGAACAAGATAGAACTTTTTGGCCTTAATTCGAAGCGGTATGTGTGAAGAAAACCAGGCACTGCTCATCACCTGTCCAATACAGTCCCAACAGTGAAGCATGGTGGTGGCAGCATCATGCTGTGGGGGTGTTTTTCAGCTGCAGGGACAGGACGACTGGTTGCAATCGAGGTTAAGATGAATGCGGCCAAGTCCAGGGTATCCTGGACAAAAACCTTCTCCAGAGTGCTTAGGACCTCAGACTGGGCCGAAGGTTTACCTTCCAACAAGACAATGACCCTAAGCACACAGCTAAAATAATGAAGGAGTGGCTTCACAACAACTCCGTGACTGTTCTTCAATGGCCCAGCCAGAGCCCTGACTTAAACCCAATTGAGCATCTCTGGAGAGACCTAAAAATGACTGTCCACCAACGTTTACCATCCAACCTGACAGAACTGGAGTGGATCTGCAAGGAGGAATGGCAGAGGATCCCCAAATCCAGGTGTGAAAAACTTGTTGCATCTTTCCCAAAAAGACTCATGGCTGTATTAGATTAAAAGGGTGCTTCTACTAAATACTGAGCAAAGGGTCTGAATACTTAGGACCATGTGATATTCCAGTTTTTTTTTTTTTTTTAATAAATCTGCAAAAATGTCAACAATTCTGTGTTTTTCTGTCAATATGGGGTGCTGTGTGTACATTAATGAGGAAAAAAAATGAAGTTAAATGATTTTAGCAAATGGCTGCAATATAACAAAGAGTGAAACATTTTAGGGGGTCTGAATACTTTCCATCCCCACTGTATATAAATATAGATATATAGATATAGCTATATATACACTGCATCTACAGGTATATGTATATATTGTATACATGTTTTTAATACATAATAAAAAATATCCCTTAGATTGCAAAAATGATGTTGGATGATCTGGGTGACATACAGTGTTTAAACAGTATTTACAGCGTTCACATCAAATGCTCACATAAGTGAATGCAATGTTATTCAAATGTGCACAGCTGTGAAGAAGTCATATTATTTTTGCCCTCTTCAACTTTACTCAAATGGTTTTTTTCCCCACTAACATGCATTGCAATGTAGCATCAAATTGGTAATAAATCTCTCCTATAGTAAAACGCATACATTAGCTTTGAGCTTCCCTACTCTACTACATTACTTAAAGTGTTACTAAACCCACAACAGTAAAATCAGTCTGTATATGCAGTAAAAAATGCTTGTTATACTCACTGTGGAACCTAAGGGGCTAATCCTGCACATTGCGTAAAAGCTGTTTGATCCTGGCTTCTCTGATCCTCCCCACCTTCCACTGACTACTAATAATTTCCTGATAACACAGAGTCTATGCAGTCAGGGTGCACATGTTCAGTTTGGTGTGTATAGCTAGAGAGGTTTTTTTTTGTCTTGGAAGGATGCATGTGATTAGCACAGGGCCAATCAGCACTGTCCAGAAAGAGCATCAGGGGTCTTGCAGTCTCATAGGGCGGTCAAAAAACTCCTCCTACAAGCTTTAACCAGTGCTTCACTGGACACTGATATAGATCACAAGACTGCTATATACTGCTGATAAGAAAGGTGTTTAGCAGTTTATATTTACTAAAATAATTGCATTTGCATGCTCTGTGTACTGTGGGAGAGCAGATATTTTCCAGGGTCCTGGGTTTAGTAAATCTTTAAATGTCACACTTACATTAGGATAGACTACAAATATACAGTATATTGTGTGAAACGTTGAGTGAGTCATTGCTGAAAAAGAAAACACTCTGGGAGTCAAGGAGGTCTAGGAAGATAAAGGCCTGGGGACTCTAGGGGTAAACTAATTTCTTTTTCTATCAATTTTTCTTATCAGTTGAGGTAAACACAAGTATTTTACTTAACAATCACCAATGAGGTCAGTTATAGCAGTTCTGCAGGATTTGAAAATGATAAAATAAAAATATATCTTAAGATACTTACAACAGTTATACAAACGATTAAGCTTTTCAAGATCGTAGTCACTGAAATCCATTCTTTGTCCAATGACATCACTGAAGGATTCTATCCGCGTTACAATAGTGGGTTCACTGCCAATTTGAAAGGCTGTCTTACTGTAATGCATAACTGATGTGTAGTCATATGGGACATTTAGAGAGTTGGACCTTGTATCATTATATGTATTGAAATTGCCTTGTGTTCCTGTGAAAGAAAGGACATTGTAATGTTTCAAAAACCAACTCATAATCATCTGTCACTGAAAGATTTTGCAAGCCATTCATTAAAAAAAGGAACTTAAAGTGTATGTAAGGTTTTTTTCTTTTTGTATAAAAGTGAAAGCTTTTGTTTACTTTTTGCTGTCCCTTTTCCACTATGGAGATTTCCCTTCACAGAGACAGAGAATTCCCATCTTAGGCAGTCATCATCAGAAAAATTGTCCCCATCTTTCACTCCCATGGTATTTAGCATCTTCCACCTAGTGACCGGGATGCTTCTTGATGACGTTGTAAAACGAAGCATACATCGAGGCGCTCTTCCAGTCATGTCACTTCCGGGTCCCTGGCTTCCGGTTTTGTGTTTACACGGGAGTGGAACAGGCGTTGACACTCGAGCGTGAGCCGAGTGGCGGCAGTTCCCTCCAGCATTCATGCGGGCTATCCTTAGTGCCGGGACAAGGCACCTACACATGAAAGCAAGCATTTGCATTGTTTTTTAAGTATTTTTAAATAAAACAGCATTACACTATTGGTTCCCCCCCTTCTTTTATTTTCCTTGTCAAAAGAAGTTTATTGAGTATACAATGTTATAAAGATACATAAAGTAAGTTTAAAAGGATCTATAAAGTAAGCTCATTGTTTTACAGTAGGGTTTATATAGGTAAATATCATGAAATTTCAAATATTAAACATTGGGTTCACGTAAACCTAAATTAAAGATATATATCATTTCCTTAGTTACTTTTGTAGGTATTTAAATGATTTATACCTACTATACATATTGTTTACAAGTAGAGTGTATATAGGTCAAATAAATTCTGAAAATGAGCTTTAATCATAAGGTGGAGAAAAGGAAAGAGAAAGAAGAAAAAGGGTTGAAAGGTAGAGGTATGGTCCACAAGGTTGTCCCGCTCGTCAGTTTATTATTCTTTTTAGTTCTCTTTGAAGCCTTAGAATGGGTGTCTCTGTAAGTCATTTAATCTGTTACCATGGCAACAGGACAGAGTCATTGAAGTTTGACAGGAACTGTTGTTTTATCCAAGGATGCCAAAGTTTTTCAAATTTTGGAATTTGATTTTGATTGATGGTTACCATCTTAGCATGGGACATTGTATTATTCATTCTGTGAATTGTTTCTGCTAGCACCAATGTAGGAGATTTCCATGCCTTGGCCACTGTTTGTTTTGCAGCCGTTATTAGTTGGATCATAAGTTTGAATTGAGAGAGTGTTAACCATTCCGGTTTTAGATTAAGTAAAGTTAAATATGGATCTGGTTGTATTATTTTTTTAAATATTTTAGATGCAATCACGAAGACTTCCTTCCAGAAGGTTTGGATTACTGGGCACGTCCACCATATGTGTAAATATGTACCTATTTCTGGGCATCCTCGAAAACAAAGAGCTGGGGTATTAGGTGAATATTTTGCCACTCTAGCGGGTACAAGGTACCAGCGAGTTAGGACTTTATAATTTGTCTCCAGTGCTAAGATGTTGGGTGAAGATGACTTAGATGTGAGCCATATGTTAGACCAGTCCGTGTCTTCTAAAGTTCGTCCCAGGTCCTCCTCCCACCTCTGAACGTAAGAGGGTCTATTAAGATTTGCTACTCCATATAATTGATTATAAAGTGATGAAATTGTACCTTTAGCAAATGGATCTTTTGTACAGATTGATTCAAAAATGGATAATTGGGATAATGGTGTATCCCCCTTTAGGAATGGTGTATAGAAATTTTTGATTTGGAGATATCTAAATATCTCAGAGTTTGGTAGATCATATTTTTCTCTAAGCGATGGGAATGAAAGGAATGATTTAGATGCTATGAAGTCATTTAGTGTCTGAATGCCTGATGTTGTCCAAGCTTTAAAAGAATTTGGGTAGATCCATGCCGGATAAAAGGCCGGATTTCTGATAAAAGAAAGGAGAGGATTGTGTGGAGATTGTAACTGATATTTGGTTTTTAGTTTATCGCAGAGAGATAAGAAGTGTTTAGTTATGGGATTATGAATTTTAAAGCGGTCTTTAGGATCAAGCCATAATAAATTTGATATTAATAGAGGGTCATTTTCTGAAGCCTCTATAAATACCCATAATGGGATTTCCTGTTTTGCATGGTATTTGGACAGACTGGCCAAATGTGCTGCTCTGTAGTAGTTAGTAAAATTAGGGTATCCCAGGCCTCCTTTATTTTTGGGAAGATGTAGTGTGTGTATAGGTATACGTGGTTTAGAAGAGCCCCATATAAACGAAGTTGCTCTTTTTTGTACTATTCTCAAAAATAGGAAGGAATTGGAATAGGGAGGACTCTGAATAGATAAAGCAATTTGGGTAGGATAGTCATTTTGATTGCATTAATCTTCCCTATCCAGGATAAAGGAAGTTGCGACCATTGTTTTATTAGATTTGTGATCTGTCTTAATACAGGAGGATAATTGGTTGAGAATAAGTCAGAATGAGATGCTGTTAGATGAATTCCAAGATATGGGATTGATTTTACTGCCCATGTGAATGGGAGTGCAGCCCTAGCCGGGATCAATTCCATGTTTGTGAGTGAAATATTAAGCACTAGGCATTTCTTAGGATTAATCATAAGGCCAGATAGGGCTGCAAATCCATCAAGAGCTGGTATTAAGTTAGGACCAGAGACCTGTGGTGATGATAGAAAAAGTAATATATCGTCTGCAAATATACATAATTTGTGTGTAATACCTCCTACTTCAATGCCAGTTATAGTTTGGTTTGTTCTGATGTATTGGGCCATGGGTTCGAGTATAAGGGCAAATAATAAGGGAGATAATGGGCAACCCTGTCGGGTACCTCTTTCGATATTAAAGGCTTCAGATTTGTATCCAGCATATTTTATGTAGGCTTTGGGTTTATTATATAATGCTTTGATCCATGTTAAAAAGTGGGGTCCAAAACCCCATTTTTGTAATGAATATTGCATATATTGCCAGGATACTGTGTCAAATGCCCTCTTAATATCGAGAGATAGAAAACATAAAGGGATTTTCCGTTTTTTAGCAATATGTGCCAATAACACTGCCCTGCGTATATTATCGCCTGCCTGTCTATTTGGCATGAAGCCTACTTGATCTCTATGTATTAATTTTCCTATAATGCTATTGAGGCATTTTGCTATTATTTTTGCTAATAATTTAATATCGAGGTTTAACAGAGAGATAGGCCGATAATTCACACAGGAAGTATCATCAGAAAGGGGTTTTGGGATCATACAAACAATTGCCATTAGTGTTTCTTGCCGAAAAGAATGTCCATCTAGAAGTTTGTTAAAAGTTTCAGTGAGAATGGGAGAGAGTATTTCTGAGAATGTTTTATAGTATAAAGCTGAGTAGCCGTCTGGGCCTGGTCTTTTGTTAAGTTTTAGGTCTTTTATGGCGTTAGCAACTTCATCTATAGTTATAGGCTCATCCAAACTGCTTTTTTCATTCTGAGATAACTCAGGTAAGGTTATTTTTGAGAAGAAGGATTCAGCCTCTGTAGGATTAAATTCATTGTTTGTCTTGTATAAAGTTGCGAGATGTGAGTGAAATTTATGGACTATTTTAACTGGATTACAAGTGTAAACATTTTTTGATAATTTCAAACGTATTGGTTTGAAAGATTTGTTAGTTGAATTTAATGCCCGAGCCAAATATGTACCTGGTTTGTTTGTATTCATGTAGAAATTGTGTTTGGAGCGTTTGAGGGATTTATCAACTGACTCAGTGAGAAATAGATCGTATTCCAATCTAGATTTTTCCAGATGAGATTTTGTACTCTGGGATGGATTATCTTGAAATGATATGTAGGCTGCATTAAAATTGAGTTCTAGTTTTTTTGCTAGATTTTTGCGTTCCCGTTTAAATAGTGCCATTTGTCTTTGTATTGTACCACGCAAGACAGGCTTATGAGCTTCCCACAGTGTTATTGGGGAGATGTCTGTTGTATTATTAATTGATATGTATTCCTTTAAAGCTTGTTCAATGGCCATCTGATGTAGTGGGTGTTTGAGCATTATGTCCGGTAAGTACCACGTTGGGTCATGCGCTTTTGGTATGGCTGAGGCTATAGTAGTGTATACTGCATTATGGTCAGACCACGGAATCGGAACTATATCTGATGCAATAATTTCTGGTATCATTCCTATTGTTAGAAAAATATGATCTATTCTGGTGAAGGTTTGATGAGGGTGCGAGAAATAAGTGAATTTCTTTTTCATTGGGTTACTTTCTCTCCATGAATCTACCAGATTGTATTTGGAAAGAAGTTGAGAAAAAGGTAATCTAGAGGTTATTTTGGATGGTGTAAAAGGTGATTTATCTAGAAATGGGAGGAGGACCTGGTTCGAATCCCCGCACATTATCACTGTTCCTATTTTGTGTGTATTAATCACTTGTAATATATGTGAGAGGAATGGTGTAGGTTGTTTGTTAGGAGCGTAGTAGGAAATCACCGTGATTGCTGTATCCATTATATAACCCATGAGTATCAGGTATCTACCTTCTGCCCTTCTTTTATTTTCAATGGGTTACCATGGTGGAAAGGAGGATAGGAGGAAAAATCTTCTGACCTATTCATAAGACCAACAAAGCAAGTTCTAAGACCTAACCACTTAAGCGCAATTCGACCTACTTTTTAGCTTAAGTGTTCATGGCCCTCTGGTGAGTAGGACATCCTACTGAGCACATCGGGTGTGTGCTTGTCTGGAAACATTACAAGTTGGTGATGGTTTTCCACAGTATGTCTCATTGAAGACACATCATTGAAGATTTAATGAACTGTTCAAAGGACGTTTATTCTATTCACATTGGTTCACACTTTGCACTTCAATGTTTTATATGATTTAAGAGGTTTCACTAGCTTATATTGTGTATGTTATTGTATAATTCCTTTTTCAGTTGGTAACACGACAGGTATAAGTTTCACTAGTGTCCCCCCAAATTTCTTCTTTTCTCAAGACATAATGCAAGTTAACACTGCATGATATTTAATGCATGAAACACATCAGATCAGACAGGTGTTAATGAGCCCTAAATCTAATTAGTTTGGCAGCAGGTGTATGAGTTAAGTAACTGTCTGGGCACCTGGTTATTACCTATATATATTAAGGTACAGGTGCAGAGTGAAGGGAGGAATTACCCAGGTAGATACAGAGACACAAGGAAAGTTCAGGAATCATTTATCTCAAGTCTCATGATCAGTTTCTAGTAAATCAAAGACTGACTACTTTGTGTAGGGACCCCTGGTCTAAACAAGGGGATGTAAGACCTTTAGTAAAAAAAAAATAGTTTCCTTCAAACCTCAAGTCCAGTTCTTTCTCTTTCCCTGGCTGATCAGAATTAACATACTGTTGAATTCCTGCAAAACCTGCAGTGAGGTGCTACAACCAGTCTTTAGAAAAAGACAAGAGCAGGGTGTCAGAGCAGTTCTTCACCTTGTGTTAGAGATGTACTGTAAATAACAGCTCTTACCACTCTGGATTCTGTCCCACATAATTATGACGTAGTCATCTCGGTCAGCCCGTGATTGTTCATGCCAAAACCCCAGAGAATGGAGAAACTCATGCTGAATTGTAGCTATTCTGTCACAGTTTTGACCAAGTGAAAGTTGCTGCTTTCCTCTACGTAAATTCCCAATATAGGACCAACATCTATATAACAGGAAAAGGAATGGGTATTTTTTTACTCAATACTGTAGTAATACATTCTGAAAAAATGCAAAGGTATGAATATGATATATATAAACATTGTCCCATTGTCTTGTGCTGCCCCCTTTTTTCTGAGTATACTGACTAGCCTCAGTATGACCCTAAAGATTAAATGAACTTGGGAAGCTCTGCCCAAAAAAAAAGGCATACAGAGGATCAGATCTCACTTGAAATCTTCTGAGACTGGCATTCAGAGGCACAGTGGCTTCAATTTCACATGGCAGATATAAGGCTATGAAGCTGTATACACAGAAGTGCCTAGGCACCCTAAGGCCTTGTTTCCACTTGCTTCAAACATGCTTTTTTTAACCACTTCAGCCCCGAAAGATTTTCCCCCTTAATGATCAGGCCATTTTTTGTGATACAGCAATGTGTCGCTTTAACCACTTCCTGACCGCCTCACGCAGATATACTGCGGCAGAAGGGCACGTACAGGCAGATTAACGTCCCTGTACGTTGCCCTTTAAGAGGCGGTTTGCGAGCGCGCTCGCCCGCCGGGAGCTCTGTGACCATGATCGCGGGTCCCACGGACCCGATGTCTGCGGGTTTACCCACGATCGTCTCACGGTGAGGAAGAACGGGGAGATGCTAATGTAAACAAGCATCTCCCCGTTCTGCCTAATGACACTGTCCCTGATCACAGCTCCCTGTAACCGGGAGCGGTAATCCATGTCCTTAGTCTGCTTTTCTTCAGCAAACTGTTTGCAGGCTTTCTTGTGCATCATCTTTAGAAGAGGCTTCCTCCTGGATGACAGCCACGCAGACCAATTTGATGCAGTGTGCGGCATATGGTCTGAGCACTGACAGCCTGACCCCTCACCCTTCAACCTCTGCAGCAATGCTGGCAGCACTCATACATCTATTTCCCAAAGACAACCTCTGGATATGACGCTGAGCACGCACACTCAACTTCTTTGGTCGACCATGGCGAGGTCTGTTCTGTTCTAGGCCCTCTTTATGTAGATTAACAATTCTTTTTTTCAGATCCTCAGAGTTCTTTGCCATGAGGTGCCATGTTGAACTTCCAGTGACCAGTATGAGAGAGTGAGAGCGATAACACCAAATTTAACACACCTGCTCCCCATTCACACCTGAGACCTTGTAACACTAACATTTTCACTTAGAGGTGTACTCACTTGTGTTGCCAGCGGTTTAGACATTAATGGCTGTGTGTTGAGTTATTTTGTGGGGACAGCAAATTTACACTGTTATACAAGCTGTACACTCACTACTTTACATTGTAGCAAAGTGTCATTTCTTCAGTGTTGTAACATGAAAAGATATAATAAAATATTTACTAAAATGTGAGGGGTGTACTCACTTTTGTGAGATACTGTATTACTATTTTCAGGAAAAGTCGATTTTTCAGGCAAAATTAACACTTCTAAATAATCCCTACTATAACATAGCATATCTTCACTTTTTAATTTTTGGTGAAAACTAGCAGATGTATGCAGACAATGGAGTTAATTTACTGGAGAGTGCAATATCTGGTGCAGCTGTGCATAGATTAGAAACCAATCTGCTTTCTGTTTTTTTTTGTCAACGTTTATTTGAACAAGCTGAAGTTAGAAGCTGATTGGTTACAATGTACAGCTGCACCAAATGTTGCACTCTCCAGTATTAGTAAATCAATCCCAATGCCTTCTTTCCTCCCACAAAACCTAATTATCAAGAATCTTTGTTATACATACATTTTTTTTAAAGCTGTTGTCTGCCGCATAAATCTAATAGGTCTGAGTATCTGTTTGCTTTGCTTATAGAAAGAAGTGTGCATTTAAGTCTACTTTCTGAGAGAAAGCAAATCATTTGGTTGGATCATTAATTACATGCAGACCTACATCAGTTGTGCGTGAGCGATTTCAATCCTATTTACAGATCCACACCCTTTGGAATGCTGTCCTAAATTTGTGGAGATATGTCCAATGTTTTTGAGAATTTACTTTATTTCTGATTGGTCTGAGCTATACTCATTATCTTTTACTTTTCTTGAATAATAACAAATAATTATAATGATTCAAAGAAAATGCTTGATATAAGAAAACTGCATTTATTTGATCTATGTAAAAACAAAATAATTTTTTTTTAAAGGCCCTGTATATGGTGGGGACAGATGCACAGTTTACATGAATTTGGATGTATTATAACACGGCTGGATCACACAGAGAGGGGAACTCCTGTAACATAGCTTGGACCTAAAACGCCGACCGCCGTCAAAGTCCTGCCTCCCGGACTGTCGCCTATGATAGACAGCACACTGGTCCAATGCCAGGAAATTGAAGTAGTGTGATGTCTATCATAGGAGCCGGTCCAGGAGACGGGACTTTGTTTGACAGCGGCCCGCGTTATAGATCCAAGGTGTGTCACAGCAGGAGATCCTCTCTCTGTGTGATCCGGCTTGCTCTCCTCCCTGTGATCCCTGTGCTGCATTAATGAGGCTGCACTGATGGGCATGATGAGGCTGCATTGATGAGCATTGATTAGGCTGCAGTGATGGAGGGCACTGATAGGCTGCATTGATGGGCACTGATGATGCTGCACTGATGGGCACTGATAGGCACTGACAGGCTGCATTGATGAGCACTGATGAGGCTGCACTGATGGGCACTGATAAGGCTGCATTGATGGGCACTGATAAGGCTGCATTGATGGGCACTGATAAGGCTGCATTGATGGGCACTGATAGGCTACATTGATGGGCACTGATAAGGCTGCACTGATGGGCACTGATAAGGCTGCACTGATGGGCACTGATGAGGCTGCATTTATGAGCACTGATGAGGCTGAACTGATGGGTACTAAAAGGCTGCATTGAAGTGCACTGATAAGGCTGCACTAATGGGGCTGCACTGATAAGGCGGCACTGATAAGCTGCACTAATATGCTGCACTGATGGGCACTGATATGCTGCACTGATGGGCACTGATAGGCTGCATTGATGGGCACTGATGAGGCTGCACTGATGGGCACTGATAAAGTTGTTGTTAATATTTATTTATTTTTATCCTAATTCTGCATAAAACATTTAACATTGTCATTTTATGAAATAATGAATGGGGGCGTGTTTAGGGGTGGGATTAGAGGCAGGCAAGGTAGGGGATGGGTGGGGCAACTGGTGGCGAGTAACTATTCAGGCCTGGCTAGTAGCTCAGGACTTGAAATTTTTAGCCCTGTAATATAAAATATTGGCAAGTTGTACATTACTTGTCGGCTTTAGTGTACACGGTAAGGAAAAATTGCACAAATCCTGAAACCACGATTAAGAATAAGTTATATGTTATAACGTATATATGATATAACGTAATCCCCCCCCAGGATTTGAAAATTATAGACAAGACACTTATTTCAAATGAAGTAAGGGGCACAATTAAAGTTTTCATACCCACTTTCCTTGAATACTGAGATGTAATTTGGTTCCCCCTCCCAAGGTTTGAAGTCTATGCAAGATTTGAGTCGGTAACGTTCAAAAGCTTCTAAGACAAGTGCTTTGGTATTGATGTCTGCAATAAAAGAAAATAAGAAAAGATTTTTTTCTTTGCTGTTAGATAATATAATAAAAATGATGTAACCATGTTTAGAATTACTAGTCTAAAAGATTATGCACAGATTAAGAACTTACTGATGGACTAATACAGTAATATTATTGCATCAAAACTGAGCAATATAAAATTGATGGGACTTGTTTCTTCCTATGTCTTAGTGACTTTATATAATATCTTACTATTTTTATATTAAGCTATCTATTCAAATTAGAATGATTTTTCCATTCCTTATGTTATGTCTGAAAAATAACATTTATGTCTAAGATATTTGTTTAAATACAGGTACATTTAAACCAGCAGAATTACTCCTAAAACAACGTTTGCTTTGTCAATGCAAGGAAGAAGTAACAGGTTCACTTTAATGTTAGTCTCTACACAGCTGCTTATACTTACCCTCGGTCCCCTGACATATCTGGTAACAGTCATGTTACTTACTCCTTTCAAACTCAACACTGGTAATTGACCATAAAGGCACCCAGTGTTTTCAGATAGGATGGGGAGTCCTTAGGCCTTGTTGTCGGAAATTCCGATTGCCAAGAACGCGGTGACGTACAACACGTATGACGTGCCGAGAAAAATGAAGTTCAATAGCCAGTGCGGCTCTTCTGCTTGATTCCGAGCATGCGTGGACTTTTGTGCATTGGAATTGTGTATAAGTTTTGTTGTCGGAAAATTTGAGAACCAGCTCTCAAACATTTGTTGTTGGAAATTCCGACAGCAAATGGCCGATGGAGCATACACACAGTCGGAATTTCCGACAACAAGCTCACATCGAACATTTGAGCTTGTCTACATGGCATAAGTCTGTTAAACATACAGTCCATTAAAACTGCATACAATGAAAAAAGCAGAGGTTATCTTTAATTTAACCAATATGTCAAAAGTATTAGAAGAACAAGGTTTATTGGCTGCTGAAGTTATAAACAGTTTTCCTTGAGTCACCCTATTGGTCAGTGAGGGTGCCCATCACTAGTACCAGTGATGTAAGGGGCACAAAGTACTAGTTTCTGAAGCAGAAAAGGGAAGCACTAACTTATTATTTACAGGAAAAAACTATAAATATACAGTATATAAATATATAGAATGGATCTACAGATGACAGGTTTGTTTTAAGGAAAAAATAGACAAGAAAAATGGTTATGCTGGGATTAAAGGGAGTCAAATGATATTATATGATATATTATTAAAAGCTTTAAATATTAATTTGAATTTCTGTTTTAAGTAACTCTTTGAATCTCCTAAGGAAAAACCAATTTACACAAATATACATAAACATATATCCAGGGATTTTTTTCTCGTAGAATAGGTGCAGGAACTCCCCCCGTCTGAGTCACCCCTTCTCTCTGCCCCCTACTCATCTCTGACCACCGTCCCTTGATTCCACCCCCTACCCACCTACCAGTACTGCACCTTTTAGAGAATCCAGAAACAAGTATCATTTTGTGGTGCTAAATCATTTGTATGGAACATGTTAATGATAAAAAGAAAAGCAGTAAAATAGATCCCCTGCAGCCAGCAACAATAGAATCCCAGCAATAGATCTCCACACAACAATAGACTCCCCCAGCAACAATGGACTCCACCCCAACAACAATAGATTCCCTGCAGCAACAGTGACCCACCCCAATAAAATATCACACCCAGTAACAAAATATCCACTCAAGCAACATTAGACCCCCTCCCCAGCAGCAACAACAGATCTCCCAGCAGCCAGCATCAATAGATCTTCCAGCAGCCAATAAAAATAGACCTCTCCCTCAACAGTAGATCCCTTCCAGCAACATAAGACCCCCCCAGCAACAATAGATTCCCCATCAGCAACAATAGACCCTCACACAAAATCACATCCCCCACCAGTGACAATAGATCCCCAGCAGCCAACATCAATAGACCCTCCAGCACACCCCACACCCCATGCTATTACATACATTCGGTGCTGGAGGTGCCGGAATGCGTTCCCCCGCGTTCCTGCTGAAAAAAAGCCCTGCATATAACAGAATATACCACAACAGTATATAATCAATCACATGTCTACATCTGTTGTTTAAAAACATACCCAAGCTGTCCTCTAAGTAGTATGGAACTGGTATTGGCCACCGATAATTGTCACCAATGATTGAGTTTCTTTCATTTGTCTAGATGAAAATGCAAAGATGTATTTATTTATTTATTTTAAATTCATATAAGTCATGAACATTATTATTTATTATACAGAACCACATGCCAGTCACCACAAAGGGCAATAGTGATGTACATTTACCCCAGGCCAAGCAACCAGACAACATATTTTAGTTGATCTGAATTCAGAAAAGTAGAATCTGGGTCAATGGGTTTATTTGGGTAGTGGGAGCTGAAGAAGGACTAGAACTGGTACTGTCTCCATTTTTTTTTGGAAAGGCTCCACAAACGGTTGCCACTATATAAATTTTTGTAAAGTAGTAATAATAATAATAAAAACATTAATTGAAAGTGCACACATCATAAAATGGTAATGATGACGCAACCACTTGCCACACAATCATATATATATACGTGATTGTGTTCAAGTGGTTATACTTGGGCCATGGCTGCAGCTGTAAGGCATGACTCCCATATTAAAATTTTCAGCCGGAGATTCCCTATCCCTTTAAAAGTGATCCAATTGGCTGTCCCCCCTCCCACCGTCCACCAGTGCCCCTCCAGGCTCTCCGGTGCGATCGGGAAGCCCGGCACAGAAGCCGTTGTTTCTTCTGACTAATCATAGAGCTGATAGGAGACCAGAACATTTCTAATCATCTCTATAGTTTAGGAGCCAATGTAGGGCAAATGTAGACAGAGCAATTTTTTTTTTCTGAAAGTATGAAATCAATGTTTTTCTTTATCTTTATGCTTTCAAGGGTAGAGGAAAGATGTCTCCATAAAGGGGACCTGTCATGATTTATTGCCATCACAAGCAATGTTTACATATCTTGTGCCAGCAATTAAAATGATTTAAAAAAAATTAAAGGGACAGTGTAAAAATAAAATAAAGTAATAAAATAAATAGTACATATTTTTAAAAGCTCCCCCATCCACCAATGCTTGTGCGCAGAGGCGAACGCATATGTAAGTCTCGCACACATATGTAAACAGTGTGAGGTATCTCCACAAACGTTATAGTGAGAGCAATAATTCTAGCTCTATGCCTCCTTTGTAACTCTAAACTGGTAACCTGTAAAAAAATGTAAAGCGTCGCCCATGGAGATGTTTAAGTATTGTAGCTTGTTCCCATTCCATAACGTGCACAATTTTAAAGAGTGCCATGTTAGGTATTTCTTTACTTGCCGTAACATCATCTTTTATATGTTACCAAAAAATTGGGTTGTATAATGTGTTTTTGCTTTGCAGCGCTGCGGTTCAGTTTCTAACAGGCCAAGGTACCGGTACTGGTCCACGGTCCGGGGTTTGGGGACTCCTGATATAGTACTCACTGTAGTGAACAATACATCCTAGTAATAATAGTTCAGTTGTAGCTTCAGTTTCCTTCCTCACACTACTTTTAGAGGTATAATGTGTAAACACTGTTAACTCATAGAAGAGCTTTTTATGACAGGTGCTATATAAAATAATTGGATAATTACAATGGCTATAAACAGATCTTCTAGAAGGTTGGCATTCCTTAGTTTAAAACCTACAGCACATGGTTTTATTAGATAAAGATTATATCTGGGTCTGTTAGCTAGTTATTTATTCAAAGGCAACCCTGTTAACCCTAAAAGCCAAATAAAAGTGCAAAACAGATGAAGGAATTTATATATACCAAATTGCATTGTAACTGTAATGTCTGCCTTCATTTTGTAAAGCGCTGCGCAAACTGTTGGCGCTATATAAATCCTGTATAATAATTATTATTTATATAAACAAACATATTACTGTACATAATGTACTTAAAGTGCACTGACCATGCGCAAAGAGTAGCAACTTAGAATCAACTAAAGGTCAGTCTAGTGAAATTTTTCTATTTATTCTTTAGATGGATTTGCTTATTAACTGAAAAAAAGTGAAAAGTTGAACATGATATCAGATTTAGCCCTGGTTCACATTGATGCAATTTGACATGTCAAATTGCATGCCAAATCGGTGGCTATTGCTGGCAATGGAACCATCTGAACCGATTCCCAAAAGTAGTTTCTGAACTACTTTTGGCGATTTCAGGTGCAATTTCAATAGACATCTGTGCAGGAAACCTCACAGTCACCGCATGTCTCTGAAATCGCCGGACTGACATGCGGGAATGAAATTGTGCAAGTTCAGCTGAACTCGCACGGTTTTAATCCCGCAGCAGTTTGAACCTGGGCTTAATCTACAAGTGGCACTGCAGGCAAAATCTGTAATGTGATTTCCATAAAAAATTGTGAATTTCAAGAAAGGAGATCTTAGAGACAAGTCAGAATCAATGGTAAAATATACATTTAAAGATCGATTGATATATTTGCAAATCATTAAAAAAATATACTCAACAATCCATACTACAGTTGTGCGCATTTTGTATCGCTTTCAACAAATGTTAGACAATTGTGGCTGGCATTTTATAGACTGAATGGTACAAAGAATAATGCAACTAAATTACAGGTTATCAATGTGTGCTTACAGCAAGTTGGATGTCTCCTTCGAACAGATTCAGTCCCTGTGCTTAATAAGAAAATAAACACATTAGTACACTGCTGAACAAGTGATTTTACAGCCCAAAATTCCCACACAAACACATATACAGTTATAACAAACCTTGATTGATGTCAAAAATGTCCTTTTCTTTTCCAGCATCCACATCAACTGTAAGATACAATACATTAATGTCAGAAAAGCAGTAAACTACATTAAAAACATATTTCTAAAAATATATATATATTTTTAGATTAAATAATGTATGAATTGATGTACAAAGTATTAAAAAAAATATTACATTTATTGATGTGAGCTGTGAACATTATCTATCTATCTATCTATCTATCTATCTATCTATCTATCTATCTATCTATCTATCTATCTATCTATCTCTATTTATGCACACCTCAAGGAAAGGATTGCCCTGTCCTACTTATTTAAGATGAATGTAAAGTGAACAGCCTCAGCTGATACACAGTGATAAAACAAATCTCCCTACATAAGTTTTACATGTACAGTATATCTGCTGTATTCAGCTTACTATATTCTTTAGAATTCTAACATGGTGTTAGAATTTTCACTTCCTCATTCAGCACTGAGAGTGATGTCTTGGCTTACACTGGGAGACAGCTGAATGGAGGAAAGGCACCCCCCCTCCACATAGGTAGAAGAAGGAAGATACTGTCAGAGCTGTGTTGTGACAAGACAAGCTCTCTGCTAATCTATTTATAGCAACCTCCCACAACACAAATTTTCAGCTGCTTTTATCTCCTGTCTTGGACAACTTGTCAGAGGTTATCATGCTGATAACAGAGGAACAAAACAGCAGAAACACACAGGACTTAGTGCTTTGGAGAGAGATAAGTATAGGTCAAATTTCATGAATCGGGTTTACATCAACTTTAAAGTGGTTCTTTCAATCCTTATTCAAACAATGCCCACAGATAAAGGTGATATACTTCAGTAAAACACAAGAGTGACACTTTTTGATCAATCCTTCATGCAAAATTAATTTCAACCCTCTCCATTCACTATTTGGATGGGATTAAAATCAGAGCTTTTGACTAGGCCAGTCCATAACCCTCCATTTCTTCATTTTGAGACATTCCTTGGTGGATTTATTAGTGTGATTCGAAGCATTGTCATGTTGAAAGATCCATTTCTGGTTCAACTTCAGTTTTTGGACAGGTGGCCTCATATTCTCATTAAGCTGATTATGTTACGATAGAGAATTCATGGTCAACTTCATGACTGTAAATTTGCCAGGCCTTGAAGCAGCAAGACAACTCCAAACAATAACATTTTCACCACCATGTGTGAGGTAAACCATATTTCTAGCATAAAAAGGCCAGTGCGAATTCAGGCTCATGCTTGTGCACATTGCACTTGTGCTCATGAGCGAAGGACCATTGTTACTTATACATTGCCAGTTCATTGCATACATACTTGTGCGTGAACACATGCACATACCAATTAGTGGTCTTAGTGATTTATTTAAACTGGTCTATCACTATGAGCAGTTGCTGAATGGTCTTCAGCTTGTTCCTGTGTTCTCAAGACCTGATCTGCTATACCTGCTTACTCGTGTATGACCCAGCTTGCCTTTGGACTTCGCTTCTGCTCTAGCTCTGTTACCTAACTACTCCGATCTCGGCTTGTTTACTGGACCTGATCTGCCTACTGACTCTGTACCATGTTGCTGGGCTGTTAATGACCTTGGCCTGCGTCCTGGACTTGCTTTGCCTGCTATTTCGATGCCTCGCTACTCGGTTGCCGCTGAGTGCTGCTCGTTTCCTGGTTCTGCTTCCATCCCTCTCTCTGGTGCCAAGCTGCTCCTGCATCCTGTTCTGAGGTCTGTGACTACCAGCTCTACCCAACTACAGAGTGGACATCACCAGCTAGCTGCTATGGCACTTGTGCCATTTCTTGCCCTTACACTGTCTGTCTAAACCTTCAGGAGTGTTAGGTGGGAGGTGCAAGAGAGGCCTCCACAACATTCCAGTCTTCACCAGGTACGTGCTTCACAGCTGATATGAGATTCTTTTTCTGAACTACTGTCTTTGGTTTGTGACAAACATCTTACTGTAACTGTGGCCAAACAACTCTATCTTTTTTTTTTTCTTTTCTTTTCAGTCCACAGCACATTGCTCCAAAAAGTATGGCCTTTGCCAATATTTTCAGTGGCAGGCAAACTGTAGGCTTGTTTTAATGTTCTTTTCAGAATGCAAATGCTTTTACCTGGCATACTTCCCTTGCAGGTTAAATTGGATGAATAGATGAATGAATGGATGCATCTCCCACTGCGGCTATTGTATTTTTACAGCCAGCCCCGCTGGCCCCCCATCAGATACTGCAATTCAATTTCAACCTGCATGCTGTCTAGGAATGTTCTAATCATTGGCACCTAATCTAGAAAACTGGATTCTTTTTTCATAGATTTGTAGTGGTGGGAAATGAAAGGATGCACTTCTCTTCTCTATCTTCCAAATCTGAATTTTCCTCAATTTAGATTATGAGAATGATTAGATTATGAGAATGATTAGATTATGAGAATTAGATTAGATTATGAAAATAAAACGTGTCATTTATCTATGTCATTTGTTCAAGTACTGCATATAACCTTTAGTTTATACTGTACTCTGAATGAAACTCTAGGGAGAAACAATAAAACGTTTTTTTTTAAATATTAATTTTTAATAAATAGTTTGCAAGGTTACATTCAAACATCCCATAGTCTGAATCTCCTTGATCCCATATATCACAACATTAGAGAAGATTGAGAATGACAATCCTTTCTAATATTTTGAAGTTCAATATAAATATGTTTTACAACCTGTTCAACAAAAACAATTATACTTAAGTAACCATTATTTCACTTCAGTAAGAATCTGCCCAAAGGCAAAACAGAACAGACAATAAAAAGTAAGTGAAGAAAAATAGGAAAGGACATACATAAAGAAAAAAAAAAACACAAACTTTATCTCATCTTTGTCTCAAAAGGAGTGCAGCCAATCAGCTTTTAAAGTTTCATCTTTTAAGCTTTTTAAGCTTAAAAAAAAGAAAAATTCTAGTTAAATAATTGCTATGGGTAAGTGCACCAGTTAAGATATAACGTGCCTTAGACACTTTTTATTAATGTCCCATCTAATATTTCTCTGTTCAAATATATTGAAAAAGTCATTACTTTCCATTGGGGGTGCTTACTTTTTCACTCACTCAATCTGTCTATCTTTGTACCTATCAATTCACCTACAGGACAAACACTTACCTAAGATTTCCTGAAAAGCCTGGAAAACAAAACAAAACGAAACAAAACAAAACATTAAAAAAAATATTAAAATATGGACATTATGCAGAGTTTACATTGTATTCATATTGTGATTATTGCCAACATAACAAATCAGTATTAATTTGAACTATTAAAAATTATATAAAATTACAGATTTTCTGCTGACCTACCCAAAGGGATGAAGATGCTTGTCACATCATTGACCAAATATTGGCACATGGTCATTTTAGAAAAATGTCATTGATCTAACATGGGCACGTGACCGTAAAAGGTCAAAACCATTAACAAACTTTTTCTATGTGGCCAGATTAGGTCAATGATATCATGAGGATCTCTGCCTTTTTGCAGCTGCAGGGTGGGGAAACTCCTGTCCACAGATTATTGGCCCTGCAATGACAGCTAACTTTTGGGTACAGACTGAACCCAAACTCACCCCTAGTCAGGACTATATAAGGCACAGAATAGTTTGCAGATTTCAGTGGTCAGGAGTTAGTGCTGTTTATTGTGTTGGTGGTGAGTGCCCTTTTACGTATTGGTGGTCAGTAGTGCGTGTTTTTACCCCATAAAATTGATGAGTGCTGTGGCCCCTTTATGGTGTATATGCTCCTTGTGTGTTCTGTTACTGCTCATAGACATTTGTCTTCCGTCCCTGCAACAAATGGCACAACTTGTAACAGATTTATATAACTGTTGGTGAGGTGTATATGAATCTGTTGAAATAAGAAAGAGCGCACTTGCAACACCTCTCACCTATAAAGGACAGAGCTGCTAGCCTAATGTTTTGGTAAAAACAAACATAAATTCAAATGCACTGCTAAAGGCAGCCATAAATCCCTCTAACCAAAAATATATATATATATAATTACATATATGTTGTGAAAAACATAATACTGAACACATTAAAGAGGAGGTCCACCCCCCCCCCCCCCCCCCATTGCAGCTGCTGACTTTTAACATTAGGACACTAACCAATCCAGGGAGCCCGCGATGTCGGCACCCCAGCCGATCATCGGATCGGCTGTCTGGTGCAGCCGCTACCATTCCTGGTAAGTGAACCCAGCAGTAAAGCCTAACGGCTTCGCAGCTGGTTCCCTACTGCGCATGCACGAAGCTCGCTGCTCTTTCTAATTGGTCCGGCTGTGGAGGAAGGAGGAGGGGACCGAATGTTCGAGAGACCGGCTGCAGCCCCGCCTCCTGGAAATGGAAAACGGTAACTGTCAAAAACAGGTACCCCTTGCCCCCTCCCCCTGAAAGGTGCCTAATGTGGCACCGGAGGGGGGGAGGAGACGGATGAGTGGAAGTTTCACTTTTGAGTGGAACTCCGCTTTAAAGAGATTATAAACAATCACCTTGTAAAACAACCCATTGGGTTTGAAATAGAAATGAAAGGCAAACATTTGTGTATAGTGACCAATATAAATACCTTTTAATCCCTATTTTATAAGAAGATTAGTTTCCCTCTGATCATTGAAGGAGAGCAGGCTGAGTTCCCAGCATAGATAGAGAACTGACCACAGTGTGCTCTCCTGTTTAGTTTGGTCCGTTTTTAATAGGAAACCAGAGGGACTGGCAGGAACACCAGGGATTTCACACAAAGGAAGCAATACAAAGAGAACAGGATACTTTTTCATACAAGTACATGGTACAGCAGGCACATATAAGGAATGTGAAATGTTGGGGTAACAAAAACTTTAATCAAAACAATAAATATACAGTATATAAACCCAAGCAATATAGCACCAAATGTAAACTAAAGTGCATGTGCCTTTAAAATGACACACTATTCATTCAGTGAGAGGAAAAGTCCCAACATGCCAATGCAAGAGTCCCCTGTAGTAATGGTTTGAACCCCTTATCGCAGTGTGCACTCCTCTATTGTAAAATCTTCCACCATTCTATTGTGGTCAAATATAGGTGAAAGCTTACCAAAATACCATGACCCTCTGAAAATGAGTGGTCATGGCCAGCATATGTACACATCCCAAATGACTCTGCTCCTCCTCTGTGCCCAGAGTGTTTTGGAGCAGTATGCATTCTGCTCCAAAATGTTGGCAGAATGCATAAATAAAAAACAAATATGCCCCCAATAGTGTAAAACCATTAAAATGATAATTTATTAAAATTCGCAAATACAGAATCATAATGCTTTAAAGGTATCTCAGCTGGCTTTTAACATCAATCAGCACAATCCACTGTACATGCTGACATCACTGCAAATACACTCAAATGTTAGAAAATTATCTCAGCTGGCTTTCAACATCAGTCAGCACAATCTGTGTACTATCTGACGTCACTGCGAGAAAGGCCATGCCCCTATACAGTTCATCAAACACTGATATCTTCAGGCGTTAGTGAGAGGCTGCTGGGCAAACCCCACTGCACCCTATTACGGAGGAATAATATTATCCACTTGGGACAGTGCAGGCGCCTATGCTCAATTTAGAAGAACTTTATCTAAGCACTCCGAAGCGGAATTTAAGCCTCAACATGCTGGAAATTAGTGTAAAGTAGGATATTCTATTATCTTAGCATTGCCCTTAGACAGGACCTCACTAAATTTTGAGTTTGGGGTCATTCTCTGGTTTATTTGTTTATTACCAACTATATTACCAACTTATTTTCCTACTGTTTTACATATTTTTGTTGAGGGGTTAGTGCCATTTCTTTGGTTATTTTAGTATTATGTATTTTGTTGCAATAAATATCCCCTCTTCAGCCCGGGTGTATCAGAGAGTATGGTGCTGCTCACAGGGTTTTGGGAACAGGGAACCCCCAAAACACAAGGATTTCTACAAGGGTAAGCACTACATTTATTTTACTTGCAGCCAGCACAACTAACAGAATCTGTCCTTGTATTTGCATGCCATTATTCCCTCAGCCTTGAAGAGGGAAGGTCAAAACTTTGACCCAGTCAGAGTTCTGTTACTTTATACAGTGTTAACACTGTGGACATTCCAACATCACGGAAGAATAGAGATTTATCCTCATCTCGTAGCTATCCCTTCTTTTTTCATTCACATGCTGGATTGGATCCTAGGCATAACCTATAGTCAGGCCACAGATTTTGCTGTGCCTTCTGGCAGGGGTGCCCAAACCACAACAGTAGCTGAACAATATTACATATCCTTTAGCTGGTAAACTGTTCCTATGTATATATATATATATATATATATATATATATATATATATATATATATATATATATAAACATGGGTGGTGGCCCTTTTAAAACCTCAATATGGCAAAGATGGTATTAGCTCTTCAAAATCACAGCAAAATAAAAAAAATGGGACTTTTTATATACCTCCAATAGTATATAGACACTAAACACTAGTTAAAATAACACCAGTTTTTATTGTACACACAAAGATATACAATCATATTTGTTATATACAGTATGTATCATAAAAAAAGTTTCATCTCATCTATACAAGGTCAATTAATAGTACCAACAGCATACCTCAGAAACATCCCATTTGGAATGTTGACAGGGTTGGCTAAAATATGGTCAATGTGTTTCACGGGACACCCCGCTTCCTCAGGACCTCTCAGACCTCTTTGGTCCCATGTATATATTTCTTGTGTTTCTTAAACTGGTGTTAAGCTTTAATCAACTGTAAAGCTCTTGATACTAAATGCAGGAACTGAGAAATCATTATCACTAACTTACTGTGTTAATTGCTCCTTTTATTGTTCTTTATCAGGCAAGGTTATTGCCTGCTGTAACATGAAATGTTGTAGTCACATCAACATGTAATCATGTTGATTACATAAGGTGACCCTAGGCGATTATAAACTCTTGTTGAATAAATGTAATTTGACCTTGCTATTTGAGATAGTTGTATAATCAATATATGGTATAATTTATCTCTGGAGAAAAAAAAATTAAGAGAATCATCTGCTATCCTGCAATTTGGGAATTGGTGGATGTGCAAGACATTTGAATTGGTAGGAGGCTTTGGTCAAAAGTACCACCTAACTTTTTAAAAGCAGAAAGCCAGTAACTTTCCACATTTACTGTACCTGAGAGTCCCAACAAAATGGGAAAATAATAAAATATTTAAAGCATTGGTTGAATGATCACTCTGATTCAGTTACATTAGAGGTAAGTGGGAAAATAACAGAGCAAACATCCAGGTATAAGACTCTAATTCCAAATCCTTTATTTAGTCCATAAAGAGTGAACTTCTGACACATCTAAACAACTCTGAAGTGGTCTGATCCACTACCTACACAGAATGTCAAGGTTTTAACATGTAAGGGTGCTTTTTTAATGTTGAATAAATATATATCCAGATACTAATGAGGATCCCGTGCTACTATCTCTTCTTTTTTGTTTGTGTTTCTCGGATCTTCCTGGACCTATTTGGCATGCTGCAGGACTCCTGTTATGTAGAATTGGCCTGTGTCCAACAACACACTGATGTTTCCATACTAGTTCTTTCTGAAGGGATCAACAAGGACATAGGGGAATTGCACTATTTAAGCTGGAGAAGTGTGTCATCTTCACACCCTTCAGCAAGCGACTGGTTATTTTCCCAGATAACTATCAATATTCTCATTGCACACATTTCTGAAAAAGGCACTAGGATATTGGGTGCTGCAGCAAACACCAGCTGGAAAGTGGATCATACATGACACAGTGTAGATATTTGCCGGCACACCACGGGTCTTCAGATTTCAAGTTTTTCTATTGAAGTATGATCATATCACAAATAAGAGAGTTCAAATGTTGTGTTCCCCTGGTAATGGCCAACATACCATATAGGTTATATTTGGAAAATACATTTTATTTTCAACTTTAAATTTATTTTTTTTTTCAAATGTTGATACATTCCAACATTTATAACGTAGGGTATTTCAATAACACATTGGGGTTTATTTACTAATGGCAAATCCACTTTGCACTACAAGTGCACTTGGAAGTGCAGTCGCTGTAGATCTGAGGGGGGCATGCAAGAAAAAGAAAAAACAGCATTTTTGCCTGTACATGATTGGATGATAAAATCAGCAGAGCTTCCCCTCATTTCAAATCTGCGCCTCAGATCTACAGCGACTGCACTTCCTAGTGCACTTGTAGTGCAAAGTGGATTTGCCTTTAGTAAATCAACCCCATTGCAACACTGAGAGGTCTGAGGAAAAGAAATAGTTTAGACAAATGACCAAGTAATGTTAGAAATTTTTTTAAATTATTTTTTAGAAAAGCTACTTAAAGAGGAGGTCTGCCAACCGCTGCAAAAATTAAAAGCCAGCAGCTGCACATACTGCTGACTTTTAATAATCGGACATATACCTGTCCTGGAGTCCAGCGATGTCGGCACAGCAGCTGATGTTTCCATCAGCTGTCGGGTGCATGTCGTCTCCATTGTGAGTAAGGGAATCCGGCAGTGTAGCCTTACGACTTCACGACAGGAACCCTACTGTGCATGCACAAAGCTCTGCTCCTCTCTCCTACTGGCCCAGAGGCTGGGGAAGGAGGAGGGAGCCCGGGCGGTGACGACAATACCCACGGCTGAGGCTCCCAGAAGTGGGAACAGGATACCTGTGAAGGACAGGTATCCTGTCCCCCCCCCCCCCCTGAAAGGTTTCAAATATGGCACCGGAGGGGGGGGAGGAGTACAACGAGCGTAAGTTCCACTTTTGAGTGGAACTCCGCTTTAATGTCACAAGCATTAAATACTGTACTGACGCCTTATAAACAGGCAGGGAAAATCTCAGGAACGCTTTGATGTGTACATTAGGAGGGGTTCAAGAGTCTAGATGCTTTTAAAATTAATACCAGTTTATACAAGTAAATTAAGAGGTTAGCAAAATGTAAGTTTGTGTTTTAAATAGTTCTAGCAAATACGACCCAACTCTCAGTCTAGAATATATATTTTTGATTTGTATAGATCATGCTATGGGTGATAGCCATTGATGCTGACTTACTGTTTATTTTATTACTGTTGTGTCTTGAGCTATTGTCTTATACGTTGACATAATAAAAACATTTTCATCTCTAAATAGTTCTAGGAAATGGATGGTGCCCTTATTAATAGTAAAGACCATATTTATCACTTTATCATGTACTATTTAATGCAATTGTTTGTGCTTTTCTCTGCAGCAATGTTGACCAAAATCTACTGACACCTTGTTACAGCACTCAGTCTGCTGCTAAGAAATATTGAATGAGTGCAGCAACAATGTATTAGTGACTTTTACAAAGAATGATTGTATAGTAATTGTAAATGATACTACAATATTGTATACTTAAACGTTAAGTCCATAATAGCCCTACTAATTAATAAAAAAAATATGCATTTGTTGTTTTTTTAGCATTGGATGGTGGATGGTGGGTGCGATGTTCAGCCTCTTCTTTCGACCACAAGTACATACAAAGGAACAGATCTTTATCAAGCAAGATATACCGCACAATTTTCAGAAAACCACTCGATCCCCCCCCCCATCAAAACAGTCAATGTCAGAGAACCTTCCCTGCCAGCAGAACACAAAAATGCCAGGAGTGATCGCGTGCAAAAAAATCCAATCAATGGATTGACTCCAATACAACCAGCCTGCCCATAGATAGATTGAATCTCGGCTGCTGAACCGGCCAAGATTCAATACATCTATGGCCTGCTTTTCAGGGCTGGAAGAAGTATCTGATCTGCTCTGTAGTCTCAAGATAAGAACTGGGAGGGCTAATTAGGTTTCTTGTGATAACACAGGAAGTGTGAAAAGCACACAGTACATTTTGCACATATTGAACAGATATAACAAAATGCTTGCAGTGGAATATTTAACAGAAGGGAACAATTAAGAGAAATTCCTTGTTGGGGTTTACATAAACTTTAGGAACCAAGCATGCTTCCCTGTCACCCTTCCTTGTATTAAAGCATATTTAAACCCAAAAGAAAATAATTAATATATGTCAGCTTAACAGTTTTGAGTTTTGGTGGCTGTTTTTTTTTTAGGCATTTTTCCTTCATTTTTACTTGGTGATGTTGTGAATAACAAATTTTCCTGGCCAGCCTCACGTCAGCACACAATGGGTTAACCCCTTCCTCCAGTCTCTCAGTACCACCTTCTCTTAGCTGATAAAAGGGAGCCCCTCCTCCCCCGCCCTTGTTCCTTTTTTTTGGTCGGACTACAGACCACCATGCTTGTGGATTAGACTACACCCCCCTACCGAACCTACCCACCCAGGTTCAAGCCTCTCCTGGGATCGGAAGGTC